>NC_141540.1:90007500-90316250 GCF_021556685.1 Rattus norvegicus
AAACTGATCTACAGATATTTTAGTGGTGTTAAACTATAATGAAATAATGGAATTCTCTCAAATATAATTCCCCAAGGAAACTAGAGTCCAAGAAACACATGATTTGTTGTTGTTGTTCAGAGTTAGAGAAATAGACATTTCTCTCACTGAGCCCACATATGCCAGGGCGGAACTACCTCCCTTCTCATGCATACCCTCCCCATCTCTTAGGATCCTAGGCTTTATATGTAAATCAGTCATTCAAATGAATTTCATCTGTGGCAATTTCAATCCTTGGCAGTCTGCCACAAGAAGATTGTGATTTGAAGGCCAGACTGGACTACAGTATAAGTTACACAACATCTTTGATGACTTAGCCAAACCCTGGCCCTAATAAAATTTCTTTCATTAGAACATTTACATAAATTGGAACTTTCTCTGCTCTTCATCTGCAATAAATTTAATATTGCCATCCTTCAGAAAATCATTTTATATCCATATCATATTTAGTGTATTCAGCTTTCAAAGCAGAGGGATTTAGATATCACTAAAATTGATTACGCAAAGCTCTCAGAAACAAACCCTTAAGATGTTCATTTTTAATTGAAAATACTGTTTCCGGGATCTCTCTGTATTTCCTGTTAGCATCCAGATGAGATCTTTGTCATCTTAGATGAAAGAGAGACAGAGCAAGAAAGAGACCTTATTTGTGGATTTAACATATTTGAATGAATACACGTACACACTTAGAAGAGGGAACAAAATAATCGGAGGAGGCAGAGGGAGGGACATAAATGAATGGGAGACTGTAGGGGTCATGGGAAAGGAGCCATGATCAGATATGTTCATGACATAGATCGGAGACAGGAGAGAAACCCAGAAGGCCATGAGAATGAATGGAAATATGCAGCTGAGGGATGGGGTGGTGGTGAAATGGGAAGAGAACCTCTAGCACGTCCCAGAAACCTGGGATGTAAGAGGCTTCCTGGATTCAATATGGATAACTTTAACAAAAAATCAAGCAGTCCGCAGATGGACCATGAAGAAACCCTGTCTACAGGAAATGAAGGGACAGAAATGGAGCAGAAACTGAATAAAAGGCCAACTAGTGACCAGCCCAATTTTGGATCCATCCCATGTGCATGCACCAAACCCTGACACTATTTCTGATCCATGTTGTGCAGCCTAGCCTGGCTGTTCTCTGAGAAGTTCTACTAGTAACTGAGTGAGACAGCCTTTGGACTGAGGTCAGGAACCCCTATACAAGAGTTAGAGGACGAACTGAAGGAGCTGAAGGGGATTGTAACCCCCTTCAAGAAGAACAACAGTATGAATTTACCTGGACCCCTCAGAACTCCCATAGACTAAGCTACCAAGTAAAGAGCATACAAGAGCTTGTCCGTGGCCCCATGCAAATATGTAGCAGAATATTGGCTTATCTGCCCTCAGTAGGAGAGGATGTACCGAATCCTGTAGAAATATGGTGCTCCAGGGAAGGAGAATGCTGGTGGGAGTGAGGTGGGATGGTAGGGTTGGTGAGTATGTGGAGGAACACTCTCTCAGAAGCAAAAGAGGAGTAGAGTGTGAAGAATTTGGGGAGGTGCAACCTGGAAAACGAAAATATTTGGAATGTAAATAAATAATTTAATACTTTTAGAAATTTTGTTAAGAGAAAACTCATAGAAGTTTAGTGTCACTTTCGATTCAAGACAGAGCCATTTTTCTAAATATTCCTATTTTCTCAGAAAATTATATTTGTCCTTTATAGTCTATTAAATCATTCCAATGATACATAGCAACCTTAGTGTCTCATGGGTAAATGTCTTGGTGTGGCATAATTAGTCATGAACATTACAGACTAAAGTTTACAAGAAACTGCCGATCTGTTTCTGTAAGTGATATTAAAACTTTTTGTATTTTACTAGAGATTATTCCATTTTCTAATGGATAAACTATTTTTTAATAATTTTGACTCAAAACTAATAAAACGCATAGTGGTTTTAATTTTCACATATATAATGGTTAATAAATTTAATATTCTCATAAGTTTATATTTAATTTATCACCTTGTAAAAAATTATTTCAAACTTTTGCCCAATTGTTGTGTTATTTGTTCTTTATATTGTTAACTTTTATGTAGCCTTATTCATGTGTATTACAAGATATATGTCTTACAAGCATTTTATATAAATGTGTAATAGGTTTGGTATTTTTACCACAAGTGGTAATATTCACTTAGGACTTTTAGGCATTTTAATGAAACTCAATTGACCATTTATTATGCATTAAGTTTATACAGCATGGAATATTTTGAGCAAATTTATAGGACAATGTCTTCACAGTAGGTCATGCATAAATTTTATATCTTCATATGTATATCTAACTCTTGAAGTTTTCTAAAGATTGATTATAACATCATAAAAACTAGTTTCATATTTTAAACTTTAACTAAGTTCATGATTTATAGCCATATTAATATGATGTGCTCTTTTAAAAAAGAATATGTCAATGTTTCTTTTCTTTAATTTTCCATCTCACCCCAGTTAGAATGTTTGTTATCAAGAAAACAACTAATGCTGGTGAAGATGGTGTGGGGGAAGGAGGGGTGGGGGAGAGGAAGAGGAGTAGATTTATATACTGCTGGTGGAGATGTAAATTAGTGTGTTCATTATTGTACCATGTGGATATTTTCCACAAAGGTAAAGATAGAACTGCTGTATATTTCTGAGATTTGCCAGAGAGAGAGAGAGAGAGAGAGAGAGAGAGAGAGGAAGAAATCAAACTCATCCCAGTATACTTGTACACTAATGTTTATAGCTACTCTATTACAGACAGACTCAATAGCCAAGTAGTGGAATCACACTAGAGTCCATCGATAGATAAAGAAAACTATGAATGGGAAGTCTCAAGGCTCAGAGAAAGTAAATAATTGACCAGGAATTTTATGTAAATGGAGTTTTTATTGGTTATTTTATTTATTTACATTTGAAATGTTATTCTCCTTCCCAGTTCCCTTTTCACAAATCACCTATCTCACTCCCTCCCTCCTGACAATGGAGTTGTATGTAGCCATAAAGAATGGGATTGTGTCACTTGAGAAGGACAGGTAGATCTAGAGATCATCATAAGTCATTGTAATCTATCCAAGCCAGAGTTAGAAGGGTGGCCATCTCACATTTCTACTACGTATACAATATGGTTGTGGGAAGAGGATACAAAAAATAAAAGGGAAACTATCAAAAATGTGGTGGGGAAAAGAGAGGATAAGAGGGTAACAGTAGTGAATTTAACCAGAGTGTACTTTAGGAATGGTAGAAATGTCAGAAAACTCCCTACTTTCTGCAACTAACAAAAATAATACAAAAGCAATTAGAATCTATTTGATTTTTTTATTATATTACATTATATTGCATTAGTCTTTATATTAATTTGTATTATATAAAATAGAACATCCATATTATGGTTATTGTATTATAATATCTATTATATACTATAATATATTCATATATGTGAGCATATATATATATTTGTATAGCAAAGAAAGAGCGTTGTTTGTCATTTATTTGTTTTGAGAACAGGCTTGAGCAGAAAGGACATGAGTGAGGTGGAGGAAAGAACGGCCATCAGGAATTTATCAGGGAAGGTTGGGGCCATTGGAGCATGATAGCAATTGAAAAAGCTGTGTAAGCAAGGTTACCCTCAGATTTTCCAACCTTTTTGGAAACGGCCATGAAGTAATTCTCTTATTCTCCTTACCTGAAGTACACCACTGGATCCTCATCCCACAGGAGCCTTGTCTACACACAGAAGCCTCTAGGAAGTTGAGCAAACTGGCCTACCTAAGGCCCCTCGTTTATCATTAGACCATCTTCCCTTTCTGGCCAGTCATACTTCTCCATGACTATCACCCATTAAACTCAAGAGTGTTTATTGTCTTTTTTATTTATTTTTTATTGGATAAATTTTTATTTAGATTTCAAATGTTATACCATTTCTTCATTTCAGTCCATAAACTCCCTATCCCTTCCACTTCTTCTATGAGGGTCTTCCCCCACCCATCCATCCACCCCTTCCTGCCTCCCAAGTGCCCTAACATTTCCTTACCCTCGGGGATCGAAACTTGGCAGGACCAAGGGCTTAAATGAAAAACTTTGTCAAGGCAGATTCCTTGAAAGTAATGATACTTAAGCATGTCATGTGTCATATTTGCCTTTTGGTACCCACTTCCCTCCAATTTGTGTCAATTTACCTTCCTTCTACCATCATGGCACATGTCTATATAGGATTGAGTGTTCTATTTTACTCTTCTATGTATGAAAAATTCAAGGATATATCTGTGAATTTCAAAATCTTTTTCTTTCCTGCATCATAGAATATCTCCTCTCTCATCTATTTTTCTTGGCAGAGAGATGGATTTCTTGGCTCTAATTCAATTGTAATTGTGTACCACATGATCTTTAGCCATTAAACGAACACCTAGCTCAGATATATGTCTAGATCTAGTGACATATTACAGGCAGATGTGTTTGTATCTGCAACCTTCTTACTTAAACATCTTGGGACTATTTCTAGAAGTATTCTCTAATTCACATGATAGTTTTATTTTCTGAGGAATCTTTACAATGATGTTTGATGTCTGCCCCAAGCTACACTCACAGCAAAGAGTATATATGTTTCTCTTTTCCAATATTATTGGCAGAATTTAGTGTCACTTATTTTCTTAATGGCAGTCATTTTGACTGAAGGCACATGTAATTATAATGAAGTTTTGATTTGAATTGATTTTTTGTATATTTATTGAATATTCAGGCTTGTTCATCTCACTGTTTATTAATTAGGTTATTCAAGTTTTGGCTTTACATTATTAGTTCTTTAAATATTCTGGGTGTTTTTATTCTACTAGACATATAGCAAGAAAATATGTTTTGGTCATGGTGTATCTAATTTGGTTTCCTATTCAGAAGGTTTTTAATTTAATAATAATATTCAACTTTTCCATTATCTATATTATTTCTTGAGATGTTGGGATTAATACCCTCATAGAAGAAGGGGGAGGGGGAGGAGGGTTTATGGACAGGAAACTAGGAAAGGGGACAACATTTGAAATGTAAATAAAAATATCAAAGGAAAAAAAGGAATGGGAACATCAGGAGTTTTGCAGGTAAGTGGATGGATCTAGAAGATATCAACCTGAGTAAGGTTTCCCCAATGTAGGCTAATGCCAGGACATTGAGATTTGAGTGGGTGGGTGGGAGTGGGTGCATCCTCATAGAAGCAGGGGGAGAAAGGAGAGCATATGGTAAAGAGGAGGAAGGGGATAACATTTGAAATGTAAACACATAAAATATCCAAGAAAAATAAAATTTAAAAAGTATCAAATAATCATTAATGTAAGCAAGAAATGGTCTATGTCCTATAAACACTGTATCATGAAACACAATTCCTCCTGAAGAAAGCAGATTTTAATAAGCAAGACAGTCAAAGTGCAGTCAAATTATTGGTTATTTATTAACTTTTAATAAACTTCCAATAAAAATTTATGCACATACTGAAACATATTGCCTGTAATGTACTCCAATTTGCTGGATGCAGATAATATATTTGTATTTGATTCTCTCAATCTCACATTTCTTTTTATAACTTAAAATATAAAATAAAATGGGATCAAACAAATCTAAAAATCATGACTCATTAATTGTACTATCTATAAATTATATCCATAATATTTCTATCATTAAAATCATATTCTGTCTAGAAAGAAATATCTTTGTTATTCTACCTAAATTTGTTTTAATGAGCAATACTGCTTGGTTAATAAGCATTTCCCAAAACATTGTACAGGTTGTGTTATCTTCAACTTTTCATTGATATAATGAAATTTACAGTAGTTCTTTTACATTTGATGGTGATTTTTTAAATAGAGCTGTCATAATTTTATAAAAAAAGAGATGCTACCTAAAACAATGTGTAAATTCAGTTCTAATCAAAATTTCATTACTTTCTTTACAGAAATAGCAAAGTTCCCCAAAGATAAAATACATATTCAAATAAAGAGAGCCATAAATAGCCAAAGAAGTTCCACATAAAAAGATAGTATTGAAAAGATTACCATTATATATTCTATATGTAGTAATAAGACAACATGGTACTAGCACAAAAACAATTTATAAAGAAATGGAACAAAATAGAAGAGCCAAATACATTAGCACATAACTACAACCACATAATTTTCAACAAATCTCGTAAAATCATACACTGAAAAAAGAAACCCATGTTTTTTAGCAATTGATGATGGAAAAACTGTATGCCCACATGAGAAAAGAATGAAGTTAAACCACAATCAGAAATTATCAAAGGTTTCAACAAAAATATTGAAATGCTAAAACATTAAAAAAGCAATCACAGCTACAGTAGCAGCCAAAAGAAAACCATAGATACTATTCTGCAAGGAAATGGCTATGGATGTAGAAGATGGCTTTTTGAATTGAACTTGTTTAGCTAACATTTACTGCCAACACCTCTGTTGAAACGCAAAAAAAGCAAAATGCACACAAATAAGCAATAAACGAAGTGAGTGAAATGGATCTTGGGAGAAAATACTAGAGCTTACCATTGGTATATAGCTCCTAGAGGAGTAGAGAATTTTTAAGAATCTTTATTGACAAATTAACAAATTAAAATGAAAAAAACTTGTCAAACAAACTATGTTCTTTACCATGGTTAGCTTATAAATAAATCCAACTTGAAAGAATGTAGAACATTTCAAAACTAGAGTCTTAGTATTGAAGTCATACTGTCACAGTAGATAAAAAAGAAAATGGTATGTATATGAAATTCAGAGATGGGTGAGCATTTAGTGTACAGTTTTGTTTAAAAGGAAGATTAAAAAGAACGTTGTTACCTAGAGAAAAACATGCAAACAAGATCTACTATGATTCATTAAAAGATTCTGATCTTGAAAATAGGCATCTTCCTGAGAGGTGAAGAAGAAATCTTTAAGGTTATTGTACTGGTCGTGTTGATTGCTGAAAGAGCTGAAGTCCAGGTAAGAAGAGACAGGTAGACCTCTGGGAAATCTTTGTAGAGACAAATGATAAATAGATAATTAAAGTTGTTTGTTTAGAGCTAAAGCCACTCTCAGAACTTTAACCTTCTCAAGGAAGGCTGAATTGATAAGAAGTTTAAGAACGTGAAAGTGGAGCTCAAATAAAAGCAGTGTACTTAAGTATAACATAAATTTTTAAATACACATTCATGCATATTTATTATAGATTTCTGTTTGCTTTCGTCTATTTTTGTTTGTAGTTTCAAAATTGCATTAGGAAAGCAAAGAAGTGGATTCAAGTTTATAATCTCTTCCTTCGATTAGGATTACATGAATAGAGTTTTCTAAACCTAATGGAATAATTGCCACAGCAAGTACGTCAAAGAAAATTGCAATGAATTAATTAGTTATTATAGAATGTTATCAAAAAGCTATTCTGATAGTATGTATATAATTATAAAACATTCATGAAGGAGGTGTAGATGAAAATTGGGGTTTCCACTAATGAAAGGCAGACATGTAAGTTTCTTTCAAAGTAAGCAAACCAGGTTTTAGATGTTGCAGGATATATTTACCACATGATTCATTATATATATATATGTATATATATATTCATTAAATATATCTTATAGATATAAGATATATTTATAAATATATCTTAAAACAAAATTATAAGTTGTATTATTTCTCTTTTATCTCCCACAATTGAGCACTTCTTTGTTTTCATACTTTACGGTAATGTCTTCAGTTATATAATGTATAAGATGTGTAGGCATTGTTGAAATTTTATTCTTATTTTGGTTAAATTTATTTTTAATAAATAAATTTGGTCATATTTTCCATTCAAAAACTCTTTCAAGACCTCCCTATCCAGTTTCTGTCTTTCACTCTTTCAAAAGAAAAAAACAAAACAAAACAAATAAAAAGCCCACAAAAATGAAAATAAAAACAAAGTTACAAAACTTAAGTAACTTTTCTATTTAGCATTTAATGCCTGGCAGTATAATCACATGACACAATGAACATCTGGCTTAAACTTGACTGGACTGCTTGTGGCCCAGATTGTCTTCTCACTTTCATTTTACTGTGTCCATTTTCTTCTTCTTTTCTACTTGATCTGGGTAAGGAACAGTATAAACATGTTGCTAATCATAGCGTGTACTTAACACTGGAGCACCTCTCCAAAAATATTTTTCCAAAACTTTTAAGCAAATGAATAAAAGAATAGAAGAAGCCAGGAAGATTAAATATAACTACATATTTTTTCCCACAAGATATTTAGGTTAAGAGGGACCAAACAGGTTACTCAGGCCAACTTGGCTGCCACCCAGTCCCTGATACAGTGCTTCAAGTTAGTCCACTCCAACATCTACTCCATCTATGAGCTGTAGGACCATGTAGAAGAGCGGGTCCTATGCAACCAGATCTGGGAGCATATCATCACCATCAAAACTGCACACCTTTGGCATAGCTGTGATGGAATTTGCCAGCAACTCTAGGCACCTGCTTCAGGACCACTGACACACACCAGTGAGTCTTGCCGTGTCCAGTATTGACAGCAGGAAAATGTAGGTGATCTAGACCTCTCATGGTTGCTGTCCCAGATATCCTGCCTTGCTCCAAAATTATGCTGTCCCTGGGCAACAAAATGATATCTGAGATGAGTCTCAATGGTGGTCCAGTGTTTATTTATGGTGCTTCATAAACCAGAAACCTTGAATCAGACCAGTGGCACCTTGTAATTAGAATTTGCATATAAATCCAACCATTGGACTGAAGTCAGGGATCCCTATGGGAGAGTTAGGGGAAGAACTGAAGGAACTGAAGGGGATTACAGTCCCATAGGAAGAACAACAGTATCAAACCCAGATCCCTTAGAGCTCCCAGAGACTAAGCCGCCAATAAAAGAGCACACATGGGTTGATTCATGGCCTTGGTACACATACGGCAGGGTAGAAAACTGCCTTTTTTGGCTTCAGTAGGAGAGGATGCTCTTAATCCTGTAGAAACTGAACACCCCAGGAAAGGGTCATGCTGGTCCTGGTCTGGGTTAGGTGAGTGTGGGTGGGAGCACACCCTTTCAGAAGCAAAGAGGGGAGGATGGGGTGAAGAACTCGGGAAAGGGGTATCAGGAAGGGGTACAACATTTGGAATGTAAATAAATGAAGGAATTTAATAAAAAGAGACAGTAATATTCCTACTCTGTTAGTATAACTCCAATACCTTTTCTTATATTTCTTTACTAAGGTCCTGGCAAAGAATATCACAATATTTAGCATGACCATGAGCATTTTACTTTTATTATGATATAAACATTTTCATTAAACATTGAGTTTTAATATATACATGCATATATATGGCATCTTTATATTTCATTGTATATCATAATTTAAAATGTTTAAATTTGTTTTATTCTCAGAAGCATGAAAAGAGTATTGACACTGTAATACATGATATAGTTTGCTACAACTGTCTTCTAAGTGCAGTCAAGTGATTGGTATTCAGTTTTAACTCATCATTGGTACCTGGATATGGCAAGGTTGACTAGAGAAGCAGAATAGATTGTGCATATTTTATGAAATAATACTTACTATACTTACACATACAAACTGAACAACAGCTCTCTTCATTTTAGAGAGCCTAGTAGCTGTTTAATCCACAAAACTGAATATATCAATGATGCCAATCTCCACGGTGTTGAATGTATCTGTGGTGCCAATCTGGAACAGAAAGATTGGAAAGTCCTTGGAAAAACAATAATACTCTTTACACAAGAAACCCAAAAATGTTGTTATCTGATTTCAGTGTATGATGTCTGCTGTGACAGACACTCATTTAGAAAAAGTGAAGGCAGTCAGGCAGACATTAGGTTCTCCTTGGATAGTTTTGTACACCATTCATCAGTCTAAGGGAAGGCTTCTCCTTTTTCCAGCAATCATCTCTGGAAATGTCTTCAAAGATATACTCAGAAACATCTACATAATTATATATCCAAGCTAACAGCCAAAACAAATCAATGAATGCTATAAATGTAATGTATGGACAAAATATCAAGAACTTGAACTATATGCTCTAGTAAAAGTACTTTCTTTGTTGACAATATATTTCTTATGAACTTGGTATCAATAAAATAGTCTATTGAAAACTCAAGAGAAATATGTGACATAGTTTTATAGTTTTACAGTATATATATATATATATGTATATATATATATACTTTAAAAATATTTTGGTATTTTTTATTCAAGTTTTACTCAGCACTTGAGCACATAATAACCCTCCCCATGATGGATGGTACACATAGCTAAGAAATTTGTCAACACTATTAATTCATACTTATAGTATATATTATTAGTATTCACCAAGAGTTAGGTAATATTATTTAAATTGATTAAGACATCAATTACTACACAAGTTATTAGAAGTATAAATGCAAAGGTAATTTGCTGAACATGTGTGTTTTGTTATATTAATGACTTGGCCTCTAATAATGCAATAGAAATCAATAGTGGAAATAAAACTTGTGTTTATTTATGTGTATGAAAGGCTGTGTTTATGTTGAATAAGATTCACTCATCACCCTCAGACCTGAAGTTTTACATCTATTTTCCACTTAGTCTTTAAACATATCATGTCCCTAGTAAACATCATTTTTCATTCAGAACATAATTCTCTAGTTTTCTTTGTTCTGCTAGAAGCACCAAACTTTTTCTATCCATCACATCCAGCACATGAAATGTCTTTTGTCTCTGATGCATCTAACTAATTGCCTTAGATTTTGAGCACATTTTTATGAATAATTTTATTTGTGCAATTTTAAAATGATATCCCATTTTCTAGTTTCCACTCCACAAAACCCCATCCCATCCCTCTTCTCCCCCAACCTTTGCGTCTATGAGGGTGCTTCTATACCCACTCCCATCACACCGTTCTAGAATGCCCCTACATTGGGGTATCAAGCCTCCACAGGACCAAGTGTCTCCCCTCCCATTGATGACAGATAAGACCACTCTCTGCTATTTATGTAACTAGAGTCATGCATCCCTCCATGTTTACTCTTTGGTTGACATTATTGTCCCTGGGAGCTCCGGGCTGTCGGGTGAGTTGATATTGTTCCTCCTATGGGGTTGCAATCCACTAGAGCTTCTTCAGCCCTTCCTCTAGTTCTTCCAGTGGGGTCACCAGGCTCAGTCTGAGAGTTGACTGTGAGTATTTGCATCTGTATTAGTCAGGTGCTGTCAGAACTTCTGAGGGAACAGCAATACCGCAAGCACTTCTTGGCATCAGCAATAGTGTCTGGGTTTGGTGTTTCCAGATGGGATGATCCCTAAGTGGGACAGTCTCTAGAGGGCCTTTCCTTTAGTCTCTGTTCCATTTGTTGTCCCTGTCTTTGCTTTGGACAGGAACAATTTCAGGTTAAAAAATTTGAGATGGGTGGATGGCCCCATCCCAAAACTGGGGTTTGTCTACTGGAGATGATCTCTACAGGTTCTATCTCCCCTTTGTTGCATATTTTAGCTAAAGTCATCCCAATTGGGTCTTGGGAGCCTCTTCCCTGGCATCTGGAACTTTCTGGTGGCAACCCCTGGTTTTCCAGCCCCCACCGCTACAAATTTGTTTTCAATTTTCTAATCTTCTGTACTTCTGTCTCTTTTCATACCTGATCCTGCTCTCTCTTT
The DNA here is from genome assembly GCF_021556685.1 of Rattus norvegicus. Lineage (NCBI taxonomy): Eukaryota > Metazoa > Chordata > Mammalia > Rodentia > Muridae > Rattus > Rattus norvegicus. The sequence goes on from NC_141540.1 coordinate 90,019,204, forward strand.
CCTCTCCCTCTTCTCTCCCCCATGTTCCCTCCCTGCTTCCACCTCCTGTGATTATTTTGTTTCCCCTTCTATGTAGAATTGAGGAATCCACACTTTGATCTTCTTTCTTAAGCTCCAGATGGTTTTGGGGTTGTATCATGGGTATTTTGAGCTTTGTCCCTAATATCCACTTATCAGTGAGTACATACCATGTCTGTTCTTTTGTGTCTGAGTTACCTCACTCAGAATGATATTTTCTAGTTCCATCCATTTGCCTCAGAAATTTACAAAGTCATAATTTTTAATAACTAAGTAGTACTCTGTTGTATAAATGTACCAAATTTTCTGTATTTGTTCTTTTGTTGATGGACATCTGGGTTATTTCTAGCTTCTGGTTACTATAAACAAGGCCTCTATAAACATAGTGGACCATAGGTCCTTGTTATATGTGGTATATGTCCAGTAGTCTTTATAGATGTCTCTTCTGGTAGAACTATTTCCAGTTTTCACAGAAACCACGAGATCATTTTCAAAAGTGGTTTTATCAGCTTCCAATCCCACCAACAGTGGAGGAATATTCTTCTTTCTACACATCCTCACCAGCATCTTCTCTCGCCTGAGGTTTTGATCTTAGTCATTCTGACCTTGATGTGACTGTAAGCACATCTTTCAACCATGTTTCTCTTGACAACAACTTAACTGGGTGCAGAGAAATGGGAAGTACATATACAAAAATGGCTTCATCATTATCTTGAAGATTTTCCTCATAAACTACTTTTATTACATTTATTCATACGTTTACTTTATTCCATGACTTACAAAAATGTGTTTAGTCACTGTATTTTACAAATCTCATAGTGTATTACAATTGGTTCACTAGAAATTTCCTTGTGCTTACTGGAATGTATAGTGACTTACTCAATGGCTTAAACTAAGGCGCTGCTGGCCACTTATGATTCTTTTAAAAATGGTTTGTTTCCATTTTTAGATATGTGTATACTGAGTGTCTTTCTGTGAGTGCTGATGCCAACAGAATGCAGAACACAATTATTATATCCCTCACAGCTATAGATACAGGTATTGTGAAGCATCTGATGTGAGTGCTAGGACACTTGAGATTCCTTTAACCAATGAATCATTTCTCCATTCCCTAGAGTCTTTCTTATTGCTTTTTCCTTGAGTTACATTTCTCAATTGTCTGATAATATAGTATTTTTATTAATTATTTGAGATGTTCATGTCAATTTGTTGATCATATTTACTGTAGACTTAGATTTTCAAAACCTACTTTAATAAGGGTTCTTAAATGCTTTAAACTTCCTTGTAGCCCACCACACACTGGATGTAATGGAAAGGAAAGCTGGATGTGGACCTGTTTGGAGAGAGTTCTTTGGTGTGATTCCAATCTTGTCAGAATATCAGCAGTTTCAGTTCACATGAATCAGCAGCTGTAAATAGCTCAATTCACTCACACACACCATTAACAAATCAGCATCATCAGTTCAATCCAGAAAAGAGAGGGAGGCTCTGCCAATCTGCCTTAGTCTGTGGAAGTGGCAAGAAGTCCCTCGGAATATCATGAGAAGCTCCTTGGTGTGTTTCTCTTCACAAAGTCAAGAGAAGCAACAATCAGAGAAAAGGACAAAGTAAACCAACGGCACAGAAGTATTGTGAAGACTTTCATCTGCAAAGCCCACAGAAGACCAGCAATGAGTGTTAAGAATAGCCAACCTTACAGTATTGTCAACATCACATTTTGATTTTCCCGGCAGCTTTCAGAAAATCACTATGTGTCTTTTTTTCAGTCAATCGTCTTCCCATGAGTCTGCTTTAGCAAAAAGTCCTCTTATAAGACAGGTTCTAGAAAAACAGCACGTGACACAACTGAGTCTCCAAAGAAAGCAGAAATTTCCATTTCATTTACCCTTAACGTCTTCCCGATCCAAACCCCCTTATTTGTCTTTATTTTATTTTATATGTTTCAATAGAGAATGTTTCTGTGCAGCCCTCTTCCCTTTCTGTCCCTGAGACTCTTTCTGCCTTCTCTTCTGCTATGTTCCCTGAGCCATAGGAATAAAAGCAGATTGGAAATGTATTTTTGGTCATAGGCACGATAACCTCAGATATTCTCTGTGGTGTACCAGATTTTCAAAGATAATTTCAAATGATATTATTCTAAGAATTAATATTATTAGTTAATAATATTTGTTTTTACAAATTCTCATTCCAGGTGAGAAAAATGTGCAAGGATACACCAATATTCAAGGGATTCTCGGACCATTTATATCTTTGTCCATTAATATCTTTAATAAAGACATCTCTTTAATGAAGATTTTTCCCCTTGTATCTTTCTTTTTTTAGGTAAAGAACTTTCCTTGTTTGCATACATTGTGCAAAATATAGCTGTGTAACTCAGTGTGTGATTGTCTCTTTTCCACAGTTTGTTTTCCTTCTTGTCTATTATTATTTATTTTGTTGACTTCTGTAACAATTTTTAATTCAGATTGTAATTTTTTGTTAAATTTTACTGATGCCCTTTCTGTTTGGCTACACTTATTGTATGGTAAATATTATATGGATATTTACGTAAATATCTGTAATCAATAAACTTGGCCAATAGTTGACAACTCAAGATTATTTTCTTTACTTGCTTTGAATACATCCTGGAGATCACACAGAGTCAAGTGAATGAGGCTCCTGGAGTCTTTCCTGACTTTGTGCACAGCTTGACATATCCGTCTGGCTTTCTAGATTCCTAGGAATGTGTCAGAGATTTTCAAAATATCCCTCAAAGTCATTATCATTTCTTTCCAAGCTGTTTGTAATTCAACTCTTTGTCCCAAGAGTTAGAGATCATGCCAAAAGTCCATGACCAACTTTTCGTAAAAGTTCTCCACAAATTGTCTGAGTAGCTGCCCCAACACTGGGATGTATCCTCTTTAGGCTACATGAAAAACATACACTTTGTTCTGATCCTCCAAAGAGAGCTACTCAGAGTCAAAACAACAAGCAAAATCTCCTGTGAGTGAGATGCTGTTCGTTGGAGTCTGCTCCTAAGGGACAGGCACCTTTGAACATGTTGCGAGTTGTTATCATTAAAAATGTTGCAGAGTTGGGACTAAGTTTGGAAGTAGACAAAATATGACTCTTTATTATTAAACTGAGATTTTTCTTTTAAGTGCTGTTTTCATAACTGTGAGATTTTGGTTTAATTTCTAAAAAGTTAATGTATGTCAGTTTTTATAAAACTTTTTATTGAAAAAGGAAAGCTAATATTTTTATTTCTTTATTCAAGCATTTTCATTGATAGTATTAGGAAGATATAATGTGATGTTATAATTAGTATTGAAGGTTTAAAAGGATATAGGTAGAAAAAGTATGTGGAAAAATACTGAAATATCAAGAGTTTTGCATATGTCCTCGCTTTTGAGGTTAGACGATAGGGTGCACTTGATATTCTACTGATGTGTTCTAGAGAATATATACAGGTACTTGGAGTTTTATATTCTACGATTCAATATTTGTATTTGTTCAAGCAATGAAAAACTTAATTATTTAAAGCATATTTCTTAAAATCTTTCCATAAATATTATAGGCTATAGGTAGCTTGAAAATGCCCTTAGATAAGAAGGGCTAAAAATGAAATGTATACAATTCTAAAGTGTAAAGTCATAATGATGTAAACCAGTGTAAAGCCTTGAAGAAGAAGGAGCCTGAGGACATGGAAATAGTATTTATAAATTGTGATCTTCAATCACTTCAACCAGGGTGGAGGAAGAAAAGCACACTATGGGCATGATTGAGAGGAGAGACAGAGTGCTGGGGGACTGCATTCAACAAGATTAAACATATTGAGCAGTAAGTGACATTGAAGAAGGGAACAGAAAAGAAGAATGGTTGTTTAGATCCATGTAAATGAAGCTGTCCATTGAACTTAAAACAATAATGTCTAGAAAATAAATGGAGACATACATCTGCGCATCCTAAAAGAATTTGAAGATTTGGGGTAACTGAGTCTACATGGCATGCTTGTTAAATTAGCAGTGAATAAAAGTTTTAATTCGTATAGAACATTTTCTGATGGAGTAATAAGAATGGAAGGAGATTTATGCTCTTACATGAAAACCAGAATTATCATTCACTTAAAGAGTGATTTTTACCTGAAGAAATCCTTAGCCTTTTTATACAGGCCACCCACAGTAATTTAATTTTTAATATTTCCACCTCAAAAAATGAGTCATTAAAATATGAAAATATAATTGTCAAGACATTCATGGGCAATCAGAGTTGTATTTTAAATCACCCAAGAGTAGTATCATTCTCAACTTTAATTTTTCTAATAAGAGATTTCATAATAAGCTCCAAATACATAATATTCAATGTTTTGTGAAATAATATTGCTTTCTGTCAAAATAAAAATTAGACTTCAGTTTCCTTAATTAATACCATTATTAGATAATGAGGTTATATTGTATATATAGTGGTAACAGATATGAAAATATGAACATATTACTGGTATCATTTTAAAGAGAAAATTGGAATAAGTAGTGACTGCCAATACTTGAAAGGAGCACAGCTGACTTTATAATATGTGAGAAGTCTTTGGTGAAGAATTAGGACACATTTATTTCAGAATGGACAATTTTAGAGAATGCAATAATAGATTTGTTTTTGTATGATATTTGAGGGACATTTTTAAATATGCAGGTACAAATTTTTTAAGTTCTCAGTTCACATTATATAGTCAGTACTTAAATATGCTATTATAATTCAAAACCACAGACAATAACTAAAGGAAATAGCGTTGTAAAATGTCTTAAAAGTCTATTTCTTGACACATAATTTTAAATAAATTTGATTTTTTAATTAAAAAAATTCTCTTTGTTCAGAATTTAAAACACTTTGATACTAGAGTATCAGTGTAGACCACTCGACATCAAACAGAAACTTCAGTCAATCTTTGGAGCAGATTTGCTCATCATTAATTGGGATTGATTAGCTACATATTTTTCTCCAATTTTTAAATACTCAGACAGTGGGGAAATTCATTATCTCTGATGCTAAGCCCTCAGTTATAACTGGACATTCTCTTGAACTTTCTCTTCCTCGTGTGTGAACAAGTTAGATGCTTGTTCTTTTGTGATCCCACATCTAAAAATAATAGTTACTAAATAACTGAATATATGAATAAACAAGTGGATCTATCAATTGAATCAAGTCTAGCAGACTGAATGGGAAAGGAGGAAGGAGACTTTTTCTCTGCAATTTATGCAGATAATCTATAAATTACACTAGAAATTCTTTGGCATTCACTATTAATAGATTTCAAGGCCAGTTATTTAATTCCACAGATATTTCAGTATTTCAGAAGGTATTGCTTGTAATACTCCAGAACAAATGCAGTACCTTGTTAATTCCGTGTTTATTAACAGAGACTTAGAACACTATAGATTTAGGTTTTATTTGAATGTTAAGATTTGAGATGCAACTGTGCATAAAATATTAGTAATATTACAATAACATTCTCCTAAGTATATCCCAATTGATATATTAGTATAAAGGCTGATGTACATTAATAATGTTGTTGTAAGACTTTGAAAATACTTTTCTCCATAAAACACAATTCATTGTACTCTTTTCAAAATATGAACTTTTCACATAAGTATATGCTTTAAAAAACACCACTTGCCATTATAATACAAGTGTTTTTAAATGCTGCTTGCAATTCATCACGGTAGCTACAGATCTCAGATTCCTGTACTGTTTTTGACACTGAACTATTCAATTATCTCTGACTTATTGTTTATTTTTCTTACATTGAAAGATACAATCTAGTTCAGAAGCTACTGCTAATCAAAATTATTTGGAATTTGATGTAAGCAATTAGTAGTTATACTATTGATATGAGTACTAGTTAACAATAGCAGTTTTATATTTGGTTGTATATTTTATTTAACCCAAGTATAATATGAGGCAAAATTATCTGGAGACATTAAAAAAATCTGAGGCAACTTTGTTATGATAGTATGTTGTTTGCTATTCATTACACAAGATATATTGAAAATTAAATGTGATTTGAAAATCCAGTGTGAAAAACTTCCACTGGCAGAGGTCAAGTAAAGAATAGGTGAATGTTATTCTAACTTATGAAAGACACAAGCATTCTCCATTCACTTTGAAAGCATCTCTTTTCATTTCCAGGTAGACTCTGATTTGTGCTGAATTTCTTTCACTACCCTGATAGTATGAGAGAATGTGAACCTGCCTCTTTTGAGGTAAATAAATCCCTTTTGCATGACTACTTCCTTGGTTGTCAAAATATACTTAGGAGAATGTTATTGTAAGACCAGTTTTCATCATCACTTTAAAAATATATACAGAAAATAATGAACAAAGATGATAAAATGAAACTTAACAGTAAAGACATGGGATTTCTTTTAAAAATCATTCAATGAGACAGACCTGCAACTTATCGAGGAACATTATTATGCTCAAAACTAAACACTGAAAACTCATTTTTGTTTTTGGATACTTTTTAATGTTCATTTCAAATGTTATTTTCTTTCCTGGTTTCCCGGACCTAAGCCCCCTATTCCTCTCCCATCTTCTATAAGGGTGTTCCCCTCCCCATTCACCTCCTTCCCACCCCTTCCCAGGCCTTCCACTACACTGGAGGTCTAACCTAGGCAGGATCAAGGGAAAACTTTTATAATAACATTTAGAAAGATACAAATATTTTCTCAAGCAGACACATGGATTTTTGTTATTAAATGGTTTTGTTATACCTGTGGTGCATGATGTTTCATCACTTCATAATGAATATCCTTTAGCACAGGGCCTAGTGTTCAGTGCCTAAACTCAATAGTCTACTAATTTCAAGGTTAAACACTTTCAACCTAGTGACGTTGGTTTCTGATTTATAATTTTGATGATGTTGAGCACTACCTTCCCAAGTCAAATGATTTTGTGTTAAAGGCACTGTAAATTGTGTCAATCATTATTTAATCCCATCAGCTAATGCCTAGCCAAAAAGAATTTTTAATGAGAGCAGTTAATGAAAACTATCTTCTCAAACTAAACACTGCTTAATCTCCATTCATTCATGCACATGCAGTGATGAGAGCATGGCAGCTTTACTTACTGAGCTCCATTTCCTGGGGAACTAATGTTGCTATCTTACATCCCTTCACTTTCTACATTTACCTAAATTGATACTAGTGCTGTATGATTAATGTTACATTCTGCATAATGATATAATATGTATCATCTTGGTTTTTATTTCTATTTTACCAGTTATCTTACAAATTATAACCAGTTGTTCTCTATATTAAAAAGATATATGAAAAGTATTATTTCTTACTTTTCATTTTCTTTAATGGTTTGGTATATTTTCTTTACATAATTGTTATGTTTTGTAAGATGTTACCACAGCTTCACTTGATTGAAGAAGATAATATTGAAACTGTGATTATTTAAAAAAAAGGAAAAAATAGTAGTTAAAAATTCACTGGTTTTAGTCTCTGCTCCAAACTTTGTCTCCCTTTCTCTTCCTATGAATATTTTTCTTCCTCCAAAGTGTGAAGATCCACACTTTGGTCATCCTTCTTGAGCTTCATGTGGTCTGTGGATTGTATCTTGGGTAATCCGAAGTTTTGGGCTGGTATCCACTTATCAGTGATTGAAGGAAAGGCCATCCAGAGACTACCCCACCTAGGGATCCAGCCATATACATACAGCCACCTAAGCAAACAATATCGCTGATGCCAAAAAGTGCATGCTAACAGGAGCCTGATATGGTTGTCTCCTGAGAGGCTCAGCCAGGCATGACCAATGCAGCCAGCCCTTGAACTAAGAACAGGATCCCCATTGGATGAGTTGAAGAAAGGATTGAAGGAGCTGAAGGGGTTTGTAGCCCCATAAGAACAACAATGTCAACAAATCAGACCTCCCAGGGACTAAATCACTACCCAGAGAGTACACATGGACAGACCCATGGCTTCAGCTGCATATGTAGCAGAGGATGGCCTTGTTGGTCACCAATGGGAGAAGCCCTTGGTCCTGCCAAGGCTGAACTCCCCATCCCCAGTAGTGGGAAGGCAGGAAGTGGTGGGTAGGGGGGATAGGATAGGGAATTTGTAGATGAGAAACTGAGAAAGGAGATTGCAGTTGAAATGTAAATAAATAAAACAAATCCAGTAAAAAAACAAAAGTTACTGCTTTCAATCATCCAGAGTTTATTTTAAGGATAGCATTATGCTTCTGAACCTTACTCTTCCAATTCTTTTATTTTTCCTTTTTTCTATTGGATTTTTATTTACATTTCAAATATTATCCCCTTTCCCAGTTTCCAGTCCATAAACCTCCTAACCCATGCCCCCTACCCCTTCTTCTATGAGGGTGTTCCCCCACCCACCCATCTCCCCCTTCCTGCAGAGACTGTGGGAATTGCCAACCATTAACCTCTTAAACTAGTTATCCATCCAATGTGCAAACACCAATCTCTGACAATACTAATGATATAGTCTGTTATGCTTGCAACAGGAGCCTAGTATGGATGAGGTGCTCCACCCAGGAACTGGTTCTGACAGATACAGCAATCCACAGCCAAACACTGAATACAGCTTCAGGACTCTTATGGAAGAGTTGGGGGAAGGAATGAGGACCCCAATTAGGATAGACTCCAAAGGAAGTCAAGCAGAGTAAACTAACTTGGGGACTCTCATAGACTGAACCACAAGCCAAAGAGCACACATCATCGGGACCTAGGAACTCCCACACATAAATAGCAGACGTGCAGATTGTTCTTCACGTGAATTCTGCACAAACGGAGTGGGGGCTTTCCCTAAAGCTGTTGCCTGTCTGTGAAATCTGTACCCCTAACTCTGCTGCTTCTTCCTTTCTCTCAGAGGATAAGAAAATGGAGGAGAGACTGTGAGAAATGGGGGAGGGATGGAGAAGGGAGACAGTCAGGACATAAAGTGAATAAAAGGGAAAAGAAAAACGAGGAAAAGAAAAAAATTTGGCTCTGAAAACATAATTTTCAAATACTAAGAAAAAAATAAAATATGTGGAACATAGAGAAATAACTATCATTGTTTATATGAAAAAGTACCTACTAAAATCATAATAGATAACTAAGTGGACATTTTTATGTAGGCAATAAATATGTACCTTTCATTACCAAACTCTAGTTTCCTCTATAACTTAATTGTGTAAAATTAGTGGTGATTTATAAGAGCAATGAGTCCTTTGTCTTAAAGCCTGAATTTTATGGTAATTGTTATTTAAAATTCTGTACCCAATTTTGTCTACACTAAATAGAAGGTAGAAATCTTGTATTTTTGTCCTCAGGCTATTTATTAATAACCTTTTTTCTTTGTTCTTTTCTATCCATATATTTCCATCATTCATCATCTCCACTTTCATATATGTTAAACTAGTTTTATATTTATTTGTACAATGGTATATATTTTTACTTTAGAGTTATTGTATTCTATGCTCACTTAAGTAAATGTATAGTTTACCAAACAACTACATATTATGTTTGCATTTATACTTTAATTATTCTTGAGATAAAATACAACATTAGTCTGCAATTAGAAGATTTTCTCAAGAATATGGATTTATATTTGTTTTACTTTTTGCAAAGTTAGAGTACAAGCTAAACTTCTGTTCAAAGAACAGTGTTCTAACTAAGAAAGGGAAAACATTTTTTTTATTAACTGAGTATTTCTTATTTATATTTCGAATGTTATTCCCTTTACCAGTTTCCAGGCAATCATCCACCTAATCCCTCTCCCTCCCCTTCTTCTTTTTTTTTTTATTGGCTATTTTATTTACATTTCAAGTGTTATCCCCCTTCACAGTTTCCCCTCCACAAATCCCTATCCCCACCCCACCCCTGCCTCTCCCACCGGCCCTCCCACCCCTGCCTTCTTAAAACATTTATTTATTACTTTCTAATTTAAAATAAAAACTAAAAGCATAAATTTGTGGCTATATAAAAGAATAGTTATTACTGTAAACACATTAGTTAGTACTATGGTAGATGAACTTTAAAGGTTTATTCAAATAAACAAGATCACTTATAAGGGAATTCTTTTTTTTTTATTAACTTGAGTGGGTGTTTCCCTCCCCATCTTTCCCCCATTGCCGCCCTCCCCCCAACAATCACGTTCACTGGGGGTTCAGTCTTAGTAGGACCAAGGGCTTCCCCTTCCACTGGTGCTCTTACTAGGATATTCCTTGCTACCTATGAGGTCAGAGTCCAGGGTCAGTCCATGTATAGTCTTTAGGTAGTGGCTTAGTCTCTGGAAGCTCTGGTTGCTTGGCATTGTTGTTCATAAGGGGTCTCGAGCTCCTTCAAGCTCTTCGAGTTCTTTCTCTAATTCCTTCAACGGGGGTCCCGTTCTCAGTTCAGTGGTTTGCTGCTGGCATTCGCCTCTGTATTTGCTGTATTCTGGCTGTGTCTATCAGGAGCGATCTACATCCGGCTCCTGTCAGTCTGCACTATTTTGCTTCATCCATCTTGTCTAATTGGGTGGCTGTATATGTATGGGCCACATGTGGGGCAGGCTCTGAATGGGTGTTCCTTCAGTCTCTGTTTTAATCTTTGCCTCTCTCTTCCCTGCCAAGGGTATTCTTGTTCCCCTTTTAAAGAAGGAGTGAAGCATTCACATTTTGATCATCCATCTTGAGTTTCATGTGTTCTAGGCATCTAGGGTAATTCAAGCATTTGGGCTAATAGCCACTTATCAATGAGTGCATACCATGTGTGTTTTTCTGTGATTGGGTTACCTCACTCAGGATGATATTTTCCAGTTATAACCATTTGCCTATGAATTTCATAAAGTCATTGTTTTTGATAGCTGAGTAATATTCCATTTGTAGATGTACCACATTTTCTGTATCCATTCCTCTGTTGAAGGGCATCTGGGTTCTTTCCAGGTTCTGGCTATTATAAATAAGGCTGCTATGAACATAGTGGAGCACGTGTCTTTTTTATATGTTGGGACATCTTTTGGATATATGCCCAAGAGAGGAATAGCTGGATCCTCAGGCAGTTCAATGTCCAATTTTCTGAGGAACCTCCAGACTGATTTCCAGAATGGTTGTACCAGTCTGCAATCCCACCAACAATGGAGGAGTGTTCCTCTTTCTCCACATCCTTGCCAGCATTTGCTGTCACCTGAGTTTTTGATCTTAGCCATTCTCAACTGGTGTGAGGTGAAATCTCAGGGTTGTTTTGATTTGCATTTTCCTTATGATTAAAGATGTTGAACATTTCTTTAGGTGTTTCTCAGCCATTCGGCATTCCTCAGCTGTGAATTCTTTGTTTATCTTGGAACCCCATTTTTTAATAGGGTTATTTGTCTCCCTGTGGTCTAACTTCTTGAGTTCTTTGTATATTTTGGATATAAGGCCTCTATCTGTTGTAGGATTGGTAAAGATCTTTTCCCAATCTGTTGGTTGCCGTTTTGTCCTAACCACAGTGTCCTTTGCCTTACAGAAGTTTTGCAGTTTTATAAGATCCCATTTGTCGATTCTTGATCTTAGAGCATAAGCCATTGGTGTTTTGTTCAGGAAATTTTTTCAGTGCCCATGTGTTCCAGATGCTTCCCTAGTTTTTCTTCTATTAGTTTGAGTGTATCTGGTTTGATGTGGAGGTCCTTGATCCACTTGGACTTAAGCTTTGTACAGGGTGATAAGCATGGATCGATCTGCATTCTTCTACATGTTGTCCTCCAGTTGAACCAGCACCATTTGCTGAAAATGCTATCTTTTTTCCATTGGATGGTTTTGGCTCCTTTGTCAAAAATCAAGTGCCCATAGGTGTGTGGGTTCATTTCTGGGTCTTCAATTCTGTTCCATTGGTCTATCTGTCTGTCTCTGTACCAATACCATGCAGTTTTTATCACTATTGCTCTGTAATACTGCTTGAGTTCAGGGATAGTGATTCCCCCTGAAGTCCTTTTATTGTTGAGGATAGTTTTAGCTATCCTGGGTTTTTTTTTTGTTATTCCAGATGAATTTGCAAATTGTTCTGTCTAACTCTTTGAAGAATTGGATTGGTATTTTGATGGGGATTGCATTGAATCTGTAGATCGCTTTTGGTAAAATGGCCATTTTTACTATATTAATCCTGCCAATCCATGAGCATGGGAGATCTTTCCATCTTCTGAGGTCTTCTTCAATTTCTTTCTTCAGAGTCTTGAAGTTCTTATCATACAGATCTTTTACTTGCTTGGTTAAAGTCACACTGAGTTACTTTATATTATTTGGGTCTATTATGAAGGGTGTTGTTTCCCTAATTTCTTTCTCGGCTTGTTTCTCTTTTGTGTAGAGGAAGGCTACTGATTTGTTTGAGTTAATTTTATACCCAGCCACTTTGCTGAAGTTGTTTATCAGCTTTAGTAGTTCTCTGGTGGAAATTTTGGGATCACTTAAATATACTATCATATCATCTGCAAATAGTGATATTTTGACTTCTTCTTTTCTGATCTGTATCCCCTTGACCTCCTTTTGTTGTCTGATTGCTCTGGCTAGAACTTCAAGAACTATATTGAATAAGTAGGGAGAGAGTGGGCAGCCTTGTCTAGTCCCTGATTTTAGTGGGATTGCTTCAAGTTTCCATTTAGCTTAATGTTAGCAACTGGTTTGCTGTGTATGGCTTTTACTATGTTTAGGTATGGGCCTTGAATTCCTATTCTTTTCAGGACTTTTATCATGAAGGGGTGTTGAATTTTGTTAAATGCTTTCTAATATTTTGCAAGTTTGCATGGTATGTCTAAAAATATTTTTGATTGTTTGCAGATTAAAGATTTTTAAATGAGCAGTAATGTTTAACAGCTATTAGATATTTCTACAATATAGGCATTTATCCTCAGGGTTTTATGTGAAGTATATCATTCAATACTATGACTCTTTTACTCTTTGTTGTCAATATTTGTTGGGGATAGAGTCACCAAGACAATGTTCTCCAATTTCTTTTAACAGAGAACTAATAGAATCTGGACTTGTTATGAATAGTATTACGTGATTTTGCTACTGTAGCAGAATATCATGGACTGGTTTTCACTTCTCTGTGCATGGTGAGAACTAAATGCTGTTTCCATACATGGTGGGAAATAGAAAGTGAAGTGATTACATAGGGAAGAGGCAAACCACAGGAGAAACCCAGGCAATATAAGCCATCTTCCTAGGAACTGATCCAGTTCCTAAGATTCTAAGGAGGACCTCAATTCTTAAGGATCTATTCACACTACATCCTAGCACAGCTGTGTTGGCAACTAAATTTCTGCATGACTTGAGAGAGAGAGAGAGAGAGAGAGAGAGAGAGAGAGAGAGAGAGAGAGAGAGAGAGAGAGAGAACACAGAATAAAATACCACTCAAGGGTCATATGTCTGTAGTTTTACAAGGATTAGCAAATATTGAACTGATCTATAATATCAAACGTATTATGTACACATCTTTTGCCATAGGCAAAGTTGTTTAAAGGTACTTTATTTTCAGAGATAAAGAAAATTCCATATACTCACTATCAGTACAATAATAGTTATAATGTTATAATGTTCTTTTGTATTACTCCTTCATAGGAGTTATTTATAAATATATATTTATTGATCTTCTGTCTTTATAAAAATGTTTTTCTAATTTCAGTTTTTAACTGATACTTACCTGAGCATGAACATTTGTTTATACTCAGTAAATATAAAATTAACAGATAATACTGTCATTACTTAGTATCTTTTTAGTGCACACAAGGTTTAGATATTGTTTTAACTTTCTCATTCCATAGTGTTACAGACTACTTAATTTGATTGACAGGTGAAGGTCACAATGTAGGAAATTAAATAAACATTTTATAAATTATGTTAGAATAACAACATACTGCTACAAATTTATTTAGAGTTTTCATTGAAAATTGCCCCAATTGTTAATTCATTTTTTTCTTTAAAGCCTTGTCAGCAATTATCATTTATAATAATTAAACAAGGCCTGCTGTCTCCTACCAAATATTGAGTTCCTTTTGCAAATTTACTGAGTTAATTATCTTTATAACTATCATTTGTTCCAAACATCTGTGTATTTATTTTCCTATAGCATTCATGCTTATGAAATCTTTACCCTTTCATAGATTTTTAATTTCTTATTGAGTATGAGTACCAGTTTGTCTCTCTTTTCCTTCCCTTCTATGTACATACATTTCTTTTTGTATATCTTTATACATCTTCCTACCTCTATCTATATCACCTAATATATTATTATAATCTCATGGAACTAGGAATGACAACTTTTATTTGAACATTATTATACCTGAAGATCAATTTTACCATCCACGTAAATTGCATGATGCTGTCTCTTCTTAATATGAATTACTGTTTTGCAATGATGCAAAAGTTGATAATTTGACCAGCTGTGATTGTAGATTTGACAACAATACTAATGTATGTATGTATGTATGCATGCATGTATGTATGTATGTATTTATACAGTCCAGATGTTTTTCCCCAGCTAGTCCACCTCCAATTGTTCCATTCCCATACCTCCTACCTACTAACTCCCCTCCCTGCCCCCATCTCCAAGAGGATCAGAACTCTAAACTTCCTGGGGCCCCCAGTCTCTTGATGGTTAGGTGCATCTTCTTTGCCTGAATGCAGACTCAGGAGTCCTCTGGTATACATGTGTCGGGGGCCTCGTCTAAGCTGGGCCTCATCTAGGCTGTCTGGTTGATGATCAAGTTTCTGAGCAATCTCGGGGGCCCAGGTTAATTGAGACTGTTGGCCCTGATACAAAGTTTCTCTCCTCTTCAGACTCTTCCAGCTTCCCACTAATTCACACAGAGGTGTAAGCAGCTTCTGTTCATTGTTTGGGTGCACATATCTGCATCTAACTCTCAGCTGCTTGTTCAGTCTTTAGGAGGGCAGTCATGATAGGTCCCTTTTTGTGAATGCCCTATATCCTCAGTAATGGTGTCAGGTCTTGGGGTCTCTCCTTGAGCTGGATCCCACTTTGGACCTGTTGCTGGACATTCTTTTGCTCAGGTGCTTCTCCATTTTCATTCCTGCATTTCTTTCAGACAGGAAGAATTTTGGGTCAGAGATTTGACTGTGGGATAGCAACCCCATCCCTCACTTGATGCCCTGTCATTCTGCTGGAGGTGGGCTCAATAAGATCCCCCTCTCCACTGTATAGTATTTTATCTAGGGTCCCCCCAATCCCTTTGATTCCTGAGAATCTCTCACTTCCGAGGTCTGTGGTACATTCTGGGAGGTCCTCCCAACCTCCTTCCTCCTGAGGCTACCTCTTTCCATTCTTTATGCTGGCCTTCAGGGCTTCAGTCCTTTTCTCCCAGCCAATACCAGATCATGTTCCCCTCTCCCCAAACCCACATTCAGTTCCCTCCCCTGTCTTTCCCTCCCTTCCCCCTTGTGCTTGCTTTCTTCTCCCTCCCAAGTAGGACTGAGGCATCCTCACTTTGGTCTTTCAGCTTGTTGAACGTTTTTAGTTCTGTTGACTATATCTTGGGTATTCTGTAATATTTATTTATGTATTTATGTATTTATTTATTTATGTATTTATTTATTTATGTATTTATTTATTTATTTATTTATTTATTTATTTATCTAATATCCACTTATAATTGAACATACCAAGCATGTCCTTTTGGGTCTGAGTTACCTAACTTAGGATGATGTTTTTTAGTTCCATCCATTTCCCTGCAAAACTCAGGATGTCCACCTTCTTAATAGCTGAGTAGTAGTCCATTGTGTAAATGAACCAGATTTTCTGTCTATTCTTCTGTTGTGGAAAGCTGAGTTGTTTCTAGCTTTTGGCTATCACAAATAAAGCCACTATGAACATAGTAGAACATGTGCTCCTGAGGTATGGTAGGGCATCTTTTAGCTATTTTCCCAAGAGTGGTGTTTCTGGGTCTTTAGGTAGCTTTATTTTCAATATTCTTAGGAACCTCCAAATTGATTTCCAGAGTGGTTGTACCAGTTTGCAATCCCACCAGCAATGAAGGAGTGTTCTTCTTTCTCCACATCCTTACCAACATGTGTTGTCACCTGCGGTTTTGATCTTAGCTATTCTGACTGGTGTAAAGTGGAATTTTAGGGTTGTTTTGATTTTCATTTCTCTGATCACTAAGGACTTTGAACATTTCTTTAGGTGCTTCTCAGCCATTCAAGATTTCTCTGTGGAAATTCTCAGTTTAGTTCAATATTCCAGTTTATGATTGGATTGTTTGGGTTTTTTGGTGGTTAGCATCTTAAGTTCTTTATATATTTTGGATATTAGCCCTCTCTTGGATGTGGGACTAGTGAAGATATTTTCCCAATATTTAGGATGCCGATTTGTCTTATTGACTATGTCCTTTGCCTTATAGAAGCTGTCCAGTTTCATGAGGTCCCATTTATCAATTCTTGATATTAGAGCCTGAGATATTGTAATTCTGTTTTGGAAATTTTCCCTTGTGCAAAAGAGTACAAGGCTCTTTTCCACTTTCTCTTCTATTAGATTCAGTGTATCTGGTTTTATGTTGAGGTCCTTGATCCACTTGGACTTGAGCTTGGTGCATGGTGACAAATATGGGTCTATTTTTATTTTTCGACATACAGACAGTCAGTTAGACTAGCACTGTTTATTGAAGATGTTTTCTTTTTTTCCATTCTATATTTTTGGCTTCTTTGTCGAAGATCTAGTGTGGGTAACTGTATGGTTTTATTTCTGGATCTTCCATTCTACTCCATAAAATAGAACAAGAAAGAATACTACCTAATCCATTCTACGAAGCCACAATCACTTTGATACCTAAACCACACATGGACCCTACCAAATCTCACTTATGAATATCAATGCAAAAATACTCAATAAAATTCTTGCAAACCAAATCCAAGAATACATCAAAACCATCATTCGCCATGATCAAGTAGGCTTTATCCCAGGGATGCAAGGTTGATTCACTATACAAAAATCCTTTACTGCAATCCATATAAACAAACTCAAAGAAAAAAATCTCCTTAGATGCAGAAAAAGCATTTGACAAGATACAACACCACTTTATGTTACTAGTGTTGGAGAGGTCCAGATTACAAGGCCCATACATAAACATTATATAAGCAATTTACTGAAAACCAACAGCTAATATCAAATTAAAGGAAGAAATACTTGAAGCAATCCCACTAAAATCAGGGAAAAAAGGGTGCCCACTCTCCCTATATCTTCTCAATAT
Organism: Rattus norvegicus; assembly: GCF_021556685.1. Classification (NCBI taxonomy): domain Eukaryota; kingdom Metazoa; phylum Chordata; class Mammalia; order Rodentia; family Muridae; genus Rattus; species Rattus norvegicus. Next base: position 90,036,420 of record NC_141540.1, read on the forward strand.
AGTACTCAAAGTGCTAGCTAGGACAATAAGACAACAAAAAGAGATCAAGTGGATCCAAATTGACAACGAAGAATTAAAGGTATCACTAATTGCAGATGTATGATAATATACATAAGTGACACCAAAATTTATTAGAGAACTTCTTCAACTGATTATCAACTTCAGCAAAGTGGCTAAATAACTCAAATAAATCAGTGGCCTTCTTGTATAAAAATGATAAAAAAATGGAGGGAAACCACTCCATTCACAATAGCCACAGATAATATAAAATATCTTGGGGTAACTCTAATTTAACAAGTGAAAGATCTGCATGACAAGAACTTCAAGTCTCTCAAGAAAGGCATCGAAGAAGATCTCAGAAAATGGAGAGATCTCCTATGCTCATGGATTGGCAGAATTAACAGAGTAAAATAGCCATCTTACCAAAGGTGATCTACAGATTCAACAAAATCTCCATAAAATACCAACACAATTCTTCAAAGACATGGAAAGAGCTATTCTCAAATTCATCTGGAAAGGCAAAACCACAGAATAATATAAACATTTCTTATCAATAAAAGAAGGGCTGGGGGAATCACTATCCCTGACCTCAAGCTCTACTACAGAGCAATAGTGATAAAAACTGCATGGTACAGAGACAGGCAGGTTGACCATTACTACTTTGTAATTGCAAATTTCTTAAACAGTCTTCAAATTGACAATTATGTAATAGGAACAATATCTACTTTATATAAATATGTGTTCAAGAACCTAGAAAAAAGCTCTGTGAGGCATAATGTATGCAATAACAAAACAACATCTGCTGAAGAACATAAATACTAGAGTATACTGAAAATACAATCACAATCATCATATGTAACAATAAGACTTATTTTGTCATGTTATAACAAAAGGAAGGGGCTAATATAGTGTGAGGGATTCATTAGAGACTGGACAATGGAACAAATCTATAGACAGTAGTAGGTTTAACTGGGGGTTTAGCATAGAAACGTTATCTATGAAAAGAATGTACAATATTGTACAATATGGAGTGACATGGACTATGATTTCATAGATTTAATACAGCCTGGACTGAGCGTTTCTGTGATTAAGCAAAGAATGGTGGAGAAATGGCAAGGAAATAAATGCAAATATAGATATTTATGTAAAAAATAATAAAAGGTGATTTATTTCTTTATTAATAGAAACAATTGGAGAGTTTAAGAAATGGAAATCATCGAGCCTGAGAAACTAGTAATCAGAGAGTTCCCAAGTGACGGTGCAGGAGAAAGCCCTAGTATGATAGGTTGTACTTTATTACTTCACCTATTATGAAAATAATGTAATTGGTTGATTTATAAAGTACTTATGGTACAACAGATAGCATGAGCTAGTTGTTTGTGGCTCATCTTTCCATACATTAGAAGCAATGCAGGTGTAACCAAGGTTGCCAACACACATTATTTTGTGTTAAACTAGACAGGAAATATCTAATTATATAAATTAAATGCTAGAAAACCTATCCACCATCCACTTTATGAAGAAATGAGAAATGAACTTTGCAATGATTTTTCTCTGAGGAAATACATTCAGACATTATTTCAGCCTCCGAATTCCTTAAATCATGGTTAATTGCCCTCACCAAAGTTTCAATGAAGAGATGCTTGAGATTTTTTTTCACAACCAAGAGAACACTTGACTAGAAATATTAATGACACTGAGAAAGCAAACAATGGAAAAATCTACCAAGCCATGTTTGTCTTGTCATGGAAAAATCAAAATTAAATCTTGAATCACAGTATATTACATAATTGATGGATTAAAAATTGCCACCTTTGGCTAAAATCAAACAATAAACATATCACAGAGTGGAAAGTAAGTAATTCAGAAGTACATGTATTTTGTTGATTCGGATTTGAAGATACTAACATATAATTGATAACACAGGATGAAATACTGTGCAGATTTGCACAACTTTATTCTGTCTCCTAAGGGCTGTAAACTCTGAAGATAGGGTCCATTTTATGACTCTGTTGTAAACTGGAAGTGATTATGGCATATGAAGTACTAGGCAGATTTTCCACAGATTTTAACATAAGCGATAGATATACTTTTACTATTTTTAACTATGAGTACTTGTGTGTGAGTATGTGTACAAAAGTAGGGTACCTAAGAATACTAAGGGCTTTGGATTTCTCATGGACCTGGAGCTACAGTCTGTTGTAAGCTGCCTGACGAAAGAGCTACAAATCTAAATATGCAAGAGCGTCATCATTAAATATATCTCCAGTGATAGGGCTTTGTCAATTTGAGCATAAGAAAATTTTAAAAGTGAAAAATTAATGTTTGGTTACATCAATTCCATACATTTGCTATTGCTGAAACTGAACTGACGATCTAGATGAGCAGGACTGTGTGAGCAAAGTTGTTCTTATCTAAATCACAACCCATTGGAACTCAAATGAAAACAGCACTTAATAATAATGCTTACAATATATTTAAAACATTAAACATTAATATATTTTAAAACGTACACAGGGATTAACTTTGATTTATGAAATGGAAGTGCTTATTATACATGGATTAGTGAAAATAATGTGGATGTTGGATAAGGAATTCTGGTGGTTTTTGTTCAGAGGCTACTGCAGTGGTTCTCCAACTTTCTAAAGTTGTGACTCTACCCTTTAACAATGCTCCTCATGTTAGGTTATTCCAAAGTTTTACAATTATTTTCGTGGCTCCTTCATAACTGTAGTTTTGGTACTATTATGAATAATAACATAAATATCTGTGTTTTTTTTAAGTCTTACCAACCCCTATGGTGGTCATTTGAATCACAAAACAGTCATGATTCTCTGGCTAAGAATGCTGGGCTAGAGAATGATGGATTTAGAGATGTAAATAATGAATTACTATTTTGTAAACTATGAATATTATGATAATAACACAAAAGACTTAGGAAAGTGTCCTGTATAGTATATTTTTTAAAATGAAAAATAAAACCATACTCTGGGAAGGAGAGAATTTTGTGTGATTCATGGATCTTTTATGGCCTTCTCAAATTATTTCATACACAAAAACAATTATGAATATCTTTGGTAGGAAATATTCTATGCAAATATCTGTTAGCTATAGAAATAATTTTTATTCTGTAAAAAGTCATGATGGATAAAATATCAGTAATATTCTATTTTAGCTTATAGCTACACTATTGTCAAGGTTAGTTAAATATGCATTAGATTCTGTGGAGAAAAAAATGGCCTATCATTAGGCAATGTCACGAATTGTGTTTGTACAAGAACAGTGAAGTGAAAACAAATGAAATCATTTGATTGGTGGATCAGAAAGCAAACATAAAAATATGTTACAAGGAGGTCTAACTTTTATCTCTGGTATTTTAGAATTGTATTTATATATGCAAAAACACAAAATTACTTATTTAGATGGGTTTTTCGAATCCTCAGTGCCTATCTAGCACTTTCCAAAATTATATATAGAAAAATTCCATCATCACAGAAATTTCCCTCATCTGTTATTCCAGGAAATACCCAATCTGTCTATGTAGCTATCACCATGTCCCAGAATAATCCTACCCCTGATTTATATTATACTGTGATATTATTCTTATTTGTGAATTTCCTATGAATGATAAAGTACAAGGGAACATATCTAGTATGTTCTATTTTCCCAATTCATTGTATTTTTAAATGCATATAAGAGTTATGTTTTCTTTTCCTTTTAAAAATATTTCTTTGATGAAACTGAGGAAGCATGTTCTTAACTTTAAATTGCATGTTTAGGGGACTGGAGAGATGGCTCAGTGGTTAAGAACACTGACTTGAGTTCAATTCCCAGCAACCACATGGGGGCTCACAACCATCTGTAATGGGATCAGATGCCCTCTTTTTGTGTATCTGAGGACAGCTACCGTGTACACACATACATAAAAATAAATAAATAATTCTTAAAAAATAAATTGCATGTTTAATAAATACATTATTCATTTAATTTTTTTATTTACAGGAATGATTACATACTTTTATACTGCTGAGCAACTTAAATAAGTTGATTTCTAAATACAATATCTGTCTTCAATTTCTCAGATCTTTCCATCATCAAAGGTTAAATTTTCTATTTTTCTGTTTGTGTGCTTTTAGATGTATTTTGTTAGTTTGGGGAAGTGATAATAGCAATATGGAGGTTAGTGTTGCAAAGCTAGATTGACTTATGTAGAGGAATTTTAATCCAGCAACATGAATTAAATACAGACTGGAATAAAGACATGTCCTTATTACACACGTCTAATCTCAAACAGTGTAGGCAAAGTTAACTGGTAGAAAGAAACAGCCATTTTGGAAAGTGACTTCTAATTGAATAGCAGTCAAAATCACAAATCAGAGAAAGATTTGACACAATGAATCAGAGATAGTATGTACTCAACTCTCATGGAAACAAATGAGAATGAGAGTGTATTTCTTGAACAACAAAGGAAGATTGATACCAAACAGTATATAGTGTTGTAGGATAGTTAGGATATAGAATCAAGACATAAAATATCATCATGCCATAAGAGAAATTCTTTCTTTGTATCATGAAGAGAAATCAAGAGTTGATAGCAATGCCACTTACAGCAGTCATCCATTAAAACATACCAATGTTTTTGTCATAAAATAATTTGGCATAAATTTACTAAACACAAATTTTGGTGTCTAGACATTAATACCTCATATTTACGACTGTTAATACATTATTCTCATCCATCCTCTTTTATAATTCAGATCTTATGCCAACTATTGTTTTCTGTCATGAAGAATGTTGTTACAGAAAATAACCTTTGATGTAGTGTTTCTTCTAAATATAAACATCAAATATATTGGCTAAGCATGATGATAGAACTTATATCTCACACTGACTAGATAAAAGACAAGTTTAGTTGCATCTCTCTATTGCACACTCTTATTCTGTAAGCTTTTTCTCTCAAATGTGAGGCAAAATCATCTATATAAATCTGAACTACCATTCCTTTATACATACCTAAACGGAATTTAGATACTAAAGGAAATGAACAGAATTCCTACTCTAAAGGTTAATCCTATACACTGAATACAGAATATTCTGTTCATGCTTTGGTCTCATTGTTTTGCCATCATACATGAATGTTGTTAGCAAGTCCATCAACAATCAGGTTGACATTAGCAAAAAAGTGAATCTTCCTCTTCCTCTTGTCAAAGTCAATATACTAATAATGAGAAAATTGTTCCTCCTATAAAACAGTAGTTTAATTAAAATCACATATTTGAGAAATTAGCAAGAACAAATTTCACTACAAAGAACAAGAAAAGATGAAACAGAAATAGTGGTCTCACTGCATTTCAAGTAATTACACAATTGTATATTCCATAAATATATGACAGGTTTCATAAACAGTAACTGAATGTTATCTCACTATATCTCAAGTAAGTACAAAATTGTCTATCCCATAAATATCTTACACATTTCATGAAATGGTAACTGAATATTATATTCTTAACCAAATAGTTATTTTAATTTTAGTCACTTTATTAAAAACATATTTGTATTTGAATTAATGTGATCTCATAAACATGATAGTGAGTAATAAATAGATTTACTAATTTTTAAAATGTTTCTTCTTAGAAAGTCTCAAAATACACAAATACACAAATGATAAATTAATTTTTCATGACTATATTGACTACCATTCACCTTTACAGTATACAGAGAGATCAAAACTATCCTGAAATTTCAAAATTCACTGGGCTATTTTCTTTTCTTTCTTCTTCATTTTAGTTTTTCATTTCTTTGTTATTTTTATTCTTTAATCTTGTTTCTTTTTTCAGTCCAGAATTTATCCCCCCTCTTGGTCTACACTCTGACTATTCCAAAGTCCATGCCTCTTCACCCCATTTCCAAGAGTGGATGTCCAAATCCTTCACCCCCACTACACTAGACCTCCCCACTCTTTTGGGCCTCAAGTCTCTTTAGTGTTAGGTGCATCTTCTCTGACTAAGTCCAGACCTCGCAGTTCTCTGCTATATATATGTGGTGGTGGCCTGATATCAGCTGGGATATGCTCCCTGCCTGGTTCATGGCTCAGTGTTTAGAGAATGTGTGGGTCCAGGTTAGTTTACACAGTTGGTCTTCCCATTGGGCCTCCCTCCTCCTCAGCTTCTTCCAGAATCCAACCATAGAGGTCACGAGCTTCTATCCATTGGTTGGATAGAAGCTCATGAAACAGATGCTTGTTGGGTCTTTTGGAGGGCAATCACGATAGGCCCCTTTCTGTGAACACATCATAGTTCCAGTAACAGTGCCAGTCCTTGGGATTGCCCTTTGAACTGGATCCTACTTTGGGCCTGTCATCCAAACTCCTTTTCCTTAGGCTCTTCTCCAATTTTGTGACTGCAGTTCTTTCATACAGGAACCATTCTGGGTCAGAGATTTTGACTGTGCAATAGTAACTACATCCCTCCACCTGATGCCCTATCTTTCTACCAGAGGTAGGCTCTGCAAGTTCCCTCTACACACAGTAGGGTATTTCATCTAAGGTCCCTCCTTTTGAATCCTGAGGGTCTCTCACCTTCCAGGTCTCTGGTACATTTAGAGAATGACCCCACCTCTTATCTCCTGAGGCTACCTGTTTCTAATTTTTTTTGATGGCCCACAGGGCTTCAGTTCTGTCCCCCCCCCCACACTAACTGATCATGTTGCCTCCTCTCCCTCACTATCACTTCTGATATCCTAGTCCCTCCCTCCCTCTTCACCCTGTCACTGCTTTCTTCTTCCCCATGAGTGGGATTGATGCATCCTCATTTGGGTCCTTCAGCTTGTTAACCTTCTTGAGTTCTGTGGGATTTGTCTGGGTATTATGTAATTTTGGCTAATATCTGCTTTTTAGTGAGTACATACCATGTAAATCCTTTTTGGTCTGAGTTACCTCACTAAGGATATTTTCTAGTTTTATCCACTTGCCTGCAAAACTTATGCCCTGGTTCTGAATAGCTGAGTATTATTCCTTTGTGTAAATGAACCACATTTTCTGCATCCATTCTTCTATTTGTGGGACATCTGGGTGGTTTCCAGCTTCAAGTTATCACAAATACGGCTGTTATAAAACATAATGGAACACATGCCCTTTTGGCATAGTAGGGCATCTTTTGGGTATATGCCCAAGAGTGGTATAGCTAGGTCTTTTGGTAAATCTGTTAAGAATTTTCAGAGGAACCTTTAGATTGATTTCCAGAATGGTTGTACTAGTTTGTACATCCCCAATGTAGGAGTATTCCTCTTTCCCCACATCCTCCCCAACATGTGTTGTCACCTAAGGTTTTTGACCTTAGCCATTCTGACTGGTATAAGAGGTAATCTCAGGGTCATTTTGATTTGCATTTCCCTGATCACTAAGGACTTTGAATATTTCCTTAGGAGCTTCTCAGTCATTCGAGATTCCTCTTCTGTGAGTTCTCTTTTTTGTTCTATACCCCATTTTTTGATTGGGTTGTTTGGTATTTTGGTGGTTAGCTTCTGGAGTTCTTTATATATTTTGGATGGTAGCCCTGTATCAAATGTGGAGTTAGTGAAGATGTTTTTCCCAATTTTTTGGTTGCTAATTTGTCTTATTGACTATGTTCTTTCCTGTACAGAAGCTTTCCAGTTTCACGAGGCCCATTTATTATTTCTTGCTCTTAGAGCCTGAGTCATTGGAGTTGCATTTAGGAAAATTTCCCCTGTGCTGACTATTTTTATTGCTAATTATAATCTTTTAATAGAAAAAAATTGCAATACATTCCAATCACGGTTTTCTCTCCTCAATTCCCCCAAAATTATCATCTCCATCTCTCCAAGCATACAACTCTATGTCTTTCTTTCTCATTTTATAAAACCAAACAGGCAAACAAACAAACAAACAAAACAACAACTAGAAAATAAAACCAGGATAAAGATTAAAGAAAAATAAATGCAGCTAGGAACAAACACAATCACAGAGTTTCCTAGCCAGGCAATATGCTAAGAATAAGAGACTTTGGAATAGCCAGCCATAAACAGAATGCTTCTATCAAATCCCTCATCTCAGTACTCAAGGAATACTAATGAAAAATATGAGGCATGTCCTTTCCATATATATTTGTGATTTCAAGTCTAGTGATTTTATGGGTTTCCTGAATATGCATGCACAAATGAATTGGTTTTGGTTTCTTGTGCCTTTTCTTAGATTCTTTTCCTTTTGTTTTGTTCAATTACAATGTGATAGTTTTTTGTGTTATCTTATTTTCATATTATTAGAAAGATAAACTATCTTTGCAGTAAAAAATCATAAGAAGCACACACACACACACACACACACACCATAAAAAACACAAAATTGAATACCATAACATATAAGCAAAAAAAACCCAACAAGATAAAATATGCCAAAAAAAAAAAACCAGACGGAATATTTATGTAATGAACATTGAGCTTATATTGTGTTAGTCATCAACTTCTGGGCATTGTACATTGGCTTAAATGTGCTTAGGATATTTAGTGAGACTCAAGTGAAGAAAATTCACTTTTTAATTGCTAGGGGGTACAACTTCTTAGGAACTATGGGCAGTGTTCACTTCCTCCTCTCAGTTCTAGGACCCAGTCTGGCTTTAACCTGATGCATGGTTCCTGTGAGTTCATATATGCACAAACCTTGCAATATGGAAGACAATATCATATTTGTGTCATTCATCTCACCTGGGTCTTACAATCTTCAGTATTATTTCCAGAGGTCTGAGAGTAGGGGTTTTAGGAAAATATTTGACTTAAGACTCAGAGTTCCAAATTTTCTCATTTTCTGTAACATACAGGTGGTTCATTTGATGTCTCTTATGGTGGTCTATCAACCAATTTTGTTTTACTGCCTATGAGTATTAGAGAACTTTGGTATTCTGAAAAAAAAACCTTGCAAATACTGGAAGAAGAAAGTCAGACTTTAAGGAGAAACAAGAGGCTAGTGCAATTGATTATTGCTGGTATAGCAGCTTTAATTACACTGCTGCTTCTTTAATTGCTTTGATCCAATAAATAAAGATAGCCACTTTTGTTAATAATTTACCAAAAAATATTACTAATGTTTTGAGTATTCAAGAGGATTTAGATAGGCATTTGGAACAATGAATTGATGCTCCTTATGATAATATTTAAATTATTGAAGAGGAGATTCCAAGTTTAAAATAAGAAGTCATCTTGAGTGTCATGCTTAGTACAAATGGATTTGTATTACTTCTAAAGTGTACAATGATAGTCACCATAATTGGGAAAAAATTCAAAGAAACTTGTAGGGAATTTGGCATAATTCTAACACCTCTCTAGATGTTTTAACTTTACACATCAAGATAATAAATTTAAAGAATGTAACTCCACTGAGCTTTGATGATGCAGACATTGCTGATAAAATAATTTGTGGCCTGAGGTCAGTATTTTCATCTTGGTTAAGCTTCAAGAATGGCATATATAGCTTGATTTTGACATCTGTTTTTGTATTGGGAATACTTTTTTCTTGCTCATTGTGATAAAAACTTGCCTTTAACAACATTAACATGTTGGCAGGAAAAAGACATGGCTTGAAATTAAAATTGGATTCCAAGACATGTTATTAATTTAACAAATGGCAGCCAATGATGGGTAAGATTGTGCACAGAGCCTTACCCACCTATGACAGAAATGCATTGCTTTTGATAATACATATTCCATGATGGGTAACAAAGGCAATATTATCAGAACATCCCAAGAAAGGCGCAGTCTTGTTTATGAAATAAAAAGGGGGAAGATGTGGAGAGATTTTGGAACTGCCTTGCAGGAATTTGGAAGAAATTTGATTCTTAGCTTTGGTAAGAATATTTACACTTGGGCTAATGCAAAGCTCCAGGTAAACTCAGCCCAGGAATGTGTGACATTTTTTTTATCTTGGTCATCCTGATAAGCCCCTAGACACAGTGATAGTAGGACTTTGTTTATTGCATTGTTTGTTCCTTGACTGAATTTGTTTATTGCCTTGTTTGTTTCTTGTCCTGAACCTGACCTTATTCATTGAATGTACTTAGAACGGTATAATAGCATGCTGGAGAAAAATAAACCAGCTTCAGCCTCAGCACAGACTGAAGTCATGTTATAATGTTGTCTAATTGTCTTTTCTTTTCAATCTGCACTCCTTCCCTTGAGACCCAGTTGATGACTGAACTGGCTTGGTCACTTATGGCTTAAGAGGGTAATTCTAAAATACTGAGAAGTCAAGACAAGAAATAACTAGAGCAGAAAGGTGATAACCACATCTTTAATAAAAAAGAAGAGTGGGTGTTCTGTAAGTTGGGCAAGGCTTTGAACCTCCAAACCCAGTCCCTAGTCACACACGTCCTACAGCCAGGCCATATATTCCTAGTGCCCCATACTATCTGTAGATAGTACAAGCAATTAAGACCAACCTCTTAAGTAACTGAGCTTATAATGTGTCCTTTCTCATTTGTACCATGAAAAAAACTAGGTATATTTTATGTTTTAGAAGACCTTGTGCTTGTAGTGTCACTAAATTCTCTTTTATATTCTCTTCTTTCTATCAATACCAACAAATTAATAAAGAAAAAGATAATTCTCTGTCAGAAAATGATCTTTTCTATTATACTTTCAAAATATTTAAATATGTAATAAGCCCATTATCTCAGTTCTATTTTCATGTTCATTTTCTCACCTAAAGCAAAGTTGTTCTTCTAAATTCTCAATATCTTTCTCCCTCCAGTGTAGCTGTTTTGACTTCATTGGGATCTAGATCTATTATTTACATTTGGGAATTTTTATCTTCTAGTTCATGCCTGGATGTGGCAGTAAAATTCCACCCCACAACATATTGATCAAAATAAAACAAAGTCTATGCATCCTCAATTAGTTTTGCTTCATTCCTTGGAAACTAGCCAAATTAAAAATCAAAGAGGTCTAGGAAAATGCAAATGATGGTCTATGATACATTATATTGTATTTGGGGCAGAGAGACTCCCACTGTGAGAAAGCTGAAACTCACAATAATGACATCACCATTTCTGAAACTTTGGTCGCATGAGTGTAATGTGCTATGATAGAGACCAGAGAAGAAGAGCTAAAAATAAACTGAATTGTGCTGGTCTCTATGCAGCAACTCTGTTGCATAAAACTCCCATCATTTCTATGTTGAGACAAATTAGCCTTAGAAAGCTTGGGAAGTGTCACAAAAATCTGGCTGTGTATATTCCTTTTCAAGAACCATGAAAAAGTGAAAATAATGAATAGACATTTGAAAATTTTGGGGTAACATGTAGCCTAGAGGCTATTGAAAGAAAGATCCAATGTCTACCAATTCTTTCTAAAAATGGAGTAGATATGCATGTTACTGGTGTATTTATTTTAATTGTTTATGAGTATAGTATTTATCTATTCGGGAAAATTAACCACAACACAAAAATAACCTGGGGAAATGTATATCTATATTGTAAACATATACTAGAAAATTTGGGAAATGAAATGTCCATATTTTCTGGGTGAAATGTCAATAACTTGAATAGAAATTCACCAATAAATTATAAACATATACATTTGGTTCTTAATAGAGGGCACTAACATCTCAAACCCATATTAGTTTATTTATATGTGAATCTATGAAGAGTTTGGCTAATGCAGTATATTAAAATATTGGTGCTCATCCTCCATCACTGAACTAAGATGCCTTTGCAAGAATACTCTGATATGTGTACATGTTTTTAAAATCTCAAATATCAAGTTCTAAAGCATTCTGATAAATCTCAGCAAAAAATAGAGAAAGTACAAAAAAAATGTGTTCTGAAATGTTGTTGGCTCAGTGGACAAACTCATTATCTCATCCTGGGGGTAAAGGCTTGGGGAATGACAAGAAAGCTTTCACAGCCATTAGTAAATTTTATTTAATAGTACAGGCAAATTGTTACATTATAGTGAATCAAGATAAATTGGGGGAAAATGACCAATGTGATGTTTCATTTTCTATGCTGTATTTGAAGGATAGGTGATCAGAAGCAGAAATAAAAACAGCAAAGACAATGAGATTGAAAAAAAAACTATATCATGGAATAAAACCAGAAAATCATTGTCTGATGTTCAATACTTAATCTGTCCTCATTGATGTAAGAGTTGCATGACTGACATGGAATAACTATCAGTATACTGAGTGGATCAGAGTCATAGGCCATTGTATTCCTGCTAATCTAATGCTGGTCACTCACAACCCACACTTAGGAGGACAGAGGCTCTCAGTTTGACTTATTAATGTGATAAATGTTTATGCATCTATATCAACCCTGCCACACTCAAGTCTCAGGAACAATATGGCAGAAGAGACAGAATATAGGAAACAGAAGAAGAAATGACTCTTATCTTCTGGGCATGACATGACTCTCACAATTCTGATCTCCCAACAATTGGGATTACTCCACAATTCCTCACAAATCAAGCCTGTAAAAATTCTCCCATAGGAAGAAGTTAATCACCAGACTCCAGTCCTTAGTGAGGAACTATTGGTAGTTTGTAGTTTCTGGAAGGAGAAAAAGACTCTTATTCAGGAATGTGGCCACAACTAGATTTCCCATGTTCCAATGGCTGGACCAACACATGTAAATGCATGTGGAAGATTATTAAAATATCAATAAAAACATTAAGGCTGGGATGGAGGTATTATGGTATTATTTCAGAGTTGGATGAGAGAATGGGGAACACATTATTTTTCTGTTGTGTAGACATGTATAAAATTCTCAAGGGAAACACAGAGGAATGGATACTGGAAATAGGGGAAAGGGAAGAGACTTTATGAAGAGAAGAAGGAGGGGATTTTGCCTCCAGGATACATTGTATGATAAAAAATGAATAAAAAGTGAAAATAGAATTTTATAACATTTTCTATATGCTTTCTACTTTCCTTGTTATATTTAATTTTCTGTTCAGAACAAAGTATTTTCTTTAGTGTCCTTTGTAGAGATGACTCTGTGTACACAAATTTTGTATTGTTTTTTAATTGGGAAAACACTTTTCTTTCTAATTTGATTATGAATGACAGTTTATCTGGGTATAGTAGAAAATAGTCATTTTAAACTTGAATCATAACAACAGTTATGTTTGACAGTTCTTCACTGATAAGTTCTGGTTGACCATTCTTTAACTTTACTGTTATTTTCTCTTACTGATCTCAATATTTCTTTATTAGGTTAGGTATATGCATATGTATATGTATTTTATATCTATATCTATATATATTTGTATTGTATGTTTTTATGCACAAAATGTGTGTTTTTATCGTGTAATATAGGAGTTTCTTTTCATGCCCTGTTCTATTCCTTATGCCTTTTGTACCTTATGCATCACTCTCATTAGATGAGGAAATTTCTTATAAAGTTTGTTGAAAATAATTTCTTGCATTTTGGGCATAGATGTTCAGAATTGAGATGTCATCTTGGGAGATTTTTCCTTGATGAGTATGATTTGTTCTTTCTGATATTTTTAATAACTTTAGGTAATTTTATTAGATATTAGAATGGCTATTTCAGCTTGTTTCCTGGGTACATTTACTTGGAAAACCTTTTTCTAGCCCTTTAAGGTAGTGTCTATCTTTGTTTTCAATGAGTGTGTCTTATTTAGAACAAATGATGGACCCTGTTTCTTAGCGTTTTATTGGTGAATTGAGTTCATTGATGTTGAGAGATATTAATGATAAATGATTGTTAGTTCCTGTTATTTTGATGGTGGAAGTTTGTGTGTATGATTCTCTCCTTTTGGATTTGGTGTGAGATGATTAATTTCTTGTGTTTTCATGGGTGTATTTGTACTCCTTGTGTTGGTGTTTTCCTTCTACTATCCTTGATAATTAGTCGGAAGTTATTGTTTATATTTAGCTTTGTCGTGGAATATTTTGGTTTACCATACAAGACTGAGAGTTTTATTGGGTATAGTAGTCTGGGTATAATAATCAGTGGTCTCTTAGGGTCTGCAAGATATCTGTCCAAGATCATTTGGCTTTTAATGTCTTCATTGAGAAGTTTGGTGTAATTTTGATGTGTGTGACTTTATGCATCATTAGCCCTTTTCCCCTTGCAGCTTTTAATAGTCTTTTTTTGTTGTTGTTCTGTACATATAGTGTTTTGATAATTAAGTAGTGGGAGGCTTTTCATTTCTGGTCCAACCGAGTTTGTATGTTTTTAGCTTCTTGTGCGTTTATTGATATCTCTTTCCATAGGCTGTCAAGGAAAATGAAAGCACAACATACCCAAACTTATCGGATACAATGTATGTAGTGCTAAGTGGAAAATTCATAATACTACATGCCTTCATAAAGAAATTGGAGAGATCTCATACTAGCAACATAATAGCACACCTGAAAGCTCTAGAACAAAAAAAAAAGGAGTGGATGGTAGGAAATAGTGAAACTCAGAACTGAAAACAATCAATTTGTAACAAAACGAACAATACAGAAAGCTAGCTTTTTGAGAAAATCAACAAGACAGACACATCTTTAGCCAAATTAACTAAAATAGAAAGATACTGCACCAGAAATGAAAAGGGTAACAAGACAAGAGAAACTATAGAAATTCAAGAAAATCATCCAATCATACGTCAAAAGCCGGTTCCACCCAAAACTGATAAATCTAAACAAATGAATGATTTTTCTAGACAGAAACTACTTACCAAAGTTAAATCAAGACCAGACTATGAAAATAGTCCCATAACTCCTAAGCAAATGCAATCAGCCATTAAAAGTCTGTCCCTCCACCACCACCCCCCAAAGCCCACATCCAGATATTTTAGTGCAGAATTCTACGAGATTTTCAAGAAAGAATTATGGCCAATACTCCTCAAACTATTTAAAAAATATGAAATAGGAGGACCATTGCCAAACTCATTCTATGAAGCTACAGTACCCTGATGATCTAAACCACACAAAGACTCCATAAAACAAAGAGAACTCAATAAAATTCTCACAAACCAAATCCAGGAACACATAAAACACATCTTCCACACACTCGTGTAGGAATCATGCCAGAGATAGAGGAATGGTTCATTATATGAAAACTTTCTGAACAGATCACCAATGCCTCAGGCTCAAAGATCAACAATTGACAAATGGGATCTCATAAAACTGAAAAGCTTCTGTAAGGCAAAGGACACTGTCAATAGGACAAAAAGGCATCCGACAGAATGGGAAAAGATTTTTAACAACCCTGCATATGATAGAGGGCTAATATCCAATATATTCAAATAATTCAAGAAGTTAGACTCCAGAGAATCAAATAACTCCTAAAAATTTTGGTAGAGAGATAAAGAACTCTCAACTGAGAAATTCAAATGGCTGGGAAGCACCTAAAGAAATGTTCAACAACATTAGTCATCAGGGAAAAGCAAAACCAAAATGACACTGAGATTCCACCTTACACTAGTCAGACTGGCTAAGATCAAAACTGAGGTCACAGAAGATGCTGATGAGGATGTGGATAGAGAGGAACACTCCTCCATTGCTGGTGGGATTGGAAGCTTGAACAACCACTGTTGAAATCAGTCTGGCAGTTCTTCAGATAATTGAACATAGTTTTACTTGAGGACCCAGCTATACCTCTCTTGGCCATATATCCCAAAATAGCTCCAACATATAACAAGGACACATGCTCCACTATGTTCATAGCAACCTTATTTATACTAACCAGAAGATGGAAAGAACCCAAATGTCCCTCAACAGAAGAATGGATATAGAAAATGTGGTACATTTATACAATGGAATACCACAGAGCCATTAAAAAATGATTTCATGGAACTTGCAGGCAAATGGTTGGAAATAGAAAATATCATCCTGAGTGAGGTAACCCAGTCACAAAAGAACACATATGGAATGTACTCACTGATAAGTAGTTATTAGGAAAAGTGCTGAGTACCCTTGATACAACTTATAGACCATATAAAGCTCAAGGAGAAGGAAGACCAAAGTGTGGATGCTTCAGTCCCACTTAGCAGGAAGAACAAAATAATCACAGGAGATAGAGCATGGGAGGGACTTGAGTGGAAGTGAGGAAAGGGACTGTAGAAAAAGGGGGACAGGATCAGGTGTGGGTAGAGACGAGGGAGATGTACATAAAATTGAGCAGAAGTGTGTAAGAGTGGGGAACTGGGGGTAACCAACAGCAAGTCTCAGATGCCAGGAAATCAAGAGGCGCCCAGAACTCAATGAGTATGACATTAGCTGAAATACCCAACATGGGGGAGAGAGAACCTGTAGTGACCATATCCAAAGGCAAGGCATAGCCCCCAGTTGAGAGACGGTGTCACCCACCACCCTCAAAATTTTAACTCAGAATTGCTCCTGTCTAAAGAAAACACAGGGACAAAGAGTGAAGGAGGTTCTGAAAGAAAGGCCATCCAGAGACTGACCCACATTGGGATCCATCCCATATGCAGTGACCAAATCCAGTCACTGTTGCTGATGCCAGGAAGTGCTTGCTGACAGGAGCCTGATATGGATGTCTCCTGGGAAGCTCTGCCATAGCCTTACTGATACAGATGTGGATGCTTGCACCCTACCATTGTGCTTAGCATGGGGACCCCAATGAAGGAGTTAGAAGAAAGAATGAAGGAGCTGAAGGGGTTTGCAACCCCATAGGAATAACAATATCAATCAAGTAGACCCCGCAGAGCTCCAAGGGACTAAACCTACAACCAAAGAATATACATTGGGACCCATAGTTCCAGCTGCATATGTAGCAGAAGATGGTGTTATATGGTATCAGTGTGAAGGTAGGTGCTTGGTCCAGTGAAGGCTTGATGCCCCAGCATAAGAGTATGCTAGGGTGATGAGGGTGGATTGGGTGGGTTTATGAGGGAGCAGCCTCAGAGAAGCAGGGGGTACAGGGGTAGGATAGGGTGATTTTGAAGGAGAAACAGGGAAGGGGGGAGATAACAATTGAAATGTATATAAATAAAATAACCAATAAAAAAAGAAAAAACAAAACAAAAACCCAAAAAAAGGTAATTTATCAATGTATTCTATCATATAAACAGTCTGAAAGGAAAAAAAATTACATAATCATCTTATTAGATGCTGGAAGGTCCTTAGACAAAATCCCAAATCCCTTCAGGTTAAAAATATTGTAGAAATCAGTAGTTCAAGGCTCATAGCTAAACCTCATAAAAGTAATATACAGCAAGCCAGTAGCCCACATCACATTAAATGGAGAGAAACTTAGAAAAAAACCACTAAAATAAGGGACAAGACAAGGCTGCTCACTCTCTTCCTATCTACTCATTCAGTACTTGAAATTCTAGCGAGAGCAACAAGAAAACAAAAGGTCAAGGGAATCTGAACTTGAAAGGAAGAAGTCAATGTATCAATATTCACAGGTATATATATGATAGACAATGAGAAATCCACAAAATTATACCAAATAAATCTTACATCTGATAAAGAACCTCAGCAAAGTGGCTGATTATAAAATTAACGAAGTCAATAACCTTCCTTAATACAAGTGATAAAGGGGTAGAGAATGAAATTATGGAAAGAACACCCTTTACTATAGACACAAATTATATCTTGATATAACTCTACCCAATCAAGTGAAAGATCTGAATAGCAAGAACTTCAAATCCCTGAAAAAAAGAAATCAAAGAAGACCTCAGAAGATGGAAAGATCTCCCATGCTCATGAATTAATTTAATGAAAATGATCATTTTATCAAAGATTCAATCTAATCCCCATCAAATTCCAACACACCATAATGTATAGATCTTGAAAAAGTAATTCACATCTTCATATGTTAAAAATGAAGGACCCAGGATAGCAAAGACAATTATCAAAAATTAAAGAAATTTTTGGAGGAATTACCATCCCTTACCTCAAGTTGTACTACAGAGCTATAGTGATTAAATACTTCATAGTTTGGTAAAGAAATATGCAAATTGATTAATGCTATAGAATTGATTACCCAGTAATAAACCCATTTACCTATGGACACTTAATTTTTAAAAGGAAAAACCATATAATAGAAAAAAAGAAGCAGCTTCAATATATGATATTGGTCTAACTAGAGATCTGAATGTAGTTAAAAGTCTTTGATAGGTTACATGTTATTCTGGTTGATCATTATTTAACTTGGGTTTTTCTCTCTTGGTGCTCTCAATATTTCTTTGTTAGGTATAGTGTGTGTGTGTGTGTGTGTGTGTGTGTGTGTGTGTGTGTGTGTGTGTATACTTTACTTTGTAGTATTATGTAACATGGGAGTTTCCTCTCATGTTCTGTTTATTCTGTATTCTGTATGCCTATTAAACCTTAAGCATCACTTTCTTTAGACTTGTGGAAATTTCTTCTAGAGATTTTTTTAATGAGAATGAGAACCCTCTCAGGAGGACCAACAGAGTCAACTAACCTGGACCTCTAGGACCACTTATAGACTGGTCCACCAATAAATGAACACACAAAGTTTTGAAGGAGGCTACCCACACATATGTAGCAGACATTTAGCTCAATCTTCTTGAAGAACTCACAACTGGAGTAGAGGCTCTCCTTAAAGCTGACGCCTGACTGTAGTGACCATTCTCCTTCTCCAACGGGGCTTTCCTATCTGGACACAGTGAGAGAGGGTTTGCATACCTTGCCAGATACACAATGCACCAGTGTAGGAGGGGGATGTGTGGGGTGGAATGTGGATACACAAGGGCCTCACACTCTCAGAGAAGAAGGTGACAGGAGTTGGCGAAAGGAGGGTCTCTGTGAGGGGTGGGGAGTGGGGGACAGGGTTTGATGAAAATTTAAAAATGAAAAGTAATTTCTGAAACTTTGGCCTGAGCAACCTATAATTTGGAAGTTTCATAGTACCTCAGATTTTCTTTATGTTGAGTCCAATGTTTTTATACATTTAATATGAATGTGGAAGCAACACATTTTCTCAGCTTTATCTATGAAATATAATGTTCTTCTTCATACTTTATCCAAACAAGTGGTAATATTTCCCTCAGAGATTTTATTTTATTGGATTTGTTAAACTTACATTTCAAATGTTATCCCTTTCCTGGTTTCCTATCCATAAACCACCTATCCCATCACCCCTCCCCCCTTCTTCTATGAGGGTGTTCCCCCTCCGCAACCACCCACCACTTCCTATCTCACGGCCTGGACATTCCCCTACACGAGGGGGGTGGGAGTGCAGCTTTGGCAGGACCAAGGGCTTCTCCTCCTACTAGTGCCCAACAAGGCCATCTTCTGCTGCATATGCAGCTGGAGACATCGTTCTTTTCATGTGTACTCTTGGGTTAGTGGTTTAGTCTCTGGGAGCTCTGGTTGCTTAGTACTTATGGGGTAGCAAGTCCCTTCAGCTCCTTGAAAACTTTCTCTCCTCCAATGGGGACCCCATTCTCAGTTCAGTAGTTGACTGTAAGCATTTGACTCTGTATTTTTCATTCTCTGGGAGAGCCTCTCAGGAGACAGATGTATTGGGCTCCTTTCAGCGTTCACTTCTTTGGATCAGCAATATAGTATGGGTTTGGTGACTGTATCTATATGGTCTGAATCACCAGGTGGGGTAGGCCCTGAATGGCCATTCCTTCAGTCTCTGCTCTAAACTTTGTTTAAATATCTCCTCCTATGAATATCCACTTAGAAATGAGTGCATACCATGTGTGTATTTTGGGATTGGGTTATCTCACTCAGTATATTTTACTACTTCCATTCATTTGCCTATGAATTTTATAAAGTCACTGTTTTTAATAGCTGAGTAGTAGTACTCCATTGTATAGATATACCACATTTTCTGTATATATTCCTCTGTTGAAGAGCATCTGTGTTCTTTCCAGCTTCTGGCTATTATGAATAAGGCTGCTATGAAAATAGTGAAGCATGGGTCTGTGTTATATGTTGGAGCATCTTTTGGGTCTATGCCCAAGAGAGGTATAGCTGGGTCCTCAGGTAGTGGAATGTCCAATTTTCTGAGGAACCTCCAGACTGATTTCCAGAGTGGTTGTACCAGTCAGCAATCCTAACAACAATGGAAGAGTGTTCCTCTTTCTCACATCCTCGCCAGCATCTGCTGTCACCTGAATTTTTTATCTTAGCCATTCTGACTGGTGTGAGGTAGAATCTCTGGGTTGCTTAGATTTGCATTTCCCTGATGACTAAGGTTGTTAAATATTTCTTTAGGTACTTCTCAGCCATTCAATATACTTCAGGTAAGAATTCTTTGTTTAGCTCTGTACCCCATTTTTTTCAAGTTTTGTAATTTTTTTTAAATCTTTATTAACTTGAGTATTTCTTTTTTTTTTTTTGGTTCTTTTTTTTTTTTTTTTTTTTTTCGGAGCTGGGGACCGAACCCAGGGCCTTGCGCTTCCTAGGCAAGCGCTCTACCACTGAGCTAAATCCCCAACCCCAACTTGAGTATTTCTTATTACATTTCTATTGTTATTCCCCTTCCCGGTTTCCGGGCCAACACCCCTCCCCCTCCCCCTCCCCTTATATATGGGCTTCCCCTCCCCATCCTCCCCCCATTACCACCCTCCCACAAACAATCACATTCACTGGGGGTTCAGTCTTGGCAGGACCAAGGGCTTCCCCTTCCACTGATGCTCTTACTAGGCTATTCATTGCTACCTATGAGTTTGGAGCCCAGGGTCAGTCCATGTATAGTCTTTGGGTAGTGGCTTAGTCCCTGGAAGCTCTGGTTGCTTGGCATTGTTGTACATATGGGGTCTTGAGCCCCTTCAAGCTCTTCCAGTCCTTTCTCTGATTCCTTCAACGTGGGTCCTGTTCTCAGTTCAGTGGTTTGCTGCTGGCATTCGCCTATGTATTTGCTGTATTCTGGCTGTGTCTCTCAGGAGAGATCTACATCCAGTTCCTGTGGGCCTGCACATCTTTGCTTCGTTCATCTTATCTAGTTTGATGGCTGTATATATATATGGGCCACATGTGGGGCAGGCTCTGAATGGGTGTTCCTTCTATGTCTGTTTTAATCTTTGCCTCTCTATTCCCTGCCAAGGGTATTCTTGTTCCCCTATTAAAGAAAGAGTGAAGCATTCGCAATTTGGACATCCTTCTTGAGTTTCATATGTTCTGTGCATCTAGGGCAATTCAAGCATTTGGGCTAATAGCCACTTATCAATGAGTGCATACCATGTGTGTTTTTCTGTGATTGGGTTACCTCACTCAGGATGATATTTTCCAGTTCCAACCATTTGCCTATGAATTTCATAAAGTCATTGTTTTTGATAGCTGAGTAATATTCCATTGTGTAGATGTACCACATTTTATGTATCCATTCTTCGGTTGAAGGGCATCTGGGTTCTTTCCAGCTACTGGCTATTATAAATAAGGCTGCTAAGAACATAGTAGAGCATGTGTCTTTGTTATATGTTGGGGCATCTTTTGGGTATATGCCCAAGAGAGGTATAGCTGGGTCCTCAGGTAGTTCAATGTACAGTTTTGTGAGGAACCTCCAGACTGATTTGCAGAATGGTTGTAGCAGTGTGCAATCCCACCAACAATGGGGGAGTGTTCCTCTTTCTCCACATCCTTGCCAGCATTTCCTGTCACCTGAGACTTTGATCTTAGCCATTCTCACTGGTGTGAGGTGAAATCTCTGGGTTGTTTTTATTTGCATCTCCCTTATGATGAAAGATGTTGAACATTTCTTTAGGTGTGTCTCAGCCATTTGCCATTCCTCCGCTGTGAATTCTTTGCTTAGCTCTGAACCCCATATTTTATTAGGGTTATTTGTCTCCCTGCGGTCTAACTTCTTGAGTTCTTTGTATATTTTGGATATAAGCCCTCTATCTGTGGTAGTATTGGTAAATATCTTTTCCCAATCTGTTGGTTGCCTTTTTGTCCTAACCACAGTGTCCTTTGCCTTACAGAAGCTTTGCAGTTTTATGAGATCCCATTTGTCGATTCTTGATCTTAGAGCATAAGCCATCGGTGTTTTGTTCAGGAAATTTTCTCCAGTGCCCATGTGTTCGAGATGCTTCCCCACTTTTTCTTCTATTAGTTTGAGTGTATCTGGTTTGCTGTGGAGGTTCTTGATCCACATGGACTTAAGCTTTGTACAGGGTGCTAAGCATGGATCGATCTGCATTCTTCTAAATGCTGACCTCCAGTTGAACCAGCACCATTTGCTGAAAATGCTATCTTTTTTCCATTGGATGGTTTTGGCTCCTTTGTCAAAAGTCAAGTGACCATAGGTGTGTGGGTTCATTTCTGGGTCTTCAATTCTATTCCATTGGTCTATCTGTCTGTCTCTGTACCAATCCCATGCAGTTTTTATCACTATTGCTCTGTGATACTGTTTGAATTCAGGGATAGTGATTCCCCCAGAAGTCCGTTCATTGTTGAGGATAATTTTAGCTATCTTGGGTTTTTTGTTATTCCAGATGAATTTGCAAATTGTTCTGTCTAACTCTTTGAAGAATTGGATTGGTATTTTGATGGGGATTGCATTGAATCTGTAGATCGTTTTTGGAAAAATGGCCATTTTTACAATATTAATCCTGCCAATCCATGAGCATGGGAGATCTATCTATCTTCTGAGGTCTTCTTCAATTTCTTTCTTCAGAGGCTTGAAGTTCTTATCATACAGATCTTTTACTTGCTTGGTTAAAGTCTGACCGAGGTATTTTATATTATTTGGGACTATTATGAAGGGTGTTGTTTCCCTAATTTCTTTCTCAGCTTGTTTCTCTTTTGTGTAGAGGAAGGCTACTGATTTATTTGAGTTAATTTTATACCCAGCCACTTTGCTGAAGTTGTTTATCAGCTTTAGTAGTTCTCTGGTGGAACTTTTTGGATCACTTAAATATATTATCATATCATCTGCAAATAGTGATATTTTGACTTCTTCTTTTCCAATCTGTATCCCCTTGATCTCCTTTTGTTGTCTGATTGCTCTGGCTGGAACTTCAAGAACTATATTGAATAAGTAGGGAGAGAGTGGGCAGCCTTGCCTATTCCCTGATTTTAGTGGGATTGCTTCAAGTTTCTCTCCATGTAGTTTAATTTTAGCAACTGGTTTGCTGTATATGGCTTTTACTATGTTTAGGTATGGGCCTTGACTTCCAATTCTTTCCAGGACTTTTATCATGAAGGGGTGTTGAGTTTTGTCAAATGCTTTCTCAGCATCTAATGAAATGATCATGTGGTTTTTGTTCTTTCAGTTTGTTTATATAATGGATTACGTTGATGGTTTTCCATATAATAAACCATCTCTTCATGCCTGGGATGAAGCCTACATGATCATGGTGGATGATTGTTTTGATGTGCTCTTGGATTCGGTTTGCCAGAATTTTATTGAGTATTTTTGCGTCGATATTCATAAGGGAAATTGGTCTGAAGTTCTCTTTCTTTCTTGGGTTTTTGTGTGGTTTAGGTATAAGAGAAACTGTGGCTTCATAGAAGGAATTCGGTAGTACTCCATGTCTTTCAATTTTGTGAAATAGTTTGGATAATATTGGTATCAGGTCTTTTATGAATGTCTGATAGACTTCTGCACTGAACCCATCTGGACCTGGGCTCTTTTTGGTTGGGCGACCTTTAATGACTGCTTCTATTTCCTTAGGAGTTACGGGGTTGTTTAAATGGTTTATCTGTTCCTTATTTAACTTAGGCACCTGTTATCTGTCTAGGAAATTGTCCATTTCCTGCAGATTTTCAAGTTTTGTTGAATATAGGATTTTGTAGTAGGATCTCATGATTTTTTGAATTTCCTCTGGCTTTGTTGATATGTCTCCCTTTTCATTTCTGTTTTTGTTAATTTGGACAGACTCTATGTTTCGTCTCCTTAGTCTGGCTAAGGGTTCATCTATCTTGTTGATTTTCTCAAAGAACCAACTTTTGGTTCTGTTGATTCTTTCTATGGTCCTTTTTGTTTCTACTTGGTTGATTTCAGCTCTGAGTTTGATTATTTCTTGCCTTCTACTCCTCCTGGGTGTATTTGCTTCTTTTTGTTCTAGAGCTTTTAGGTGTGCTGCCAAGTTACTGATATATGCTCCCTCCTGTTTCATTCTGCAGGTACTCAGAGCTATGAGTTTTCCTCTTAGCACAGCTTTCATTGTGTCCCATAAGTTTGGGTGTGTTGTCCCTCATTTTCATTAAATTCTAAGAAGTATTTAATATCTTTCTTCATTTCTTCCTTGACCAGGTTATCGTTGAGTAGAGCATTGTTCAACTTCCATGTATATATATGGGCATTCTTCCCTTATTGTTATTGAAGACCAGCTTTAGCCCATGGATGTCTGATAGGATGCATGGGATTATTTCTATGTCTCTGTATCTGTTGAGGCCTGTTTTATGGCCTACTATATGGTCAATGATGGAGAAAGTACCATGAGGTGGTAAGAAGAAGGTATATCTTTTTGTTTTATAATAGATTGTTCTATAAAAATTTGTTAATTCCATTTGGTTCATGACTTCTCTTAGTCTGTCTATGTCTCTGTTTAATTTCTCTTTCCATGATCTGTCCATTGATCAGAATGGGGTGTTGAAATCTCCTACTATTATTGTGTGAGGTGCAATGTGTGCTTTGAGCTTTAGTAAGGTTTCTGTTATGTATGTAGGTGCCCTTGTATTTGGATCATAGATATTTAGCATTGAGAGTTCATCTTGGTGGATTTTTCCTTTGGTGAATGTGAAGTGTCCTTCCTCATCTTTTTGATGACTTTTAGTTGAAAATTGATTTTATTTGATATTAGAATGGCTACTCCAGTTTGCGTCTTCAGACCATTTGCTTGGAAAGTTGTTTTCCAGCCTTTCACTCAAAGGTAGTGTCTGTTTTTGTCTCTGAGGTGTGTTTCCTGTAGGCAGCAGTATGCAGGGTCCTCATTGTGTATCCAGTTTGTTATTCTATGTCTTTTTATTCGGGAGTTGAGACCATTGATATTGAGAGATATTAAGGAATAGTGATCATTGCTTCCTGTTATATTCATATTTGGGTGTGAGGTTATGTTTGTGTGCTTTTCTTCTCTTTGTTTTGTTGCCAAGATGATTAGTTTCTTGCTTTTTCTAGGGTATAGCTTTCCTCCTTATGTTTGTCTTTACCATTAATTATCCTTTGTAGTGCTGGATGTGTAGAAAGATATTGTGTAAATTTGGTTTTGTCATGGAATATCTTGGTTTCTCCATCTATGTTAATTGAGAGTTTTGCAGAATACAGTAACCTGGGGTGGCATTTGTGTTCTCTTAGCCTCTGTATGACATCTGTCCAGGGTCTTCTGGCTTTCATAGTCTCTGGTGAGATATCTGGTGTGATTCTGATAGGTCTGCCTTTATATGTTACTTGACATTTTTCCCTTACTGCTTTTAATATTCTTTCCTATTTTGGGTATTTGGTGTTTTGACTATTATGGGATGAGACGATTTTCTTTTCTGGTCCAATCTATTTGGAGTTCTGTAGGCTTCTTGTATGTTTGTGGGCATCTCTTTCTTTAGGTTAGGGAAGTTTTCTTCTATGATTTTGTTGAAGATATTTACTGGTCCTTTGAGCTGGGTGTCTTTACTCTTTTCTATACATATTATCCTTAGGTTTGATCTTCTCATTGAGTCCTGGATATCCTGTATGTTTTGGACAATTTCCTGTATGTTTTCCGTTTTACATTATCTTTGACCGTTGTGTTGATGATTTCTATGGAATCTTCTGCTCCTGAAATTCTCTCTTCTATCTCTCATATTCTGTTGGTGATGCTTTTATCTACAGCTCCTTGTCTCTTCCTTTGGTTTTCTATATCCGTGGTGTTTCCCTTTGTGCTTTCTTTATTGCTTCTATTTCTATTTTTAATTCTTTCACTTGTTTGATTTTGTTTTCCTGGAATTCTTTCAGGGATTTTTGTGATTCCTCTCTGTAGGCTTCTACTTATTTATTTATGTTTACCTGCGCTTCTCCAAGGGAGTTCTTCATGTCTTTCTTGAAGTCCTCCAGCATCATGATCAAATGTGATTTTAAATCTCGATCTTGCTTTTCTGGTGTGTTTGGATATTCAGAGTTTGCTTTGGTAGGAGAATTGGGCTCCGATGATGTCATGTAGTCTTGGTTTCTGTTGTTTGGTTTTCTGTGCTTGCCTCTTGCCATCAGGTTGTCTCTGGTGTTACCTTGTTTTGCTATTTCTGACAGTGGGTAGGCCTTCCTATAGGCCTGTGTGTCAGGAGTGCTGTAGACCTGTTTTCCTGTTTTCTTTCAGCCAGTTGTGGGAACAGAGTGTTCTGCTTTTGGGCATATAATCTTTCCTGCCTACTGGTCTTCAGCTGTTCCTGTGGGACTGTGTACTGAGTTCACCAGGCAGGTCACTTGGAGCAGAAAGGTTGGTCTTACCTGTGGTCCCACTGCTCAAGTTACTCGTGGGGGTGCTGCTTTTGAACTCTCAGTGAGGGCGGCAACCAGGAGCACCTGCGCCACCTTTTCCTGGAGCCTCCGTGCACCAAGGTCCCAGATGGCATTAGGTGTTTTTCTCTGGAGTCAGAATTGTGAGCAGAGTGTAGTCTCTTCTGGCCTCCCAGGTGTGTCTGCTCCTCTGATGTTTTAGATCTCCCTCCCATGGGATTTGGGTGCAGAGAGCTGTTGATCATTCCCTTCAGGTCCGGGCGGTGTCTGGACTGCTGGGGACCTGCCGCTCCAGTACCCCTGTCTTCTGCTTCCCAGAGGCTGTATACAGTTAACTCTTGGGCCAGGGATGTGTGCAGGGATGGGCAGTATTGGTGGTCTCTCCCGCTCTGCAGTCTCAGGAGTGCCCACCTGTCCAGACAGTGAGCTCTCACTCCCACGTG
Source organism: Rattus norvegicus (assembly GCF_021556685.1). Classification (NCBI taxonomy): domain Eukaryota; kingdom Metazoa; phylum Chordata; class Mammalia; order Rodentia; family Muridae; genus Rattus; species Rattus norvegicus. Next base: position 90,063,196 of record NC_141540.1, read on the forward strand.
GTTTGGGAGCAGGGAGCTGTGGGCCGGGATCAGCGAGGTTACTCTGTACCCCATTTTTAATAGGGTTATTTGACCCTCTGTGGTTTAACTTCTTGAGTCATTTGTATGTATTGGATAATAGCCCTCTATGGGATGTAAGATTGGTAAAAATCTTTCCCCAATCTGTTGGTTGTCATTTTATCCTAATGACAGTGTCCTTTGCTTTACAGAAGCTTTGCAAATTTATGGAGTCCCATTTCTTGGTTTTTGATCTTAGAGCAAAAGCCATTGGTATTATGTTCAGGAAATTTTCCCCAGTGCCCATGTGTTTGAGGCTCTTCCCCACTTTTTCTTCTGTTAGTTTGAGTGTATCTGGTTTTATGCCGAGGTCTTTAATCCACTTGGACTTAAGTATTGTACAGGGCAATAAGTATTCTTCGATTTACATTTTTCTACATGCTGAGCTCCAGTTGAACCAGCACAATTTGTTGAAAATGCTATCTTTTCCCCCTGGATTGTTTTAGCTCCTTTGTCAATGATCAAGTGACCACAGGTGTGTGGGTTCATTTCTGGGTCTCAATTCTAATCCATTGATCTATCTGCCTGTTTCCTGTACCAATACCATATAGTTTTTTTTTTTTTTTTACTAGTGCTCTGTAGTAAAACGTGAAGTTATTGGTGGTGATTACCCCAGAAGTTCTTTCATTGTTGAGGATACTTGTTGCTATACTGAGTTTTTTGTCATTCTAAATGAACTTGCAAGTTGCTCTTTCTAACTCTATGAAGAATTGACTTGGAATTTTGATGGAGAGTGCATTGAATCCATAGATTGCTTTCGGCAAGATGGCCAATTTACTATGACCATCTTCTGAGATATTCTTCAATTTCTTTCTTCAGAGACTTGAAGTACTTGTCATACAGATCTTTCATTTGCTTGGTTCGAGTCACACCCAGGTATTTTATGTTATTTGTGACTATCATGAATGATGTCAGTTCTCTAATTTCTTGATCAACCTGTTTATCCTTTGAGTAAAGGAAGGGTACTGATTTGTTTGACTTAATTTCATATCCAGCCACCTTGCCTAAGTAGTTTATCAAGCTTAATAATTCTCTGACGAAACTTTCATGGTCACTTAAGAATACTATCATATCATCTGTAAATAGTAATATTTTGACTTCTTACTTTTCAATCTGTATCCCTTTAACCTCTGTTTGTTCTGTAATTGCTCTGGCTAGGAATTCTTTGAGTACTATATTGAATAAGAGGGGAGAGAATGGCAGCCTGTCTAGTCCTAGATTTTAATGGGATTGCTTCAAGTTTCTCTCCATTTATTTTGATGTTAACTAGTGTATTACCTTTACTATGTTTAGGTATGGGCCTTGAATTTCTGATCTGTCCAAGACTTTTAACATGAATGGCTGTTAAATTTTGTCAAATGCTTTCTCAGCTTCTTATGAAAGGATAATATGTTTTTTTTCTTTAAGGTTGTTTATATAGTGTTTTATGTTGATGGATTTCTGTATATTGAACCATCTCTGCATCCCTGGAATGATGCCTACTTGATCATGATGGATGATAATTTTTGATGTGTTCTTGGATTCAGTTTGCGAGTATTTTTGCATCAATATTCAAAAGGGAAATTGTTCTGAAGTTCTCTTTATTTGTTGGGTCTTTGTAAGGTTTAGGTATAAGCGTAATTGTGGCCTCATAGAAAGAATTGTGTAGTGTTCCTTCTGCTTCTACTTTTTGGAATATTTCAGACAGTACTGGTGTTATATCTTCTTTGAAGTTATGATATAATTCTGCACAAAACCCATATGATCCTGGACTTTATTTTTTGTTTGGAGATTTTAATAATTCCTTCTATTTCTTTAGGAGTTATGGGGCGGTTTAGATGGTTTATCTGATCCTGATTTAACCTTTCTACATGGTATCTGTCTAGAAAATTGTCCAGATTTTACAGTTTTGCTGAATATTGATTTTGTAGTAGGATCTGAAGATTTTTTTGAATTTCCTCAGATTCTGTTGTTATGTGTCCCCTTTCCTTTCTGATTTTGTTAACTTGGATACTCTCTTTGTGCCCTCTGGTTATTCTGGCTAATGGTTTATCTATCATGTTAATTTTCTCAAAGAATCAGCTCCAAGTTTTGTTCATTCCTTATATAGTTCCTTTTTGTTTCTACTTGGTTGATTTCAGTCTTCAGTTTGATTATTTCCCATGGTCTACTCCTCTTGGTGTTTTTGCTTCTTTTTATTCTAGAGCTTTTACGTGTGCTGTGAAGCTGCTAATATATACTCTCTCTGGTTTCTATTTGGAGGCACTCAGAGCTTTGAGATTTCCTCTTAGCACTGTTTTCATTGTCTCCCATAGTTTTGGGTATGTTGTGTCTCCATTTTCATTAAATTTTAAAAATGTCTTTAATTTACTTATTTCTTTCTTGACCAAGTTATCATTGAGTAGAGAATTGTTGAACTTTCATATGTATGTGGGCTTTCTGTCGTTTTTGTTGTTATTGAAGACCAGTCTTTATCTGTGGTGATCTGATAGGATGCATGGGATTACTTCATACTTCTTTTATCTGTTGAGGCCTGTTTTGTGACCAATTATATGGTCAATTTTTGAGAAAGTACAATGAGGTGCTGAGAAGGCATATTCTTTTGTTTTTTGATGAAATGTTCTTTAGATATCTGTTAAATCCATTGCTTCATAACTTCTATTAGTTTATCTATGTCTCTGCTTATTTTCTTTGTCCATGATCTGTTCATCGATGAGAATGGGTTGTTGAAATCTCCCACTATTATTGTATGAGGTACAATGTGTGCTTTGAGCTTTAGTATGGTTTCATTTATAAATGTAGGTGCCCATGCATTTGGAACATAGTTGTTCAGGATTGAGTGTTCATTTTGCTGGATTTTTCCTTTGATGAATATGAAGTTTCCTTCCTTTTCCTTCCTTATCTTTTTTGATAACTTTGGTTGAAAGTCGATTTTATTGGACATTAAAATGGCTATTACAGCTTGTTTCTTCAGACCATTTCCTTGGAAAATACTTTTTCAGCATTTTAACCTGAGGTAGTATCTGTCTTTGTCACTGAAATGTGTTTGCTGTATGCAGCAAAATGCTAGGTCCTCTTTATGTATCCAGTCTTTTAGTCTATGTCTTTTTATTGAGGAATTGAGTCCATTGATGTTAAGAGATAATAAGGAAAAATGATTGTTGTTTCCTGTTGTCTTTGTTGTTAGAGGTGGAATTATGTTTGTGAGGGTCTCTTCTTTTTGGTTTGCTTCAAGAAGATTACTTTCCTGCTTTTTCTAGTGTGTAGTTTCCCTCCTTGTTTTGGAGTTTTCCATCTATTATCCTTTGTAGGGCTGAATTTGTGGAAAGATATTATGTAAATTTGGTTTAGTCATGGAATATCTCCATCCATTTTAATTGAGATTTTTGCTGGATATAATATCCTGTGCTGGCATTTGTGTTCTCTTACGGCTTGTATTACATCTGCCCAGAATCTTCTGGCTTTCATAGTTTCTGATGAGAAGTCTAGTATAATTCTGATAGGTTTGTCTTTATGTTACTTGACATTTTTCCCTTACTGCTTTTAATATTGTTTCTTTGTTTTGTGCATTTGGTGTTTTGATATTATGTGATGGGAGGAATTTCTTTATTGGTCCAACCCATTTGGAGTTCTGTAGGCTTCTTACATGTTTATGGGCATTTCTTTCTTTAGGTTAGGGAAGATTTTTTTTGTTGAAGATATTTACTGGCTTTTTAAGTTGGGAGTCTTTGCTCTCTTCTATACCTATTATCCTTAGGTTTAACCTTCTCATTGTGTTCTGGATTTCCTGAATGTTTTGGGTTAGGAGTTTTTTTGTGTTTTACATGGTCTTTGATGGTTGTGTCAATGTTTTCTAAGGTATCTTCTGTCCCTAAGATTCTCTCTTCTATCTCTTGTATTCTGTTGGTGAAGCTCTTGATCTCCTTCTGAGGTTTTCAATCTCCAGTGTTGTCTCCCTTTGTGATTTCTTTATTGTTTCTATTTACATTTCTAGATCTTGTATTGTTTTGCTCAATTTCATCACCTGTTTGGTTGTGGTTTCTTATAATTCTCTTAAGGAATTTTGTATTTCCTCTTTAAGGACTTCTACTTGTTTGCCCGTGTTGTCCTGTATTTCTTTAAGGAAGTTATTCATATCCTTCATAAAGTCCTCTATCATCATCATGAGATATGATTTTTAAATCCAAATCTTTCTTTTCTGGTGTGTTTGGATAACCAGTATTAGCTTTGGCGGGAGAACTGGGCTTTGATGATGGCAAATCGTCTTGATTTCTGTTGCTTAGGTTCCTCAAATTGCTTCTCACCATTAGCTTGTCTCTGGTGTTTGCTGCTGGTCTTGTTGTCTCTGATGGTGGCCTGACCCTCCTGTAAGCCTGTGTGTCAGCACTCCTGTAAACCTGTTTTCTCTCAGCGGGTTCTGGGTACAGAGAGCTGTGGGGCCAGGCCAGCTCCGTGCACAGGCAGAAACTGGCAGAGTCCTAACCCAGACTGCTCCTGGGTTTGTGTGTCCTGAGAACTCCAGGCGGGTCGCTCAGAGTAGAAGAGTCAGTCTTACCTCTGTTTTCAGGTGTATCAGTGCTCTTGCTGACTGGCTTTCAGCTCTGGGTGGAGGCAGATTCAGGAAGGGTTCTGCCCCTGACTGTGCCTAGGTTCCTGTGACAGGGGGGCACTAGGGAGGTTCTTCCTGGGGCTAGGAATATGAGCAGAGGTGGAGATCTCCCCGAGCTCTCAGGATTGTCCACACTTCTGAATGCCCAGCTCCTTTTCCCATGGGATTTGGGTACCTAGAGCTATGGGACTGGGTCAGGTCCGGGCACAGGTAGAAACTGGAAGTGTGATGTCCCAGACTGCTCCTGGGTTTGTGTGACCTGAGTGCTCCAGGCAGGTTGTTTGGGGCAGAAGTGTTGGTCTTACTTCTGCTCTCAGGTGTATCAAGGTCTCCTGGTGACTGGCTTTCAGCTCTGGGTGTAGGCAAAGACTGGAAGGATCTTCTCCCTGACTGCTCCTAGGTCCCTATGTCCAGAGGACTCTGGGTGGGTTCCTCTTGGGCCAGGAATGTAAGCAGAAGTAGTGGGCTCCCCTGAGTTCTCTGGATTGTCTGCACTTCTGAGAGTCCAGCTCTCTCCACCACAGGATTTGGGTACAGAGAAGCATGGGACCCAGTCAGCTCTGGGTGCAGGCTGAGATTTTTATTTTTTATTTATTATATTTCATTGAGTTTTCCATTTCAATTTATTTCAATTTTACTTTTCTTAAAAATTTTCTATATCTATCAAACTTCAGGTACATATCTTGAATTGTTATTTGCTCAACGTTTATTTTTGTGGTAATTCTTTAGTCATTAGTTATTTCTGCTTTGAGTTCCTTGAACATATTTGTGGCTGTGGTTGTGAATCCACTGCTTTTTGCATTAGGTAAATTGATTTTTTTCAGAAAACATTACTATAGATGTGTTAATTACTAAAGGACATATATTCCTTGGTTATACATGTCATTTCTGCTTTTGCTATGGGACCTAGTATTTAAAAATTAGGACTTTGTTAATGGGCCTTGGTCTTGCCTTCTAAGTTGTTGGCACCTTTCTTTTCTGTTACACAAACTTACTAGATTGTGGTCCACATGAATGGTGCTTGGTGCTCCATCTTTCTACCACTCTCTGTTGGTGTTAGAGCAAGGTGTCAGGAGTAGTCTCAGCATGGCTAGAGATAGACATAATTCTGATCTTGGAGTAAACCTCCTATTGGCTTAGAAGTTTGTATGGTGGTTTTCATAGGTTTACTAGTCAATCTTTATTTCTAAGTTGGTCACTCTATAGTTCTAAAAGAGAATAAGTTGAGATGACAAAAATTGTATGATTAATGTCTTTTGTCTTGTGACCTTCTAAAATATATGTCTGGTTATGGAAAATGTACTCCTCTTTAAAGTAAATGTTTCATTTTATAATATGTTATTTTATAAAAAGAAAAGTCAAAGGACACTGAGACTTAAATTCTCATCACTCTGCCTGCCATTTAGGCTTATAAACATTTTGGCTATACTTTTAAGGTACAGTATTTCACAACTTACATTATACCATGCTGTTACAAAAACAATCAAATGTCTTTATTTTGTAATTCAGTGTTATTGTTTAAAGTTCCTTATCATAAAGACACCATATTCTTATCTAATGAGAAAGAAGTATACTTTTCTTTTTCTGAAATACTATATTTAATGGACTTGAAGAGAAGCTCTGACCACATACATCTATTCTCACTGTCATTGCCTCAAAATCCCTACTTGTCAGCTTTTGGAGCAAAACAAAGGGTGGTTCTGGTACTGACCAGTCATCTATCAAAGTCTTTGGAAAACGTGTTGCCTTGAAAAGTTGTTTAATTACTTTGCCAATGTTTATTTTCTCAATATCTCTCATGTGCATGTGTCTGTTTGCTCTCTCTTTGCATATATATAATAAAAACATATATAATATATGTATATTATATAATCACAAGTATATAACCCAAACCACAGGAGATCTATAAAAGTATATTTTATTTCTGTTTATACTTGCTGTTTGATTGCTTCCTTGCTAGTGAATTTGTTAGTGTTTCTCCTCCAAGTAGTTTCTTTCCCTGCCAAAGTAGATTAAAACACCAGACCCTGGATTTTATTCTCTTTTTCTGTATTGGACATGGTCCCATGAGTCTAAGTGTAACAAAATGAGAATATGTATCCCTCATCCAAAACTGGAGAATGTGTTGTGTTGCAGATGGCCAGGGTTTAAAGACTTAACAAATTGATGTGAAAATAATTTTTTTAATGTAGGTGGAAATCTTTGGCTGCATCACTGCCAGTCTGGCATTCTCTGCTGAGAATTGTGTTAATTTGTGCCAAGTATTGGATATGACAATGAAAAGATGTCACAGACAAGGCAACAGTCTATATATGGGAAGAGGAAGGTTGCAAATAGGAAACATGTCAATTAATTTAAAAGCCAAGAAAGCATTTTACTACACCATTTAATGAAGAATAATAAAACATATCACCATTATTTACTGAATATACTTATGGAAAGGCACCTTTACAGTAGTTTTCCTGTGTATCTTGTCAATGGTGAAGCAAGCCAGTAACTTCATGATATATTTTATGATTTTAAACATTTTATTTTAAATTTGACAGGGAATATCTTAGTTAGGGTACTAAATATAAACTTTGGGATTTTCATACTTTACATTCTTTTACAATGAGAAAAAAACAAGGAACCTGAGATTTATTTTCTGTGCCCCATCTAAGAACTAGGATCTTAGGGAGTAGGAAGGCGTGTGCAGCTCATTTGTGAAAGCTATATAGGGATCTGATTTTCTTAAGTAATATGTGCTGAAGACATAAGCTCATAAAAGATTTAAGTCAATGTTGATGAACGTTTGGAAGCTGTGTGAAATTCTGATTCTGTGAAATGTCTGGAGACAAATTTTTGTGTGAGAATAAACACCTCCCTAAGTCTACGTCTGGGGATTCCAGTTGATTTTCTTGGTGAAGGACTAAGAAATTTTGCTGTTGCTCTAGAGTAAATTATGAAAGTTTCTCATGAAAAATTCTACTCTGCAAGGCAAAAATTGTACATGTTTCTTAGTTATTAGACAGCCATTTTTTCCTAAATTTTGTTGATATCAAGCCTCCTCGTGTATTTCAGTATTTTCTAGAATCATATAGTCTGAAGGAGTTGGGGCTTCGAGAAAATCATTCCTACATACTAGTGTGAGGTACAAGTGGAGAGAGCAGAGGAAAAAAGCAGTAATTGTCCACAGGAGATATACTAATATGGATTATAGCCAAGAAAGGAATGTGTTTGTGTGTATACATATGTGTGAGACAGAGACAGAGACAGAGACAAACAGATAGACAGACAGAAACAGAGATAGAGAAAACCCTAATTTACTAATAGTTTAGAGAACCAATTACAAATCAAATTCAAAATAACTGACAGGTAAAATTGAGAATATAGCTAATCAAAATTTTTAACTTCACATAAGAAAACTATTAAGTAGGAAAGTAATAATAAAATCCTCATGTTAAAAGAGAAGTAAAATCTAAATGCTGGACATCAAGTTTACACTTAAAAAATACAGAATAATGAACAACTTAAACTCCAAACAAAAGAAAACAAATACCAATACATTTAAACATAAAATAAATAAAATTGGATATATATATGTATATATATATATTCAACAGAATATATAGAAAATATGAGTGAAACATAAAGTGGGTCACTCTAAAAAAACTAATTTATTTGATGCAAATTAAATATTGGAGTCAAGGAGAAAAAAAATAAACAAAACACCAGTATTTAAAATCAACACCTGAGATGGATGGCAAGGTGACCCAGTCAGTAAAGTACTGTCTGGATAAGAAGTTAGTTCTAGATCCTCAGCATCTATTTCAAAAACTAGGAAGAGACACACACACAAACACACAGACACAAACACACAACTATACACACACAACCACACAACTACACACACACACCTACACACACATACACAAAACCACAAAATCACACATATACACACACACAAATACAAAACCACACACACACACACACAAAACCACACAACTACACACGTACACATACAATACATATAAAAGACCACACAACCACACATGCACATAAACACACACATATATACAAAACCACATACATACACACACAGACACACAGAAACACACACACACACACAGACACACACACACACACACACACACACACAGACACACACACACGAATCCAATAAAGACTCTTTTGTGATGTCTTAACTATCCTCTGGGAAATTTGAAGGTTTATTACTGGTTGCTATTGTTGCATTCCTAAAGACTATGCATATTTCCTAAGAAAAGCCTTGATAATTGTTTTTGGCTTTTTTTATGTTTATTGGATGTGTATGAGTATTTGTCTGCAGGTATCTATGGACCAATTGCTGCATGGTGTCTGTGGAGGGCAGAGGAGTTCCTCTGAAACTAGAATTACATATAACAGTAGTTGGAATTTGGTACAGGAACTGAACCTGTGGTCCTTGCAAGAGCAGTACGTGCTCTTAACTTATGAGTATTTGCTTTGGGGTCTGAAAAATCTCTTTTTAACATGTTTCATTATAATAAAGAAAAGATAATGTTTTGAGTCATAAATAAATTTAGGAATGAATAGTCTCCAGTATGGTTTTGAACTCTTACTTATTTTTGTTATCATTTCCATAACCTAAACCTGTTTCTTCCTGAGCATGATGACAGGCTATATGTGTCTCAGCTCTACATTTTCACACAACACACATACATATTCATTATGAAGAACAAGTACTTTTGTACTAAGAAAAAAGCAATCCACATTATAAGACACACAAAATAGTCTGGATTCATTTTGTACAGTCATTTAATGTGTCACTAGAAAAAGAATACATTTGTCTCAAATGTGGAGCTTCAAGAGCAGGCATAACATTAAGATTAGAGCTGCTACAAAAGACCTAAGGATCGAAGGCATCCATTCCTTATGTACAGACTAAAAAGTATGCATGTTTTTCTGGAGTTACTGGAACATAACATAGATGCCCAAAGAAAATTGTGAGACCTTCAAACAAATATCCTTGTATTCTTGGGTAGTGCAGATTGTCTTAGGAGAATCTCTACTACTCCAGGTAGAACAATAAATTTGCTAATATTTAAAAATATGTACTCCTTATGCCCATGTTCATGGCTTTTAATTTTGTCATTTCATATATACTAGATAAACCTTTATTCATGGTTTATCATCATTTCAACTTCTATAAAGTACATTAATTTATTTCCTCCCATGTTCTCTTGCAATGTTATGCCAAATGGCCCAGGGAGCATAGCTTAAACACTTTCCTATCTATTATTTGCACAAAACAAGCAAATAATTGAACTGTTATGAGTCTTCCTAAAAGATTCATTCTTCAAAATGCTAACTCTTCTTGAGACACTTAAGCTGAAATGTAATTCACAAGGTGCCTTTTATGTTACAATAGGATTTAAAGATAAGGAATATTTTTGGAAAATAATACCTTTTAATCTGAAATTCTTTTCTTGAGTCTGATAACTGACAACTTACTAGACACTCTAACTTACATGAACTGAGACATTCCAAATTTTATAGTAAAGGCCATGGCACAAGTCATCCTATTCTTTCTGCTTTATGGTAGTGTTGAATAGATGCTTCATGCAGTAATGTTTAAACCAGCGTAATTAAACTGCATGTGATGAAACAAAGATGAAGCAAATGACTTCCAGGCCATGCTCTGGAGACATTTCTTAGATTCTCTGGATTCTGCCCATAAACTTAGAACAATTTGAGTAACAGCAACAACATCAAAAACAACAACAACAAAAACCAGCATTGCTATAAAATGGCCAATGAACTAGTCTTTGAAGGTGAGTAACACGAATAGCAATACTGTGAGGCAGAAATGGTATTATTTCCAGTTTCCTGAGTCAAGGCCACGCTCTTGGTTGCAGCACCGGAAGGATGGTGAAAGTGGAGAGTAGCTCACCAAATTGTACAGAAGTAACACAACACCACCCTGCAATGTGGAGAGGACAACCTTCCCAAAAATAAGTTGCCACAAGACAGCCTAGATCAGCTTTTATATTGCGAGAACAGATCAATTTGTTTCAGCTCATATGTAAACTACACATTCAGTTGCCATATAGCTGTTTAATAATGTTTAATGTGTAGAAAGCTTCAGTTGGTTGATGGGTCAGATAAAAGCACTCGATTTCAGAAAATCAAGTATCAGAAGTATAGGAAGCCCTGCCAACACTGCCCGGATGGGAAGAAATAAGAAGCAAAAAGAAAAGAACAAACTCTGTGGTCAATGGATATAATAATTCAGGGTTTTGCTAATTACAGGATGTTCATTGTAAAACACCTGTTTTCAATTGACTGGTATGATTGCTCTATCCTAATTCCTCTTAAAATGACTTCATGTGTGTAAAACCAAACTTGCTATGATCTCAGTATACTTCAACATAGAAGATTTCTTCGAAATTGGAGAATCCTTTCATTCCCCTCCATCAGGCTTGGCTTAGATTTGTGGGGCTTTTTTTCCATCTACTTTGGTTCATTTCATATTCATAGTTTTACTTTGTCAGTTAAAGGAATCTATTTCATTTCCTTTTTTACACACAAATTACATGAAAGCAAGGACAGAGCATGTCTATCATAATGAAGTTCCTTCAACACTTAAATGCCTGCCACCACTACTTCAATGCAAATAGTAGATAAATGTAAAAAAGTTTGCTGAACTTATTTATCTAGATCTTTAGTCGTGATTATAAACATTTTGTAGTATGTTATTGCTAAATGCATAAATACCTGATTTGTTATATTTGTCATGTAAAAATAATTTCCATGTCATGAAAAAGCACATCAAGAGAGAAGATTGGAAATAGTTTTTGGTATTATGGGTATTTTGTTATTCCAAATGAATTTGTAAATTGCTCTTTTTAACTCTATGAAGAATTGAGTTGGAATTTTGATGGGGATTGCATTGAACCTCTAGATTGCTTTTGACAAGATGGTCATTTTTCCTTTGTTAATCCTGCCAATCCATAAGCATAGGAGGTCTTTCCACCTTCTGAGACTGTTTCTTTCTTGAGAGACTTAAAATTTTGTCATACAGATTTTTCATTTTCTTGGTTAGAGTCACACCAAGGTATTTTATATTATTTGTGACTATTCTGAAAAGTGTCGTTTCCCTAATTTCTTTCTCAGACTCTTTATACTTTTGGTAGAAGAAGGCTACTGATTTGAGTTAATTTTATATCCTGCCACTTTGCTGAAGTTGTTTATCAGATTTAGGAGCTCTCTGGTGTAACTTTTGGGGTCACTTAAGTATACTATCATATCATCTGCAAATAGCAATTTTTTGACTTCTTCCTTTCCAATTTGTATTCCTTTGACCTCCTTTTGTTGTCTAACTGCTCAGGCTAGGACTTTGAGTACTATGTTGAATAGGTAAGGAGAGAGTGTGCAGCCATGTCTAGTCCCTGATTTTAGTGGGATTGCTTCATGTTTCTCTCCATTTAGTTTGATGTTGCTACTGATTTGCTGTATATTCCTTTTAAAATGTTTATGTATGGGCCTTGAATTTCTGATCTTTCAAAGACATTTAACATGAAGGGTGTTGAATTTTGTCAAATGCTTTCTCAAAATTTGATAAGATGATCATGAGATTTTTTTTATTTGAGTTTGTTTATATAGTAAACTACTTTGAAGGATTTCCATATATTGAACCATTCCTACATCCCTGGATCACTTGACCATGGTGAATGATCATATTGATGTGTTCTTGGACTCATTTTGCAAGAATTTTATTGAGTATTTTGTGATATTCATAAGGTAAATTAGTCTGAAGTTCTCTGTCTTTGTTGAATCTTTGTGTGACTTATGTATAAGCCTAATTGTAACTTCATAGAATGAATTGGTTAGTGTTCCTTCTGTTTCTGTTTTGTGGAACAGTGATAAAACTGGATGGTAATGGTACAGAGACAGGCAGATATATCAGTAGAATATAATTGAAGACCCAGAAATGAACCAACATACCTTCATACAAGTAGAAGAATGCAAATTCATCCATTTTTATCTCCTTGTACAAAGCTCAAGTCCAAGTGGATGAAGAACCTCCACATAAAACTAAATATACTCAAACTAATAAAAGAGATAGTGGGAAGTGCTTCAAACACATGGGCACAGAGGAAATTTTCCTGAATAGAACACCAATGGCTAATGCTTTAAGATCAAGAATTTACAAACGGGACCTCATAAAATTGCCATGCTTCTGTAAGGCAAAGGACACTGTCAATATGAGAAAATGGCAACCAACAAATTTGGAAAAGATCTTTACCAATCCTATATCCAATAGAAGGCTAATATCTAACATATACAAAGAACTCAGGAAGTCAGACTCTTGCACATCATATAACCCTGTATAAATGTGGAGACATGTGGATGTGGAGGAAGAGGAGCACTCCTCCATTGTTGGTGGGATTACAAGCTGGTATAACTATTCTGGAAGTCAGTCTGGAAGTTCCTCAGAAAATTGGACATAGCATTACCTGAAGATCCAGCTATACCACTCCTGGGCATATACCGAAAAATGCTCCAACATATAACACAGACACATGTACCACTATGTTAATAGCAGCCTTATTTATAATAGCCAGAAGCTGGAAAGAACCCAGATGTCCTTCAACTGAGAAATGGATACAGAAAGTGTGGTATATTTAGATAATGGAGTACTACTCAACTACTAAAAATAATGACTTCATTAAATTCCTACGCAAATGGATTCAACTAGAAAATATGTTGAGTGAGGTAACCCAATCACAAAAGAGCACCCATGATATGCACTCACTTCAAGTGAATATTAGCCCCAAAACTTGGAATACTCAAGATACAATATACAGACCACATGAAGCTAAAAAAGAGGAAGACCAAAGTGTGGATCCTTCTGTACTACTTACAAGGGGAACAAAATACTCAGAGTAGGAAATAATGGGACAAAGTGTGGAGCAGAGATTGAAGGAAAGGCCATCTAGAGATGGCCACATATGAGGAACCATCCCACACGCACTCACCAAATGCAATCACTATTGGGAATGCCAAGAGTTACATGCTACAGGAGGAGCCTGATATAGCTATCTGCAGGAAGCGGGTGTGGCGGCAGTCCCAAGATGGCGCCAGGGACTGCAGCTAAGTCTCATGACTAGCACCTGACTTCCTCACACACCTGAAACTAGCCACGTCCATTGTGAGAGCTGCGCAGGCGCAACATGACGCAAGATCAGGCCATGTGACGTGGACCTATGAACTGAGATTATGCAGTCTGGACTGAGGAGGCGGAGGGAGGATATAAGGGAGTGTGCTCGGGGGCTGAGGCAGAGAGAGAGAGAGAGAAAGAAAAGAAAGGTTCCTGTTCGCATGTTGTAAGGTTCCTGAATAAATCGCTTTGAGAAGAACGTCTGGTGTCGCTGCTTTCTGCGGGTCGGAGACAGAAGCGACAAGTGGTGGCCCGTACAGGGAACTCTTCCTCTGCTGGTTCAGAACTCATTGCAGCCAGGGCAGCTAGCTGGTAAAGTTCCCAGGTTTTGGGACAAGTCGCAAAGCTCTCAGATTGAGACTATAAGGTTCCCGGTTTTGGGACAAGTCGCACCAAGCACAATGGGGAACTCAACATCAGCCCAGACAGTTCAGCAAACCCTCAAGGATTTGTTAAAAGCAAAAGGAATCGAGCTAAAGACAGAAATAGTAGAGAAATTTTTAAAAGCAGTGGACCAGGTTGCTCCGTGGTTTCTGGTGACAGGACATCTGACAATGCCCAGTTGGAAGAAATTAAGGAATGATTTGAGGTTTGCCAAGGAACAGGGGGTTTTACCAAAAGGAGTGCTGTCAGTGTGGATATTAGTGAAAAATTGCATAGGGGATGAGGAAAGGTGTGGCGTGGAGCTCCAAAGGGAAAATGAGGCACTAAATCAGCTTAGGAAGGAACGTTCTCAAAAATTAGAGACCGAAGGAAATTCTAGCGAGGGGGAAATGTCGGAAGACAATCTGGAAATCATCGCCGACAGCTTAGAGAAAGTGAAACTAAAGGTAGAAACCGTCAGCTCCGGGGCTGCCTCATCCGCCTCCATACGCTCCGGGCAGGGCAGAGGGACGTAGCTTACACCCGAAAATCTGGAGAGTTTTTGGCATTACTGCAGCCATTGTTACTGCTATAGCAGTTTCTGCCACCGCAGCCATTGTTGCGGCCATATCCCTTACATCCGAAGTACAGACTGCGGCAGTTGTAAGTAATTTATCCGCAGGTGTTGCAGAAGCTTTAGATGTTCAGGGTAATATTAATAGTCAGTTGAAAGCGGGAATTTTGCTGCTGTATCAAAGGGTTGATTTGCTCCAGGAACAAATCAATTAATGCAATTGTGTTGTGAGTAGAAATATTCAGGACTGTGTGTCACCTCCATACCATTTGTGAATGTCAGTTGTACTGCTCAGATATCCCGTAATATATCTCAGTATCTTACAGGAATTTGGTCTCAACACTTTGATAGACTAGTTCAGGAATTGAGACAATCCATCGTCCATATCAACTCCACTCGAGTGGACAGTCACTGTGGAAGTGGTGGGAAAGGGAAAGTTTAAAGGTGTCG
Organism: Rattus norvegicus; assembly: GCF_021556685.1. NCBI lineage: Eukaryota > Metazoa > Chordata > Mammalia > Rodentia > Muridae > Rattus > Rattus norvegicus. Next base: position 90,078,427 of record NC_141540.1, read on the forward strand.
GGCAGAGCTACTGGATCACAAAGTCTGCTGCAGCATGAAGAGCCCTCTGCAGCCTCAAAGCTAACCAGCCTCTTGTTCCTAACAGCTGAAGCTTCCAGACTCACAGGCAGCAAGGCAGTGGACCAGAACCATAGCAGCATACCACAAAGGATGATTCAAGCCGGCACAGAGCATGACCTTAGCTTGAGGACTGGCTGATTAGATTGCCACCATTGCCTCACGGCTGAAAGAATTGGCTGGACTTGTTGGCCTTGCCCTATGCCTGATTCTTATTAGTGTACTGGCCTTTTGGTGCATGTGCTGTATACAGTTTGGTCAGCACAGAACTCAAGCCTTAATGACACAGGCTTTTGCAGCGGTGGAGACTGGACAGTCTCCTCAAATGTGGCTTGGCATGCTAGAGAAGTAGTCAATGACGGGTAAGACTCCCTGGGCATGTCACCAACCTAAGACAGGGATCAAACCTTAGCTGTTTGTCTCCCGATGACGGGTAAAGGGCATTGCTGCAGAGGGCAACTTAAGACAGGCATTCTCTCTGCCAAAAAACATAAAGAAGGGGGAGATGTGGAAAGCAGGTGTGGCAGCAGTCCCAAGATGGCGCCCAGGATTGCAGCTAAGTTTCATGACTAGCACCTGACTTCCTCACACACCTGAAACTAGCCACGTCCATTGTGAGAGCTGTGCAGGCGCAACATGATACAAAATCAGGCCATGTGATGTGGACCTATGAACTGAGATTACACAGTCTGGACTGAGGAGGTGTAGTTGAGGGAGGATATAAGGGACTGTGCTCGGGGGCTGAGGCAGAGAGAGAGAAAAAAAGAAAAGAAAGATTCCTGTTCACATGTTTTAAGGTTCCTGAATAAATCGCTTTGAGGAGAACGTCGTGTTATTGCTCCTTTCTGCGGGTCAGAGACAGATGCGACAGCTATCTCCTGAGATGCTCTGCCAAAGCATGACAAATACAGAAGCAAATGCTCACAGTCAACCATTGGACTTACTACAGGGTCCCCAGTGGAGGAGTTAGAGAAATGACTGAGGAAACTGAGGGGGTTTGCAACCCCATAGGAAGAACAGTAATATTAACTAACCAGATACCACATAGAGAGAGTAAACCATCAATCAAAGAGTACACATGGAGTGACCCATGACTCCAGCTGCATATGTCACAGAGGTTTATCCATGTTGTCTCTGTTGAGCATCAATGATAGGAGAGGTCCTTGGTCCTGTGAAAGCTTGATGCCCCATTGCAGAGGAATGCCAGGATATGGGAAGGTGTTGGTTGATGGCTGAATGACCATGCTCATGGAGACAGGGGCTGAGGAAATGGGATAGGATGTTTCTGGAAATTAGGAAAGGGGACAGCATTTGAAATGTAAATAAAGAAAATATCCAATAAAAAAGGAAGAAAGAAAGAAGACTGGGCAAATCACTGGAGCTTTGTTAAGACTCTCCTCTGACAAACCTAAGTATACATAGAGAAGCCTGTTTTACCTATTCAAACTGGGAACTTGTTCTGAATTAAACCCAAAATACTTAAAGAAAATTTTACACTTTAATTCCTTCCTCATTCTCAAAGAACCTTTAGTAAGGACGTAGAATAAAGCTCAGGGTCTACTGATTCTGGCTGCCATGGAGTATAGTGCTATAGTATAGTGCTATATGAACTCACAGCAAAGAAACTCATAAACATTAGAGACATTAAATCAAGATTTTCAATGTTACTTGTCATGAGTTAATACTGGGGAAACTGTTCCCTTTTATTTTCTTTGCACGCGATGGAGAAAGAAACTGATGCCTGCAATATGGGATTTGCCATGAAGAAGAAGTTCAGTCAGGTTTCTCCTGTATCAGCTGTTCAGAATCTAAGTAACCATGACAGCAGTCATTCATCCTCAAAGCCTTTAAGAGGATTTGAGCTTCAGGCTAGTGAGAACACCCAGATGTTCTTCTAGAAGTTACACAATAAGGAATTATTCATCAGAGATATTATGGTCTTAGTAAAATGTAACAAATTCTAGAGTTATAAGGATTATTATTGCTGGATGATATTCAAAAACTTGATTAAACCTAATACTGTAGAAGTGTTTTCTGACTTTCCAGTTTGCAGGTTTTAATGATAGCACTGCAGAAGTGCTTATGGTTGTTGGTTGTTGAGGAAACCAATAAGCTGTACAGATAAAATGAGAATTTGTCAAGTTTTATTCCTTATTCACATAAGAAATAAAAGAAAGTAATCTTATTACATGAAGATTTTTGATGGTTCAAAATCTAAGATTACAATTCACATGATGCCTTTGCAGACATTTTAAACTATTAATATTTCAGGAAGTAAAATTATTATCTTTCTGATGTCAACTACCTAACTAATGATTTATTTTCTTATACTCAAATGTGTGGTCAAATTATCTTGCGGTTAACAAATACTTTAGAGGCATAATGGTAAATTCATAAACATACATAGATAATTGCCATGTCTGTGTGTATGTATAAGTGATGGATAATTAATTGGTGAATTCCTCATTTTCTTTGCTTGTATTTATTCTGAATAGAGATATACAGTGAAGATAAAGTCCCTTTTTAAAAAATTTTATATAATCTCCAAAAATACATAATCTTTTTCCTTAAGATTGCACAATCACAAGTTAAATTAGAAAAGAGACACATTGCTACCAAAATGCAAATAGAATAACACATATATTCAGAGAATGGATTAGCAACCTCTGTTCACTGTGAGTTTAATAGTTCTGAATGAGACCATCATATTTGCAAATATAAAATTGCTGGGGATGTTTGAGGCTTCAGATCTCTCAGTGCTCTTTCTATGAACATATGTATTCAATATATTTGGTGAATACTTGGAAAAATCACATGATAATGTTGATTATTTCAGACATCAGGATTCTCTAATATGAATAGCAAGAGAAATTTGACAATGCCCTGCACTCTACATTAAAAGTTTCAGTAAATGTAAATATCCCCTCTGTTTGCGCTTACTAGAATAGATAGTATAATGAAATATATACACAGGTAAGCCTTTGGTTCTGTTAGGCTATAATTTGCTAAGCACTGAATACAGATATTAATATAATATGTAATTTAACATTTTTGCACACCAAAACTTATGTTCTAGAGAACAAAAATGAAATACTAAATAAGTGATATATGTACATCTAAGGTTTTAAAAGTTACTGGTTTTGCAGATATTCTTAATGAAATTAAACATTTTGTAGACAGTCAACAATTATCATTAGAACAAATGAAGAACTGCTTTCTTTCACATTTTCTCAAAAAGTATCTGATCTTTTTACTTTTAGTTTTATACAAGATCACATGGTAGAATGGAGGGAAAATGCTGAGAAATAACATATACTACTATTAAAAGACATTTTCTATCTCTAAATAAACTTGAAATCAACTGAATCACTGCTTTTTATCCAGTGATTTTTTATTTTGATTCTATGATGTATTTCCAAGATAAATAATATATAACATATAATGTAAAATATAAATGCAAAATCACTTAGTGTGTTAGACTGTGAATCAGTTTGATCTCTGGAATCCATGTAATGTTGGAAGTAGGGAACTGATCGCAAACAGTGGTGCTCTGGTATTTATATGCATGCCATGTTAAACCCATTTACATATATACTATATGAAAATGCACATACAAAAAATAATAATATACAACTGGTCTTTTCTATTGCAATTATCAAAAATGCAGTATATAAAAGAGCCAGCTGTAAGAAGCAAATGACAGGGCTGGAGAGATGGCTTAGTGGTTAAGAGCACTGACTGCTCTTCCAGAGGTCCTGAGTTCATTCCCAGTAAACACATAATAGCTCACAATCATCTGTAATGAGATCTGAAGCCCTCCTCTGGTGTGTCTGAAGACAGATACAGTGTAGTCATAATAAATAAAATAAATGAATCTTTAAATAAAAAAAGAAAATGACAATAAAAAGTAAAGTGGATGGTAATGATGACTTTGAAAATATATACTTTGTTCCTTAATTAAGAATCTTGTGCATAGCACCAAAATCCTAAGATTATTAACAGAATGCAGAGAAGGTATCTTATTGGGATAATAAGAAGGATATCATTTGGAGAAAGACATTACTGACTGGAGCAAAAATCTCTCTGTACTCAAGAGCTTGAGGATATAACCCATTTAGTTTCTGTGCTATTGGCAGATTTAATATGGATTAAGTTTTCTTTTATCAGGACTAGTCTTCTAGATCTAGCAGCAAGATGAAAAATAAAACACTTAAGGGCTGATTACTCTCATTTTCTCTAGCTTGCTTTGACTCTGAGTGTATATGACAATGAGCTTTAATAGAAAGAGTATTTGTAGTGCTTGCATAATAGCTGATGATCTCAATTCAAGACATATTGGATTATGCCACATTTTTACAACAGTCTAGATACACTAAGGTTTTCCAGACTGAAGTCCTCATCTTCTGGCAGCTAATCTTTTGTTATTAATTGTCATAATTTTCTAATAGCAATTTCACAATTTAATTACTGTCCAATGTTGTTTATTAAAATACGGACTTTGATTTTATTACTGTTATACATTTCTACTTCTTGCTATCACATCTATCATATCTATGAATGAAATCTAGCTATGAAATGTAGCTTGCATCTTAAGTTAATCATTTTTAATATTTAGTCTCCAAATATTTGTTTTGTGCATTTATTGAATTGAAAAATTTGATAAAATAGGATATCTTGAAATTTTAATAGTAGTCTATTATGTATCTACAGAGAAATAGATAAATGTGATTATTACAAACATAGTTAATTTAACTTTGTCATAATGTAAGTCATTTAATTTACATAGACAAGGCTGTGTAAAAACCTTAAAGCTTATCTGAATGGGTGGAACCCAACATGTTGTTCATTCAAGGCAGTGTTCTACAGCTGAGTTTTATGAGCAGGCCTGCTTAGTAGCTTTTAATTTAATTGCCAATATTAAATATTGTCTTCTACTTAAAATAACTAGAAAACTTCTGTGTCTTTTCTATTTCTACTAATAGGAAAATGTTTTCTAGATTTAGTCATAATCTTACTGAAATGATAAAAAAGTCTATGCCACTTTTTGTTCAAATTAAAATATTTTTAAATGTCTTCCCTACTATCCTCTTGAAATCCAGAAGGAACAACAACACACGTTGTTGTTGGAGAACAAAATTTAGGAATCCAGTTTCAGACCCTGAACACCCTCATATTGTGCCTGGTATAACCTTGTGTGTAGCTATTCTCATTGGACAAAAATAGACAGTATTCAATCCAAGCTACACAAGTGTTAGTCTGTTTTTTGTATCAAATAACTAGTACATGTATTTGATACATGAAATTATATATCACACACACACACATATATATATGCCACTCTTTTGAATTTTAATCAAGTTCAATTTCATTTTAATTTTCCCTTTGTATAATATCGTAACATTTTCTAAAACAGTATTTTTTTATTATTCCTTTTATTACAATTTCAATCTCTTAAAACACTTTCTTTTTTTCTTCTTCCATTTTTAATAAATTGGGTATTTCTTATTTACATTTCAGATGTTATTCCCTTTCCCGGTTTCCAGGCCATCAGCTCCCAACCCCTCCCTCTCTCCTTCTATATAGGTGTTCCCCTCCCCATCTGCCCCCTATTAACGCACCTCCCCAACAATCTCGTACACTGGGGGTCCAGCCTTGGCAGATCTAAGGACTTCCCCTTCTACTGGTGCTCCTACAAAACTATTCACTCCTACCTATGAATTTGGAGCCCAGGGTCCATCCATGTATAGTCTTTGGGTAGTGGCTTAGTCCCTGGAAGCTCTCAGTGGTTGGCATTGTTGTTCATATGGGGTCTCAAGCCCCTTCAACTCTTTTAGTCCTTTCTATGATACCTCCAATGGGGGGTCCCGTTCTCAGTTCAATGATTGTTGCTGGCATTAGCCTCTGTATTTGACATATTCTGGCTGTGTCTCTCAGGAGAGATCAACATCTGGTTCCTGTCAGCCAGCACTTCTTAGCTTCATCCATCTTATCTAGTTTTGGTGGCTGTATATGTATGGGCCATGTGTGGGGCAGGCTCTGAATGGCTGTTTCTTTGATCTCTTAAAACAGTTGTATCTTGGTTCATCTTAGCTAAAGTAAAATTATCTGATGAATCCTAAATATACATTGAAAAAAGCTTCAGACTTCCTGATCTGCCTCCTTGGGAACAATGTATTTATCACATGTAGAGAGTTTCTTAACCAATAACTAGAGTCCTAGTGTACACTTGAAATAGTGCCTTCATTGTCTACTATTAATGGAGTTTAAGTGGAGTTATATTTATATAAATTTATGCTTGTCGACATAGTCTGGATTCTGGTTGATATCAGTTCTTTGTTTTTCTTTGATGTGAGTGAAAGTCATATGAAATAATATTTGGGAACTAACAGACTGAACTGTATGTGTGCACTATTCACAGCAGAAAGCTATTTCTTCTGAACACATGTGATCTTAATATCAACTACGCCTACTCAACTGGAAAAACAAAAATAGGTGATGTCTTTCAGTGGTCTAGGAACTGATTTTTGCTTTTCTTTTTGTTGTTATGGAAGAGACCAGACTAAGTCCTTATCTGATAGGATGCATGGGATTATTTCAATCTTCTTTCATCTGTTGAGACCTGTTTTGTAATCGATTATATTGTTAGTTTTGGAGAAGGTACCATGAGGTGCTGAGAAGAGGTTTCTTCAATTCCTATGACAACTAATAGGATATGAAACTCTGTCTCTCTGTCTCTCTGTCTCTCTCTGTCTGTGTCTCTCTGTGTATCTGTCTGTCTCTGTCTCTCTGTCTTTGTCTCTGTCTCTGTCTCTCTCTCGCTTTACTAATAAAAACTAAGCACATACCTCAAATAAGATGCATTTGTACTAAAAAGAAGCCAATTTGAAGGTAGTAATACTGAAGAATAAGGGTATTCTTTCAATTTGATGTGCCAGGGTGGGGGAATAACAGGGCGGGCCTACCATCTCACAAAGAATAGGGAGGACAGATTTGTGCAAAGGAGACTGGGAGGCAGGACAATGATAGGGTTATAAAATGAATGAATGAATTAATGAATAAAAAAGGTGTTTTCTCTCTGTTTTTGCTCCCCCTTTGTGTTTGTGTGTGTGAGTGTGTGTGTGTGTGTGTGTGTGTGTGTGTGTGTGTGCGAGAGAGAGAGAGAGAGAGAGAGAGAGAGAGAGAGAGAGAGAGAGAGAAAAGCTACAATGGAAACTTCTAGTAGTTCACTTCAATAACTTCAGAAGAAAATGAGCAGATCATTATAACTAGTTGTACCATATGATATGATCTCGTGATGTCATATGTTGGGAAGTTTCCAAGACTATTCTCATAAGAGTTTTTGTGAAGTTAACTATCCAATCTCATCATAGATAAAAATGGACTGAGCTTACATGGAATAAATGACAATCCTGTTGGACTAAGTTACAATTGTAAAAGGAAATAAAAGCCAGAATAATTCTGATGGACACAAAAGACTAATGAGAAAAACATAAAAATAATTGAAATCTTAAGTTGAATATAGGAACAAAGAATTACTGATGACCTATAAAATTTAAGTAAGACCTTCACCTAATAATATTATATAGCATACTTCATCAGTTCTGACAATTGAGTTACGATTTTGAAAAATGAGTATAATGGTGACATCTGGGAAAGAGAAAAATAAAAACTCCATAGAGATTTTTAAGCATGTTCTGTATCCAAAGTTAGTTTAAATTTTAAACATTAAAAGGCCTTACTTGTCTTCAGATTCAAATATTTTATTAAAGATTTAGATGGCTTTAAATATTTTTGCATGCCAAAATATAGTGAAATTTTGTTCTCTGCTCTCCTCAATTTTATATTCAATAATCATTTTGGTGCCTTGGTTCCTTCCAAATCTTCTGGCGATAGTTTTTCTCCAAGTACAATTGATTTGTTGGTACATTAAGTCTAAAGTTTATTTGTAAAATTATAAAATATAACTTATTTTAAAAGAAACTTTGTTTAGCCATATTCCTCACTCCGCTAGATTAATACATGAGTCCATTCACCTAATTTTGTGATTGTTTAATAAGCTATGCCCTAAATAAATGGTGATAAAAATATATATATTTATTTCAAGAAGTCATTAGATTTTCATTCTGTTTTTGCATATGGATATTGGCATTGTAGACAAAGGGAAGAATTTACTCTATGATTACCTTTCATGTTCTTTTAAGCTGTTTTGGCATGAGATTTCTTGTTTTAAGTAATCCTTCCAGTTTTACTATATTTTCTTTCTTCATTGTGAACATTTAAATTTTTATTTTTATGATTGTTTTCTTTCCATATTTAAGTGGAATATAAGAATTTAAGCTCTAAGGAAATAGTTATGACATTCAAATCTATCATATTTTATACTCTTGACCTCTCCATAAAAAAAGTGAGGAATTATTTTGTAATTCAACTTGGAAAATAAGCTATTTTCCCATAGAGGAATTATTAAAGTGACATTGAATCTATTCCAAAAGGATTTAATACTTTAATAGTAAAAGAAATAAAAGTAACAGAAAGCAATGTCTAGATCCAGGCTTGGTTGTAAAAGTTCAGATTCAATGGTGTGGCCTTGGATGATGCTTGGTCAACTGAAGCCCTGAATTTGTCTTTGTCCTCTCTTTTCTGAATTAACAAATTCTAGTAGTGTTTACAAAAATTACCTGAATTCTATTGACTTAAAAATGAAGGAGAGGTGAAGGTCAACTTAAGCTAGTTTTTTTCAGTATTGTCCACTTGTTATATACATCACTATTTTTAAGCTGAAAAACATCATGTAGAATATAAACGGGGTATTGAGTCAAGTGAAATTTTAGTTCTTCTTTCCTTTAATTTAGAATCTTGGAAAGCATTAGGAAAAGGAGATTTTTCATATGGTCATCTTATTTGAAGTTAAATATAAATTACCCATATTCTAGTACCAAAGAATGTGCAATTTAATTACATAAAATACAAATCACTAGACTGACTATTTTAAGTTAAATCAAAAGTATCCCTTAAAACAAAAATTTAAAAAGTTTCATAACAGACATTTTAGAGAAGATGCAGAACAAAATTTAACTTTAAAGATGGTCACAGAAACAAGTATAGATTCACATGCATCCTCTCATATATTTTCAGTTTTATATGTTTATAGATTTTGAAGCAAGATTAGTTATCAGAGAATTATGTGGACTTTTTCCTTTCAATTACATAGAACATAAAATACATGACTTTAGTCATTATCTCCAAGGCAGAGAATATGTCTGTCTATCTGTCTGTCTTCCCATCTATCCATCCACGATCTATCTATCTATCTATCTATCTATCTATCTATCTATCTATCTATCTATCTATGGTCTCTGTTGCAATTTAAATACATCATGCTATAGCCTAGATGGGCTTACATATATGGGAGCAGTATCAGAAAGACATATTTTCAAGCATTTGGAATAGACAGAAAATAAATCTATTATCCATCAAATATGCATGCCTGTCTTTGGTAATGATAGTATTGATATAATAGTTATAGTTCTAAAGACATATCACACATTGCAAGTGTGGTAGACATTGTATTATATTAGCTAATTGACTCCTCTCCAAGAACATTTGATTGTCTTAGTGAGTGACCAAACACAAGCTGACGCTACACATTTGACCATTGCAGACAGGAAAGGATGAGAGATGCAAGCACAAATCCAATTGATTGGTATGCTGTTCTTCTGATGCTGCAATAGTCTTAAAAGCTAAATGAAATTGAGTAAGCAAATTGATTTATATTTCCATCCACATTTTGGATGCCAAAGCTCACAATAAACATTTGTTGGTGATGTACTTTTCCCCTTATAAATTTGTAGTAAAAAAACATTTTACTTGTAGTGGTACTTGCAGAAACTTTTCTTTTAAAGCCTTTATTGAGCAGCAGGTAGAATTCTTAAGTGCATTCTCCTTACAAGAAAATTGTAAGTTCTAGAGTAGCATTTTTGTATTTCTGTTGAATGCTCAGGCCAATGTTTGAATTTTATATTGCCTTACAAACTTGTGGAATTCCTATTTAGGTTGAGAAAGCTTGGTTCTAACTTACAATATGGACAAGAGATAAAAATGCTAGGAAACTTGTATAATTTGGGCATAAGTTTGGCATTGTTGGCTCCTAAATACCATTTTGATTATATTTCTACATAGAGAACAGAAAAAGTTTTGAGACATTGGCTTCATATTTTTCGTGTTACCAGGAAACTTCACATTATCCCTGTCCTCATATAAACATGCTCAATATGAGAGTTTGTTTGAAGGACTACTTTGTCAAAAAGTCTCAATTATCTGTAGTATTTTGTAAACGTGTAATTAGTGAGCAAATTATTCACTTTCTTAACTATCAAAACTTTGCCAAGGGTTAAAATGTAATAAAATTTCAGCAGAATCTCATATTAGAAATAAGTTCATATATGACACTTTTACTACATTTTGTTCATAGCATTTTTATGGAATGGGTTTAGAATATCTATCATTATTTAGCAGCTACAATTTACTTTAGGAAAGTGTCAAAATGTTTTAATTATATTCAGGAAGGAATATACACTACTTCTTTGAAGTATAGGCCTCCATCTTTTAAACTATCACTATGATTAAGAAAAATCCATATGTTTTGATTTGTTCTTTGAATATTGACTAGTTGATATGAAGATATTTCATGTTTATTGTAAGAACTATCTAGTTTTTTTTTGAATGGGCATGGAATCACATCATTTGAGAGCATAAAACCGGGGTTGGGGATTTAGCTCAGTGGTAGAGCGCTTGCCTATCTACCCTGGGTTCGGTCCCCAGCTCCGAAAAAAAAAAAAAAGAAAGAAAGAAAAAGAAAAGAAGGAGAGCATAAAACTTCAAGTTAGAAAGTTTCCCTGACCAAATTGACCTGTAGGCAATCCTGTAGGGTACTATCTTATTAATATTTAATGCAGATGCATTAGCTCACTGTGCATAATGCCCCCTTTAGATCAGTTGTCTTCGATGGTATAAAAAACATTGTAGAAGCCAAAGAGCATCATTCTTTCATGCTTTCTACTTTACTTCCTGCTTCTAGGTTCCTACCCTGTTTGATTGTGTTCCTGCACTCAGTTTCCTCAGTGATGGATTGTTATTTGAAACTGAAATGAAAATAAACCTTTTGATTCCCAACTTGCTTTTGCCATGTGTTTTATCACAGCAATAAAAATGTAAACAAGACAAACTACATGAAGTATTACTTCAGTATTTATTATCAATCATCACAAAAGGCTTCTGAACAACTTGTACAATAAGCGCAAGCTCAAAGACCAAAAAGAAGAATAATGACGAATTTATCGAATAATACATTCACTTTGGTTTAATCCTGGTCTTCTGAAAATGAGTTGCTATAATTAATAAAGTTAATAATGAAAAAACTGAGTGAACTCTATATTAAATATTAAAGCTTCTTTAAATTTTATTAAAAATTTAAATTTAGGACAAGAATTGAAGAATCTGTGAGAGTAATCACTGATATTTACCTCTCTTACAATTAAATGTAGACAGAGTATGTAATTTAGTCTAGAGACAATAACCTAGTCCTCAGAAATATTTGATATCACTATTGCTGTTATCTTGCACACTTCTGTTTTGATGACTATTGTATCACTTTCATCTTTTCACAATAACATTCTCTTCTTTCTTTACTTATACTATACTTTTGAAAATTATGCTATCTATCCACTCCATCACATATAAAATACTAACACTCATTTACTCTTTTCATTTTGTATGTTCAGCAGGGTAATTAAGATAGCTTAATTTGAAAGGGGCTCCATAAACATTAGAAGGTGTCATAATTGGAGGTGCATTCTTGTTGGAGGAAGTGTATTATGGGGTGTAGGCTTTGATGTTTAAGAAGCTCAAGTCAGGCCCATCAGCTCACTGTTTCTGCAGTCTGCCCATTCAGACGTAGCAATCTCAGCTTCTTCTCTAACACCGTATCTGACTATGTGCTACCATGCTTGCTACCATGAAGATATTGAACTAAACCTCTGAACTTGTAAGCCAGCTCCAATTAAATGATTTTCCTTATAAGTGTCACTGTGGTATTGTTGTCTCTTCACAGCAATAGAAACCCTAACAAAGATAGCAATTCATTTAAATCTAAAATAGTCCTAGATAGACATGGTTTGCAATTCTCAATCATCATTTATACCATATTGTTTTAGAAACAGTTATTCTTTTCTTAATAATAATTTGCCAGTCAAATAGCTACATTTGTATAATTTGAATAATTTGTATCTGATGACTTTATATAGAGATTAAACAAAGTGGCATACCATATCTTCTATTTACTTGCTTTTATCTAATCAAAATTCTTGGGTCAGACCCTTGGATATTAGCATTATTTGCACAACAGTATATTGTAGATAAAAATGTATTTTTCTATAACAAAAGTCAAATTTAAAATTTGAAATACTGCTATTTAAAGGTATATTTGCTTTGTCATATATTTATATTGAGAAACAATCCCTTCTTATTTTTGTAGCATAATTATGCTGTCTTTATGTAAATTTTAATTTTACTTTATTGTTAACAATGTTAAGTTTGATGTAATTACAATTTATTTTACTTTTCAGAAATTATACTTAAAATATATTAAAATGCTTGGTAAAATTACTAACCCAAAATACTACTAAATGTTATTGTATAAATATTTGCTGAATTAACAAGGAAAGAAAAGTATAATAAATTTCCTATGCATTAAAGTAAGTGTGGGCCTTCCTTTCTGCTGGGAAAAACTGTTAGCTAGTCTGCTCCCTTGAAGACACTATATGCTGAGGTATCTCAAAAGATCCACTGCACTCAAGGCATTTGTCAAAATGACCCTGAGATTCCACTTTACACTAATCAGAATGGCTAAGGTCAAAACCTCAGGTACCAATATGTTAGTGCAGATGTGGAGAAGAGGAACACTCCTCCATCAATGGTGGGATTGCAAACTGGTACAACCACTCTGGAAATCAATCTGAGGTTCCTCAGAAAATTGGAAATAAATCTACCTAAAGACTCAGTCATACCACTCTTGGGAATATGCCCAAAAGATGCCCCACCATGCCACAGGGACACATGCCTTGTATGTAATACTCAGAAGCTGGAAACATCCTGGATGCCCCATGGCAGAAGAACAGACACAGAAAATGTGGTTCATTTACACAATGGAATACAACTCAGCTATTAAGAATGAGGACATCCTGAGTTTTGCAGGCAAATGGATAGAACTAGAAAATATCATCCTGAGTGACAAAACATAGACCCTAAAAGACATGCATGGTATGTACTTACTAATACATTAATATTAGCCAAAAAGGGATACAGAATACTCAAGATAAAATCCACAGGACTTCTCTTGGGCAGAAGGGCCCAAGAGAAGAAGACTCAGTCCCATTTGGGAGGGAGAAGAAGCAATCACAAGGAGGGAAGGAGGGAGAGATCTGTGAGGAAAATGGTATGGTGAGGAGGAAGAGGGGAACATGATCTAGTACTGGGTGGGGGAAAAGGACTGAAGCCCTGAGAGAGAGTAGAAAGAATGGAAACCAGCAACCTCTGCTGGTAGGAAGTTGGGGAGACCCTCCAGAAAGTACCAGAGACCTGGAAGGTCTCAAGAGTCAAAGGGAGGAACCTTAAATGAAGTGGTGTACAGTGGGGAGAGGGAAATTATAGAGCCCACCTCCAGCAGAAAGACAGGACATGAAGTGAGGAATGGAGTTGCCATCCTACAGTTTTCCTGTTTGCAAGAGTTGTAGGGATGGAAATGAAGAGGAGCTTGAAGGAAAGAAGAACCAGCAACAGGCCCAAAGTAGGATGCAGCTCAAAGGGAGGCCTCAAGACCTGACACTATTACTGAGGCTATAAAGGACTCACGAAAGGGAATCTACATGACTGCCCTCAGAAAGACCCAATTATAAGCTGAAAAAAGTCAGATTTAGATATTTGCACCCAACCTATGGACAGAAGTTGATGAACCCTGTGACTAAAAGGGGGAAAAGCTGGAGGAAGATGAGGAGGAGGGCAATCCTGTAAGAGGACCAGCAGTGTCAATTAGCCTGGAGTTCTGAGATCTCTCAGACACTGGATCACCAACCACATAGCATACACCAGATGATATGAGGCCCCCAACCCATATGCAGCAGAAGACTACCGGGGCTGGCTTCAGACATGAAAATGCACCTAATCCTCAAGAGACTAGAGGCCCCAGGGACTTTAGAGGTCTGGTAGGGTGGTGAATAGGTAGGCGGGGAAATCCTCATTGTGACAGAGGTACGGGTCAGGGAGGAGTTATGGGATGTGGAACAATTGGAGTGTGGACACAAGAGAAGAATAAAATATGGAATGTAAACAAATAAAGAAATATAAAAATAAAAAAGTAAGTGTAGAGGTTTAAATAATAATGGCCCCATAGGCTCATATATTTACCTTCATGGTACCTGTTTGATGCACTGGTAGGAAATAATTAGGAGTTAAGTTATTGTTGGAGTTGGTATCACTTTAGAGGAGATGTGTCATTGGAAGTAGGCTTTGAGTTTTCAACAGCCCATCCCAGTTCTCTCTCTCTCTCTCTCTCTCTCTCTCTCTCTCTCTCTCTCTCTCTCTCCCTCTTTCCCTCTCTCTATTTCCCTCTCTCTCTCTTCGCCCTTTCTCTTTTTCCTCTTTCTCTCTCTGTGTATATCTTACTCTCTGTTACTCTCACAAGGTCTATCTGTTTGTATCTCTGTGTCCCTGTCTTTGTGTTGTGGGTGTATGTGTCTCACTCTCTCTTACTCTCATACTCTTTCTCCCTCTCTCTCTCTCTCTCTCTCTCTCTCTCTCTCTCTCTCTCTCTCTCTCTGTCTCTGTGTCTGTCTTGCTCTGTGTCTCTGTGTCTGTTTGTCTCTGTCTATCTCTGTCTCTCTGTTTCTGTCTGTGTCTCTGTCTGATTCTCTCTCTCTCTCTCTCTCTCTCTCTCTCTCTCTCTCTCTCTCTGCTTTTGGATCGGTATATAGTGCTCACTTCACTGCTTACTTCAGTGATATCATCCACCAAGTTCTTTACCATCATAATAATGGACTAAACTTCTGAGACTGTAAGCAATCCCCAATAAAATACTGCTATTTCTAAATATTGCCTTGGTCAGGGAGTTTCTTTCCAATAATACTTCAGTGACTAAGTCAGAATGTTGTACCAGGAACTGGAGTATTGTGGCAGGCCTAACCATGCTGTACATTAAAAGAACATGGAAGATTTGGCAATGTTGGATAAAAAAAAGTTTAATATTTCAAGTGGGACTTAATGGGCTTAGTAAGAACATGCAAGACAGTATGGAGGGCAATTTGTACTATAGGTTTCCAACCTAAAAAGTTTCAGAGAAGATTATTAAAATTTTGTCTCTATATCAGACTTAAAATATATTGACTAAGGATGTGCCTACTGTTTGTCTTCATCCTAAAAATTTGCCAAAGATTAAATTAAAGAGTTTCAGAATAATGTCATTCCCAAGGAGATTTCAAGAGAGCTTAATATTGATAATGTCACATGGTTACTAATGGTCACTCTTATGCAGATCTTCTTTAAAAGGAACAATTGGGCTTGGGAGAAATAAAATTGTACAATGTGAGGAGAAAAGGAGCACTAGGAAGTATAATAGGTTAAGGGCAGTGCTCAAGGTGATAAAAATCTTTGAAGAGAAACTTAATGCTAAATGGAATAAGAGGGTGGTAATCTCAGGGTATGACCCTACCCACCTACGTTTAATCTTATGAAAAGTAAGGCTTAATCAATAAAAGAAACAATCAACAACAGAGAACTGCTATAAATATAATTTAAAGAGGGGGACACAATTTCAACCCTATGAAGCAGCAGAAGTTGGCATTTTCCCCCATATTCATGGCTGAAGCGTCAAGGATACAAGAAAGAAGTTGTGGAATCTCCCTGCTTCTGAGGCAAAGGATAAAGGATAGATGAGGCCAGGAGTTGTCAGGGGTAACCTTACATGAATTCTCCAGAGATCCTTGACTAAAGCTGTGAAGGTGAAGCCTGGATTGACTTGGAACTCCCAACATGGTAGAGATTCCACAGCCATGAGATACCTGCCAAGAAATGCTACATAGCAGGTAAAACCTGGTTCAGGAGAAAGAAATGTATTGTAGGCAACACAGCTGGAGATCTGGAGTACTTTGACATCAGACATGGAGTTACAGAATTTGGAACTTACACCTCTTGTTTTTAGTTTGTCTAGTTTTAGTATACTATTTCCTTACTGTTAAGTCTAATCTTTGGCCAAATGGTTGAGATGCCTATTTAGAAAAGTAAAGTGGAGCTGGACACTGAGATCTCCTAGAATCCTAGCTCCTTACTTGTTAGAGGATATGTTTGAAATTCCCACTCTCTACCACAAACTCTTTAGTTCAGAGGTTGCATTATCCATCCCTCAGTGGCTCTTCCTTAATATAATCTAGCCATTTTGGTCACTTGATCCATTTCTAACGTTTGCCCTCTTCATTGCTGGTTATGGCTACTCTCTGTCCACTCTTCTTTCTATTTCTCCCTCTCCTCAAAAAACTCAGGGTCATGTCCATTCTGGGACCATCTCAGATGTCTCCGCCTCTGCCTGTATACTGCATTTTCTCCTCCACCATTCATGAATTCATGTCCTTCTTCACTCACCATGCTTCCTTTCCTCCCTTTTGGATGGTAATGCATATTCCATACCATTTTAAAAGTATGTAATCCACTTGAATTCATATAAATTCAAGAAATTCTGTAACTCCATGTCTGATGTCAAAGTACTCCAGATCTCCAGCTGTGTTGCCTACAATACATTTCTTGAATTTATATGAATTTATAGGTCCTTTTAGTTATCTCCTTGAGTCCCAGAAAAGACTTTTAACTTTGAAACAGTCACAAGACTAAAATTCATTTGAAATTTTTGATGTTGGACTGAATACACTTATGTCTTTTATATTGTTTAAATATGAATGGCCCAATCAGCTCATATGGGTGTGGCTTGTTAGAGTGGTTGTGGCCTTTTGGAGGAAGTATATCACTGGATTTGGGTTTTGAGGTTTCAAAAGCTTGTGGCTAGCCCACTATCCTTCTCTCTAGTGTAGATCAGAATATAACATTTTGCTTTACCTACATCAACCCCGACCTGCCTGACACTCTGCCCTTTTCTATGATGATAACAGATTAAGCCTCTAAGAATATAAGCAAGCCCCTAATTAAATGCTTTCTGCCTTGGACATAGTCTCTCTTCACAGCAATAGAACAGTGATTAAGACATTAGGCTGCACCCATTGAATGCTACAAAAGTAAATTAACTGAAATATAGAAAGAATACAATCAAAATAGCTTTAAAATATTGCAATAATATTTAATAATTACATGCTTTGTAATGAAACAGTGGCATGAAATTTACTTCAGAATTTTTTAAAGCATTTCTGTATCTTTAAACCTATACCTATAATTAAGTATATTGTATAAATACTCTAGACGTTTTATCATGCATTTTATGTTTCTATTCTTTGCTTGTTAGAGTCTGGACTAGCAGAAGTGCAGACAATCATGAGAGCTCAGAGGAGACAACTATTTTGGCCCACATTTCTGACCCAAGAGGAACTCACCCAGTGCCTTCTGTGCCCTCTGGTCACAAGCACCTAGGAGCAGTTAGGGGCAGGACCTTCTGGTTTCTGCCTGCTCTGAGAGCTGAAAGCCAGTTCCCAGGAGTGCCTACATACCTGAGAGCAGGGGTAAGACGAACTCTTCTGTTCCAAGCAACCTGCATGGTGGCTTCAGGACACACAAAGGCAGGAGGAGTCTGGGACAGGACACTTCCAATTTCTGCCTGCACTGGAACTGAACCACTCCCACAGCAATCTGTACCCAAATCCTTTGAGGGAGAGAGCTGGACTCCTTAGAAGCAGAGACAATTTTAAGAGCTCACTGGAGACTTCCATTTCTGCTCACATTCCTGGCACAAGAGAACCTGGTAAGCACCCTGTGGATATGGGAACCTAGGATCAGTCAGGGGCAGGACACTTCTAATTTCTGCCTGAGGCCAGAGCTGAAAATCAGTCACCTGGAGCACTGGCACACATGAGAACAGAGGTAATCCCACCAACAAAGGAGAAGGCATTGTACATATGGGGTCTCGAGCCCCTTCAAGCTCTTCCAGTTCTTTCTCTGATTCCTTCAATGGGGGTCCTATTCTCAGTTCAGTGGTTTGCTGCTGGCATTCGCCTCTGTATTTGCTGTATTCTGGCTGTGTCTCTCAGGAGAGATCTACATCCGGCTCCTGTCGGTCTGCACTTCTTTGCTTCATCCATCTTGTCTAATTGGATGGCTGTATATGTATGGGCCACATGTGGGGCAGGCTCTGAATGGGTGTTCCTTCAGTCTCTGTTTTAATCTTTGCCTCTCTCTTCCCTGCCATGGGTATTCTTGTTCCCCTTTTAAAGAAGGAGTGAAGCATTCACATTTTGATCATCCGTCTTGAGTTTCATTTGTTCTAGGTATCTAGGGTAATTCAAGCATTTGGGCTAATAGCCACTTATCAATGAGTGCATACCATGTATGTCTTTCTGTGATTGCGTTAGCTCACTCAGGATGATATTTTCCAGTTCCAACCATTTGCCTACGAATTTCATAAAGTTGTTGTTTTTGATAGCTGAGTAATATTCCATTGTGTAGATGTACCACATTTTCTGTATCCATTCCTCTGTTGAAGGGCATCTGGGTTCTTTCCAGCTTCTGGCTATTATAAATAAGGCTGCGATGAACATAGTGGAGCACGTGTCTTTTTTATATGTTGGGGGATCTTTTGGGTATATGCCCAAGAGAGGTATAGCTGGATCCTCAGGCAGTTCAATGTCCAATCCCAGGCATGCAGGGATGGTTTAATATACGGAAAACCATCAACATGATCCATTATATAAACAAACTGAAAGAACAAAACCACATGATCATTTCATTAGATGCTGAGAAAGCATTTGACAAACTTCAACACCCCTTCATGATAAAAGTCCTGGAAAGAATAGGAATTCAAGGCCCATACCTAAACATAGTAAAAGTCATATACAGCAAACCAGTTGCTAACATTAAACTAAATGGAGAGAAACTTGAAGCAATCCCACTAAAATCAGGGACTAGACAAGGCTGCCCACTCTCTCCCTACTTATTCAATATAGTTCTTGAAGTTCTAGCCAGAGCAATCAGACAACAAAAGGAGGTCAAGGGGATACAGATTGGAAAAGAAGTCAAAATATCACTATTTGCAGATGATATGATAGTATATTTAAGTGATCCCAAAAGTTCCACCAGAGAACTACTAAAGCTGATAAACAACTTTAGCAAAGTGGCTGGGTATAAAATTAACTCAAATAAATCAGTAGCCTTCCTCTACATAAAAGAGAAACAAGCCGAGAAGGAAATTAGGGAAACGACACACTTCATAATAGACCCAAATAATATAAAGTACCTCGGTGTGACTTTAACCAAGCAAGTAAAAGATCTGTACAATAAGAACTTCAAGACACTGAAGAAAGAAATTGAAGGAGACCTCAGAAGATGGAAAGATCTCCCATGCTAATGGATTGGCAGGATTAATATAGTAAAAATGGCCATTTTACCAAAAGCGATCTACAGATTCAATGCAATCCCCATCAAAATACCAATCCAATTCTTCAAAGAGTTAGACAGAACAATTTGCAAATTCATCTGGAATAACAAAAACCCCAGGATAGCTAAAACTATCCTCAACAATAAAAGGACTTCAGGGAGAATCACTATCCCTGAACTCAAGCAGTATTACAGAGCAATAGTGATAAAAACTGCATGGTATTGCTACAGAGACAGACAGATAGACCAATGGAATAGAATTGAAGACCCAGAAATGAACCCACACACCTATGGTCACTTGATTTTTGACAAAGGAGGCAAAACCATCCAATGGAAAAAAGATAGCATCTTCAGCAAATGGTGCTGGTTCAACTGGAGGTCAACATATAGAAGAATGCAGATCGATCCATGCTTATCACCCTGTACAAAGCTTAAGTCCAAGTGCATCAAGGACCTCCACATCAAACCAGACACACTCAAACTAATAGAAGAAAAACTAGGGAAGCATCTGGAACACATGGGCACTGGAAAAAATTTCCTGAACAAAACACCAATGGCTTATGCTCTAAGATCAAGAATCGACAAATGGGATCTCATAAAACTGCAAAGCTTCTGTAAGGCAAAGGACACTGTGGTTAGGACAAAATGGCAACCAACAGATTGGGAAAAGATCTTTACCAATCCTACAACAGATAGAGGCCTTATATCCAAACTCAAGAAGTTAGACCGCAGGGAGACAAATAACCCTATTAAAAAATGGGGTTCAGAGCCAAACAAAGAATTCACAGCTGAGGAATGCCGTATGGCTGAGAAACACCTAAAGAAATGTTCAACATCTTTAGTCATAAGGGAAATGCAAATCAAAACAACCCTGAGATTTCACCTCACACCAGTGAGAATGGCTAAGATCAAAAACTCAGGTGACAGCAGATGCTGGCGAGGATGTGGAGAAAGAGGAACACTCCTCCATTTTTGGTGGGATTGCAGACTGGTAAAACCATTCTGGAAATCAGTCTGGAAGTTCCTCAGAAATTTGGACTTCAGTCCTTCTTAAAAGGGGGAACAATAATATTCATAGGAGGGGATATGGAGACAATGTGTGGAGCAGAGACTGAAGGAATAGCCTTTCAGATCCTGCCCCAACTAGGTATCCATCCCATATATGTATATGACATGACTAGACAATTTTAATGAAGCCAACAAGTACATGCTCATATGTGCCTGATATAGCAGTCTCCTGAAAGACTCAGCCAGAGCATGAGAAATACAGAGGCAAATGCTAGCAGCAAACCATTGAGCTGAGAACGTGGTCCCTGTGGAGGAATTAGAGAAAGGATTGAAGGGTGTGAAGGGGCTTGTAAGCCCATAAGAACAATACTAACCAACCAGAGCTCTCAGGGACTAAACAGCTACCCAAAGAGCAAACATGTTCAGACTCATGGCTTCAGTTGCATATGTCACTACAGGACGACCTTCTTGGGTAGGAGAAGTCCTTGCCATGCCTGGACCCCCCCCCTAGTATAGGAGAATGTCAGAATGTCAGAACAGGGAGTAGGGAAGAGGGGTGGTTGGGGAGGGGAACACCCTTATAGAAGAAAGGGAGGGAGTTGGTATAGAGGGCTTATGGACAGGAAACCAAGAAAGGGAATAACATTTGAAATGCAAATAAAAATATACAATAAAATAGCATAATGAATTAATTTCAAATCCCATGTTTGTAGTTTATAACAACGTTGGGAATATCTGCTCTCTATATATTTGAAGATTAAATCAATTAATTACCATAATGAATATTGTATTATAAACCTTTTATTTCACAATACTGCACTGTTATAATCTTCTTGAAAATATCTTATTATATGGCTAGAGCAATGGCTCAGCAGTTAAAGAATTTTCTGCTTTTGCTAAGATTTCAGGGCATGCAGGGGGGCTCATACCTAGGTATTACACTTCTTCCGGGGATCTGATCACCTCCTTCTGTACTTTACTGACTACAAAAGTATGTGTGGCATACCAATACTTTCAGTGAAAGCATTCACATACAAAAACCTGTAAAATAATTAATAAATATAGTCTATACAAATAAATGGGCTTTCTACTCTAGTAATGGTTGTATCATGGTCAAAGGTTAGTCTTGTATTTATTACACACACTATATTTATTGATATTTCTTTTAATTTTCTCCTTACTTGTGACATTCTCTTATTCATGTCCACACCAAAATTTTGCATAATGTCCTAAAAATGATCCTTTGTAGGAAATACTGTAGTTGTACAATAAGACACCTCTTATTTATATGATTCAAATTTTTCTCAGTTTGTGAATTTTCTGATTCAATTTCTTAAGGAATGATTTTTAAGCCAACTGATGTGAGGTATCTCTGGTACTGTGACACTTTACTTTAAACTGTAAATTACTATGCAGATGTAGAGTGCTTAAATTGGAAACTGTCATCACAGAACAGTAGCACAGAAGGTGGGAGCCTGATAGTGATGCCTGTGATTCAGGTTCCAGCTCAAGATCTGTGAGCATGCATGCATAGTTATATTTCAAGGGAATTCTGAACAGTTTCTCTTTAAAGGCATTAAGCAGTCTCTACAATGTCACTGTCATGATAGTGTTAGACTATAAGTAGTAAAAGTGACATTTTTCATGAATGCTTTTGTTGTTTATTTTTTCTTATAATGTCCATCTTAAGGGTTTGATTAATCCTTTATTGACTGGAAGAGGCTTAGAAGCATTGGCTTCCACAACTGCTTGCAGATCACTGGGAGCTTTTGTTTCTTGAAACTGTGAAAAACATTAACTAATTGCCAATTACTAGATGCTTTTACATTAACATTTTACATTTTACATTGCTTTACCTATAATAAAAATTATCTTAATTTTATTATTGTAAATGTATTAATTTTTTCAAGAAGTACAATTTATTATTATATTTTCACATATGTAGATATGGTATTCAGTTTAGTCCATGATTTTCTTCTTGTTAACTTTTACATCTCATATATTTACTCATTGTATTTTTGAATAATATGGCCTCTATTGTTAATTACTTATTGAAATTTCTTTTACAGAACAATATGCAGCCATTTTCAAGTATTTTGGTTGGAACTGATCATAAGTTTGAAGTCGAAAGGAACTTAACAAGGATATAGAACTATTTATCAATCCATATTGCTAGTCAAGTATTAAATTGCTCAAACCCTCTCACTGTGTTCCTCTCTGTCTAGCAGGAATGGGCAGAGATGAGTTAAGGGTTCCTCTGTCCTGTGATATTACTGTCCTTGCTTGGGTTTCTCTTGTGCTTAGACAGGGCTTATGTTTCAAGTTTTATGATATTTCAATTTTCACTCTAGTCTCTATTACTTATTTTAATGTATTCATACTTAATTTCATTTAATAAGCTAATCTTGAGTAAAAATTTACCTGCTATTAATATTTTGAACTAATTATTTTATGTTTTTAAAATGTGTCAAGAGAAGTAGACCCCTCTTTTACTAACTTCCCTATGGTTTAAACCTGGGTCCAAAGGTGCTTCAGTTATGAGTAATCAGTAGGGAGTGTCTAACTAATTAATGACATGAACTATTTATCCATTCTGGTCAAGGTATGACAAAAGTATACCGAAATTATCCATATTTCACAGTTCATAGGGCAATTACACCAAAGAGCTTAACAATTATGGGGATCCCTGTGGTACAATTGTATCAAGAACAAAACTCTGAGAATCATAACCAACCCTAAAAATGTGATCATCATTATTTTAAGAAGTAAAGCAGAAATAATAAATCGTGTGTCACTGCTGTGGTTTGAGTATGAAATTTCTTTAATAAGCTTTGTGTTTAAACACTTGGTCTGCAATCTAGTAGTGGCATTTGAGAAGGTTGTATTTTCTGTCTTAATTCCAATCTTCAGTTGTTAGGAAAAGGTACCATGACCAAGGAAACTTATAGAAGAAAGTTTTTATTGTAGTCTAACATCAACTGTGCTAAAAGGATCACAAAATTCAGTAACTTTATATCTTGTAAATACTGTCCTTATATCCACACTTCATAACACTGGCTTACTACATGGTATCTGTAATATATTGCTGTTGCTCGATAAAAAAGTCCAATCAAGGACCAAGTATAAGACTAACTAAATCTGGTTGCTGCCACTCAGTTTATCTTGAAAAGAAGCTCCTTTTCCCTAAACAGTGATACTTTCTGTAGATTCCACTTCTAAGTTAAAAACAGACAGGTGGTTTTCAGTTGCAGCTCAGAAGACCCCATATTCACAAAGCCTGTGATCAATCCTGAGGTACCAAAAACACAAAGAGGAATGCAAACGTTTGGCATACTTGGGACACTTGTGAAATTTTGTCTTCAAGATTCAGTGAAGGGCACCCAAAAAACCAAAAAAGTAGTAAAAAGGTCACTACTCCAAATAGTCATGAAGTTTTGTGTGACATTTTAGTCATTTTTCACACAAAAAATAGAATAGATATTATTCATTTTTCCATAAAAAGACATGGCATTCAGACTGGGGTACTGTAGGCTTAGTAATAAAAGACAGGAACAGTAATCCACTGATAACAGGCTTATGAGTAGGGTACAAATTGAGACTTCCTCCTTAGGAGAGACAATGCATTCTGTTAGATCAAGTTTAAACAGTTGAAAGTAGTACGAAATGTAGGCACAGGGTAGTTTACTCTGCAAATTTCAGAAGTTCTTGATTCAGAAAGATACATCAGAGCAATTGTTGAAAGTACTCTGACTAGGAGTATAATTTCATAAAAGTAAAACTTTATGAAGTCAGAAGAGATACATTAGGACTTCAGGAGCAATTGCAGGATGGACAGAAATTGGATATAACCAAGCACATTGTACTCACATGAAATTAACAAGATTAAATGAAATTTAGAGAAGTATGACCTTTGTGGCATTTGCAATCATTTGCAGAAGTGTGTTATAAATATTACAAAAATTCATAATAAATATATTTAGTGTTTTAGAGAAAAACACAAATGTGCTTTTTTATGTGTGGTTGATAAAGTTAGTAGACTCTTTGTTTCTGGGGTATGAGGCTCAGGAGCACTTAATAGGGCAGGTCTGTTTCCCCTTCGTCCCTTTTGGCTTTGTGTGATGCCCACCATGCACAGATCAGGGTGGAACTTTTTCTTTCGGTTCATGGCCCTGAGGTTGCTGAGGGCAGCCCAAGCACTTTTGTTGATGGTGGTAGGTTTTTGCTCACTGGATCTGTGTTTCATAGCCCTACTGGATCTGCGTTTCATGACTCTTTGCCATAGTCAGTGGGTTACAATCCCACGGTCTGGTGGTGAATTAGTCAGTTGTAGCAGAAGGCACTAAGGGCCTTCAGATTATTGGGCTCGGTGACATAGGCCTACTTATTTCTCCTGATCTGAAAACTGGAATAGTTCCAAATGATTGCTGTCCATTCGTGATACATGTCTTTGGATTCTTTCCCTGTGGTAGCTGGAGATGTAAGGAGAAATATACTTTTAGGGTATATTGGTAGAGATTCTGAAATATTAATTATATCAAATGCAATATAAAGAATCACCTTCCAATTCTTTGTGATATTACATTTAAAAATTAGGTGGACTTTTATAAGTGTAATCAAAAAGCATATATCATATCATTTTGAAATAAATATTAAACCCTACCAGAGTAATTGTCCGAAACTGTCTGGTTTGAATACAACTACATATTTATGCATCACAGGAACTAAGGCAATGACTCACCGGTCATAACCCATTAGGGTTTCTGTTTTTCATTTTCTACCCCTCAAGGAAATTGAAATGGCAGGTGATTGAGGTGATCAAAATGTCTAGAAGCTTAAACTAGAATACTATTTGTCTGACAGATTACATGTCTTCTTACTTTAATACATTCATTTGTATCATATTTCACTTGGAATTTAGTAATTCACAGTGGGCACTACTTTAAGCTTTTCCAACTATGCTTATAAAAATAATGAACTAGATGGAATTTTATTCATAGGAAGTGTGAAAAATCAAAATATCTAATAAACCCAATCATAATGCCCTAATAAGAATATTTTATTTGCTTCTTAAGTTAATAGAATTACTCAACTGTTGTATAAAGTAATAGAATTTTAAACACTCTTGAATTTAAATCAGTTACATGGATAACAGTGTCACTTATTGAGCAACCATCACTGCATCACATTCTGTGTGAGAATATGTAGTTCTGTTCTTTCATTTTAAAAGAGCTGAATGATTTTCCATTTAATCCCTAGTCAAAGAGAAAACAGAATCAAGTCTACATGTTTCATTTCTCCAAGGCCATAAATACCTTTATCATATTGCTGTACTTAAACATCTATAAGACTGAGTATAGTATCTGAGCCTAATTCTTTCACTATATAGAAAGATTTCTTTGATCAAAGTATTCCTTGAGGGGCTCTAACATTGAAGAAATACCAAGCATATATCCTTTTAATTTACAAGTAGGAAAAAAAACAAGGGGGTGGACCTGTGAGGAAAAGGGAACCGTAGGGAGGAAGAGGGGAACTTGTTCTGCTATTGGTTGGGGGAAAAGGACTGATATCCTGAGGGCCAGAAGAAAAACAGGAACCAGGCAACCTCATGAGGGATTCCAGAATGATACAGAGACCTGAGAAGTGAGAGAGTCTCAGGACTCAGAAGAGGGGACCCTAGATGAAATGCCCTAGAGAGGAGAGAGGGAACTTTTAGAGCCCACCTCTAGCACAAATACAGGGCATCAAGTGAGGAATGGAGTTGCTATCCTACAGTCAAAACTCTGACTCATAATTCTTCCTGTCTGGAAGAAATGCAGGGTTGGACGTGGAGAAGAGCCTGAAGAAAAGAAGGTCCAGAGACAGTCCCAAAGTGGGATCCACCTCAAGGTGACACCCCAGGACCTAACACCATTACTAAAGCTATACGTTGATCACACAAAGTGACCTATCATGACTGCTCTCCAAAAGAACAAACAAGTACCTGAAAGAATCAGATGCAGATATGTGTACCCAACCAATGAGCAGAAGTTGCTGACCCCTCTGGTTGAATTAGGGAAAAGCCGGAGGAAGCTAAGGTAAAGGGCAACCCTGAAGCATGACCATGAGTCTTAATTAACCTGGACTCCTGAGATCTCTCAGACACTGGATCACCAACCAGGCAGCATATACCAACTGAGATGAGGCCTTCAACACTTATACAGCAGATGACTCCTACTCCCAATCCTGGGTTCAGTCAGAGAATATCCACATAACCCTCAAGAGACTGGAGGCCCCAGGGAGTTTTGAGGTCTGCTGAGGTTGAAGTATTTTCTTGGAGTTAGAGGGGGGCAGAGGGATCAGGGAGGAAGTATGGGATGTGGAACAGACAGAGAGTGTACTGAGAGGGGAATAAAATCTGGAGTGTAAAAATTATTTAATCAATTAAAAATGAAATGCATATAAAATAAATTAATATATTTCCATTTTATGTATTTTGAAAAGTTAAACCAATTTCTTGCTACAAATTATTTCCTTAATGTAAATGCTGAGTTGTGATTGTTGTTTAAAGGAAATGTAAGTAGATTTATGATTGCAATGTTATACTGTTAATTTCTCATTTAAGTGGTAAAGCAAGGAGACAGAAAACTTCAATACAAGAAAGATAAAACTACACCCAGGAAACAGAACACCCACTCCCTCTGCCCCTCCCTCCCTTCCTCCCTCCCTCCCTCCCTCCCTCCCTCCCTCCCTCCTTCCCTTCCTCCTTCCCTTCGTGTCTCTGTCTCTCTGTCTCTTTGTCTCTCTCTCTCTGTCTCTCTCTCTGTGTCTTTCTCTCTAACATACACACACACACAATCGCCACCAATATTAGATAGAAAATGACAATCATTAGTCATTAATAATTATCAATATGAATGGCTCAATGCCACAATAAAAAGATACTGGCTAACAGAATGGATGTGAAAGCAGGATTCATTTTTCTGCTGCATATGAGAAACACCTCAACAACAAAGATAGATACCACCTCAAAGGAAATGGCTGGAAAAAGGTTTACCAAGCAAGTTTAACTAAGGAACAAGCTGGTATAGACAATTTAATATCTAATAAAATAAGCTTTCAACTTAAAGTAATCAAAAGAGATGGGAAAGGACACTTCATACCAGCAAATAATAACAACACAAAAATCCACCAAATTAATGCTTCAATTCTGAACATATATGCCCCAAATGCAAGGGCACCCAAATTCCTAAAATAAACATTACTAAAGCTTAATTCACATATAGAACTCTGCCTATCAATAGTGGGGGACTTCAACAGCCCACTGTCACAAATGAATAGGTCATTGAAACAGAAAGTAAGCAGAGAAAACTCTTACCAAGCAAGTAAAAAACCTTTATGACAAGCACTGCAAGTCCCTGAAGAAAGAAGTTGAGGAAGATATCAGAAGATAGAAAGATCTTTTCTCCCATGGATCAGTAGGACTAACATTAAAAATGGCCATGTTTTCAAAAGCAATCTACAAAGTCAATGCAATTCTCAAAATTTTAATTTAATTCTTTACACAACTTGAAAGAACAATTCTCAAACTCATATAGAAGAACAAATAAACAAACAATCCAAAAACCAAAAAACCGGAAATGATCCTGTACATGAACTTCTGGATGTTTAACCATCCCTGACTTCAAGGTATACTACAGACAAATAGGAACAAAGACTGGATGCTATTGATATAGAAAAAGATGGGTTGATAAATGGAATTAAGTAAAAGATACAGAAATAAACCCACACACCTATGGACACTTGACTTTCGCCAAAGAAGCCAAAAGCATACAATATGAAACAAAGTATTCTCAATAAATGGTTTTTGTGTAACTGGATTTTTCCCCATAGAAGAATGCAAATAGATTCACATTTGTCACCCTGCACAGAAGTCAGGTCCGGGTGGATCAAACTTCTCCACCTTAATCTGGATACTCTTAATCTAATAGTATGGAGAGGAATAGCTTTGAAAGCAGTGTTACAGAAGATAGCTCCATGAACAGGACACCAGTAGCTCAGACACAATTCAACAATTAACAAATGGGACCTGCTTAAAATGAAAGCTTCTATAAGGCAAAAAACACTCTCAGTAGGACAAAATGGCAGTCTACAGAAAGGAAAAAGATTTGTAACTAACCCTACGTCAGACAGAGGGCTAATTTCCAAGAAGTCAGACACCAACCAACCAAATAATCCAATTGAAAAATGGATTACAAAGATAAATGGAGAATTCACAACAGAAGAATTTTTAATGGCTGAGAAACATGTAAAGACATGTCAGTTTCTTCAGTCATCAGGGGAATGAAAACCAAAACACATCTGAGATTTAATTGTATACCCATCAGAATGGATAAGATAAAAAAATTAATCTCAGCTGACAGCCCATGCTACTGGATGTGCAGCAAAGGAAACACTTCTCCATTGCTTCTGGAAGTGCAAACTTGTACACCTTATCTGGAAACCAATCTGACAGTTTCTCAGAAAAATGGCAATAGTTCTTCTACATGAAGAGAGAGCTGTACTACTACTGGGCATATACTCAAAACATGTCCCACAATACCAGAAAGACACTTGCTCCTCTCTGTCCACAGCAGTTTTACTTGTAACAGCCAGAAACTAGAAACAACCTAGATGTCTTTCAAGTAAAGGACAGAGAAAATGTTTCATTTACACAATGGAATACTACCCAGTACTTTTGAAAATGAGCACATCATGAAATTTAATGCAAATGGTAGAACTGAAAAATAGTATCCTGGGTGAGGTAACCTGAACCCCCAAAATATTCATGGTATGTACTCACATAAGTGGATAATAGCCATGACGTACAGGATAACAATGCTAAAATTCACAGGCACAATGAAGCTAAATAAAAAGGAAGCCCCAAGGAAAAATGCTTGAATCTCACTCAGAAGGGGAAATGAATAGTCATCAGAGGTGGATTAGGGTAGAGTCTTGGGTGGGACAGAGGACAGTGCAGGAAACAGGTGTGGAGAGACTTGGGGCAAGAGGGCCAGGAGGCTGAATGGAAACTGACTGCTAGGGAGGTGGTGGTAGTGGTGAGGCTTCTCTAGGATGAGAGGCTGGGGCGGTCCCTGCTTATCTTTCCTCCACCCTGGCACTTCAAATCTCTGTGAGGCTAGGTATTTACTCTCCCAAAGGGCCAGACAAGGCGGCCCAGCTAAAAGAGCAAATCCCATATACAGAAAGCAGCTTTTGGAGTAGCCTTCACACTCAAGTTTTTCGGGACCGACATGAAGAACAAGCTGCATATCTGCTACAGTGTTGGGATGCCTAGGTCTGGCCCCTGTAGGTTCTTTGGTTGTTGGTTCAGTCTGAAAACCCTGAGGGTTCAGGCTACTTGATTTTCCGTACCTTCCTGTGGAGTTCTTTCACCTTAGGGGATGCAATACTTCCTCCCATTCCACAAGAGCTCTCATTCACTCCACATTCCACAGAGTTCATTCACCGTTTGGCTGTGTGTATCTGCATCTGTCTGAGTCAGTTGATGGGTGGGACCTCTCAGAGGCATGTTAGACTCCTGTCTGCAAGCATAACAGAGTATCGTCAATAGTGTCAGGGATTGCTGACTGTCCATGGGATAGGTCTCAGGTTAGACTGCTTGTTGGTTGGCCATTCTCTCAATCTCTGCTACATCACCAATCCCTGCGCTTCTTGTACTCGGGATAACTTTTGGGTCAAAAGTTTTCTGCGTCCTTATCACTCCACTGGGGTTCTTGCCTCATCACAGAAGGCAGCCTCCCTAGGTTCCATATCACCAATGCTGTGAGTCACAGCTAAGGACATCCCCATTGATTCTTGGGGACCTCCTTATTCCAGGTTTCCTTCTCTTTCTGAAGATGGTCCTTACCTAGCCCCTTTACATTTTAAAGCAGTAAATATATTTACAAGTTGTCATCAAAATAATAGAATAATAGCCTATTGTAAATATTAGTAGCAGTACTAGTAGGCTCACTTTTAGGAATGCAACTCTGTATGAGAGGTTAATTTAGCTAGAAAACTTTGGACAATGGAGAAAGAGAACCAATGAATGAATACCATATTTCATGATTGGAAATATTATAAAATATATGAAACTTTACGAGAGATCATCATTAGGATAAATTTGATTTAGTATTTTGCAAAAAGATTGTACAGAGAAAAACTTCAGATGTATATTTAATTGATTAAATATTTTTAAGAAGGGAGTTTTTTTCCATCTTTATTAAATTGAGTATTTCTTATTTACATTTCGATTGTTATTCACTTTCCCGGTTTCCGGGCCAACATCCCCCTAACCCCTCCCCCTCCCATTCTCTATGGGTGTTCCCCTCCCCATCCTCCCCCCATTACCGCCCTCCCCCCAACAATCACATTCACTGGGGGTTCAGGCTTAGCAGGACCCAGGGCTTCCCCTTCCACTGGTGCTCTTACTAGGATATTCATTGCTACCTATGAGGTCAGAGTCCAGGGTCAGTCCATGTATAGTCTTTAGGTAGTGGCTTAGTCCCTGGAAGCTCTGGTTGCTTGGCATTGTTGTACATATGGGGTCTCGAGCCCAAGAAGGGAGTTTTTTAATGTAAAGATAAAATGCAGAAGTTAATGTCATTACAATGTAGTATCATAATGGAAAACACAACAGGGTGTGAGAACCACAGAATAATTGACAAAGTTATTGATGGTTGATAAGACTGGAACTAATGTAGGTTGGAGAAATTTTGTGAGACGTGATGAATGAGATAACAACAACAAAGAATCATTCCAAAAGAAACTTGTTATTTTACAGAATGGGATCTTTATCAAGAAATGCCTTTTTTTTTATTGTTCTTTTTTTTGGAGCTGGGGATCGAACCCAGGGCCTTGCACTTCCTAGGCAAGCGCTCTACCACTGAGCTAAATCCCCAACCCCAAGAAATGCCTTTTAATAGACACATAATGTAATTGGATTTTTGGAGTGTCAGAGGAAATTGTTGCTCAGAATCTTCAGTCTGCCTGTGATTGACAGAATTCTCAAGATACTCCCATTCGTGATGCATCTGCACTGCTGTTGAGGATCCATTTTCTGTGCCTCCTCACAGGCACTGACTGTCATTGGCAGATATGACAATATATATAATGTTCAACAAGAAGCAAAACTGTCTGCTTTCTGAGAAACACAAGATACAGACGTGCCCACCAGACTGACAACTATTGTAAAACTAAATTATTTGAGATTCTTTATGTCTAATTCTTTTCCTTCCTTTATGAATATGTTGCTAATTTAATCAAATCTTGGTAAACAAAACCAATATATCCCCTCATATTTTGTACAATGAGATTATGCAAAAATCTTACACTTGACTAGAGGTATGTATTTTTTCCTATACATTGCATAGTTTCTCATCGCTTTTCATGCCTCAGTTAAATGAGATAAATATTAAATACTATTTATGTGTATATTATCTTATCAGGGTAATATTCCTCCTAAATCATTTATAGCCATTCAAGGGGAGAATACTTTCCATACCTAAATACTATTATGCCTCCTGCCTACCATAGTTTCTAGAGTGATGTAGTAAGAAATAGATGTACTTTAATGATGATTCAAATTGTATGTTTTTCTTCAAACTTAAAAGCATAGTTGTCATATTTTATGTATCATCAAGTAAAAATTATTTCCAAATAATCAGTATCTGTTTACCTTTATAGGATCACTTTCAAATAGTTATTAGAAAATTGGGTAACTTTCTAACATACCTTACTTATCATATATAAAATGAAGACTATAAAAAGTAAACTGATATAGTTATTCATAATTTTCATATCTAGTCATCCACTCATTACATCTCTTTTTAGAAGGCAACTTTATACCTGTTTTCACACAAGGTACACATCTGCATCTATACTGGATGTTTACGGTGATACCTTCTGTAAATGTAAAAACTAAAGCTTTTGTTAGATTACAGATTGTCACTGGAATTGGTTACCAAGGCTATTTATGTAATTGTGTTTTCAGCTACTTTTGATTTGAGTATATTATCAGGTAAAATGGCTGTACAATTTGTAGTAGATGAAGATAAATGAATATTGATAGGAATCCAGACCACAATTAGAATACTATTATCAGAAAGCAGACTATACCTTCTTGTTTCTTCTCCATTTTCCATGTATTAGGCTGAAAACAGTTTGATGTCCACATATACACATTAATGTATGTGCTTTTATGCATAGAGGCAAACATGAATTGATCACATTTTGTAGAAGTTAGGACTTGGTTCTTCTTGCCAGACCCATGGTTCTAGAAATAAGATTCAAACTCAAAATATATTTATAAATAACTTGATTAATGTAACTAGGCTTTTCTCTGACTAGAATTGTAACTTAAGGTAACACATTTCTCTTTTTTCTTTTTCATGGTTTATTTTATTTATTTACATTTCAAATGTTGTCCCCTTTCCAGGTTTCTCCTCCACAAAACCCCTATCCCATACCCCTTCACCCGACTTCTATGAGAGTGCTCCCCTACCCAGCCACCCACTCCTCCCTCACTGCCCTAGCATTCCCCTATGCTGGGGCATTGAGCCTTCACAGGACCAAGGGCTTCCAGTCCCATTGATGACAGGTAAGGTCATCCTCTGCTACATATGCAGCAGGAGCCATGGGTTCCTCTATATGTTCTCTTTGGTTGGTGGTTTAGTCCTTGGGAGCTCTGGGGGTCTGGTTTGTTTACATTGTTGTCCAGAGGTTAGGCACAGCATGGCCCCCGGATGAGTTTTGGTGGCTAACCACCCTTCTTTAAAATATTGACGTGGAATTGTCCTTGTCTAAAGGAAATGCAGGGACAAAGAGTATGGCAAAGACTGAAGGAAATGCCATCCAGAGACTCCCTCACCTGGGGATTCATACCCTATGCAACTATCAAACCCAGACATTATTGAGGATGCCAAGAAGTGCTAATATATTTATAATTATATATTATACTATATAATATATTATATAATATATTATAATATACAGGAGCCTAATATAGGTGTCTCTTGAGGGGCTCTGCCCGAATCTGACCAATACAGATATGCGTGCTTGCAACCAACTATTAGTTTAAGCACAGGGATCCCAATCAAGGAGTTAGGGGATGGATGGAAGGAGCTGAAGGGGTTTGCAACCCCACAGGAAGAACAGCATACTTATTTTAGCATACATTGCGACACATGGCTGGTTAAATGTACTTAGGCACCAGGCATCTGTCCCCTCACAGCTTCCTGGTGAGATTTACCCCCTTGCTCTATCCCAGAATTCTTTCTCCTCCTGGATATCCCACCTTTATCTCCTGTGTAACCCATAGAATATAGAATTTTTTTTATTAACTTGAGTATTTCTTATATACATTTCAAGTGTTATTCCCTTTCCCGGTTTCCGGGCAAAATCCCCCTCCCCCCTCCCCTTCCTTATGGGTGTTCCCCTCCCAAACCTCCCCCCATTGCCGCCCTCCCCCCATAGTCTAGTTCACTGGGGGTTCAGTCTTAGCAGGACCCAGGGCTTCCCCTTCCACTGGTGCTCTTACTAGGATATTCATTGCTACCTATGGGGTCAGAGTCCAGGGTCAGTCCATATATAGTCTTTAGGTAGTGGCTTAGTCCCTGGAAGCTCTGGTTGCTTGACATTGTTGTACTTTTGGGGTCTCGAGCCCCTTCAAGCTCTTCCAGTTCTTTCTCTGATTCCTTCAACGGGGGACCTATTCTCAGCTCAGTGGTTTGCTGCTGGCATTCGCCTCTGAATTTGCTGTATTCTGGCTGTGTCTCTCAGGAGCGATCTACATCCGGCTCCTGTCGGTCTGCACTTCTTTGCTTCATCCATCTTGTCCAATTGGGTGGCTGTATATGTATGGGCCACCTGTGGGGCAGGCTCTGAATGGGTGTTCCTTCAGTCTCTGTTTTAATCTTTGCCTCTCCCTTCCCAGCCAAGGGTATTCTTTTTCCTCATTTAAAGAAGGAGTGAAGCATTCACATTTTGATCATCCGTCTTGAGTTTCGTTTGTTCTAGGGATCTAGGGTAATTCAAGCATTTGGGCTAATAGCCACTTATCAATGAGTGCATACCATGTATGTCTTTCTGTGATTGGGTTAGCTCACTCAGGATGATATTTTCCAGTTCCAACCATTTGCCTACGAATTTCATAGACTCGTTGTTTTTGATAGCTGAGTAATATTCCATTGTGTAGATGTACCACATTTTCTGTATCCATTCCTCTGTTGAAGGGCATCTCGGTTCTTTCCATTTTCTGGCTATTATAAATAAGGCTGCGATGAACATAGTGGAGCACGTGTCTCTTTTATATGTTGAGGCATCTTTTGGGTATATGCCCAAGAGAGGTATAGCTGGATCCTCAGGCAGTTCAATGTCCAATTTTCTGAGGAACCTCCAGACTGATTTCCAGAATGGTTTTACCAGTCTGCAATCCCACCAACAATGGAGGAGTGTTCCTCTTTCTCCACAGAATATAGAATTTTAAGTTGAGAAGCTATCCATCCATACAATACACAAGATATTCTCTCTACAATTTCCTTTTTAATCCCAATAAAAGTCTCTGTTTCTTTTTGTAAATGGTATATAATAACTATGAGAATTTTGTAGCCAACAAGATTTGTTGGCCAAGTTGAAGTTCTTGCCTGAAGACATAAATTAGTCCCAGTAAATTTCAGAATTGTTTCAATAGAAGTCTTTGAAATATACATTACCATTGCATTTGGTCTTTTTGATTTTTTTTTCCTGTTTGTAGTCAAGATCTTTTGCAAGGAGTCTGAAGCATTTTCTTCTATTCGAGTAACACAAACACAGAGTCGATCTTCCAACACAGCAGGTATTTGGTCCAGCAGTTTGAAGTTATTAAAAGTATAGATTGATTCGATTTATCAGCCTCTTCCTTATTTAGGACTTC
Source organism: Rattus norvegicus (assembly GCF_021556685.1). Classification (NCBI taxonomy): domain Eukaryota; kingdom Metazoa; phylum Chordata; class Mammalia; order Rodentia; family Muridae; genus Rattus; species Rattus norvegicus. The sequence continues at coordinate 90,114,056 of NC_141540.1, forward strand.
TCGACTTTGACCTCTTTCATAAAAGGTTTGTAATAACATCGCAAGCATAGTACTTATAACCACCTACATTTTGAAAATTTTAAATCATTTAAAACAGTTATTATTATTTGTTGAGACAGGGTTTTTTGTCTCTCAGGTATTGAGATCAAAGGCCTGGATTTATTTATTTATTATCTATGTACCCTTGAACATACATATCAATTCCTATTTCTTTTTCCCTTCTTTGGAGATTAATGTTTATGTAGATAAATATACCTACATTCCCCTTTCTTTTTATATAAATTAAATGCTTCCATTTTCTTTTATATAGATTTAAGATTGGTATGCATTTGTCTTTTAATTCAATAAGGACATTTCTATTCATAATTAAGCAAAAACCTACATAGTATACTTAGTAAGGAAAGAAATGTGTCATTTTGAATTTTAGGCTGTCATTTGCAAGTGGCTTTTTCTTATCAGCAGAGGTCCTACTTTATACTGTAGATCATGTTGTTCTAGAATTCAGAGTTCTGAGTGGGTGTCACCTGTGTGTGCGGTGTATTAGTTCAGACATTGTTGCTCCTGACCATGGCCCATTCCTTGCAGAGAGGTATTAGGACCTTCTTCTGACTCTGACAGCAGTACCCAACTCAGGGTTGCATTTCTGCACACCATGAGTGTAGAGCACTAATTCCCATGGGACAGCATAGGCCCGACTGGCTCTGTCAAGCTTGGGAGAACCTGAAGTGGTTTATCCTGCAGCGGTGGTCTCTAGGGGAAGTCTCCACTGATTTTGCCATCCACTACTGAATCAGCTGTTTACTGCCTTTTTGTAAACTGGACCATAGTTCTTCCATCTCACCTACTCTGCCCCTGGGAGAGGCCCAAACTTCTGTGTTCTGCTTTTAAATTTAATGGGGGCTTCTTAAAAAGCCACCTTCCATACTGTCTCTCTACAGAATTCTTGCTCCTTAGCTAGGAAATTTCCTTCCATTTGATTTGTAGTTTTCTGGGAGACTTTGACTTTGGTCTGATTTCATTCTTATTTTATTATTTATTTTTTATTGGTTACTTTATTTATTTACATTTCATATGTATGTATGTGTATATATGATGTAAGGAGATCAATTTAAATTCTTCAACATTCTAACTAGTATTAGGTATATCATTTAATTAAAATATTCTATTCATTGAAGGATGGCATTCTATTATGGTTTGTTTTTACATTTTATTAACATTTATAGGACTTAAACATAATTTATATGTTTATTGATGATGCCTTTGAATTTATAAATAGCTCAAATAGACACATGTGAAACCTATGTTTATTAGAGAATGTGAAGATAATGTAGTCACCAGATTTAAAGTGAGGAAACAGTTTCTAAGTCTGTCTTGTGCTCTAGTAAAACTCTTAATGTTGACAGTGTATAACCCCTTCTTTGTAAAGTCAAACATTGCAGTTCATTAAGTAACATCCATGATTTACACCACTAGATGTAAATACTGCTTACAACCTACAGTGGCATATTTCTTTTCTTCCTCTCAACGTCCTAAGAATACTCCTTTTCTTAGCCTTAGAAACATACCACAATATCATTACTAAAACAGTAATTAAGCTCAGAAAAATGGAACAATATTCGTCTCACAACTTGGTATGCACTCACTTTAAACACGTAATTTGTCTATCTGTTAATATAAATTGCTTGTCTTTTTGTTGTGTGAATTTGTTCCTCGTTGGTTAACTTTAAATTCACACATATATATATATATATATATATATATATATATATATGAATTTAATATATATATTACATTTTACAAAATATAGGAACTATACCTTGAATTGTGAACATAATTACAACAATTATACTTTGCTTCCCTTCTTTTCTACCTACTTATTTTATCATCCATCATCTGTCATCTATATTTTATTATGTGAAATTTAAATAATGATTATCTTGGTTTTTCATGTATAAAACATCAGTCAAACTGACTTGACTTACTTATGAGAAATAAACATTTCCTAAAATGTATATCTAAATATTCATAGCTAAATACACTATAATAAATTTACACAATCTAATATGGATATCTTTTAAAGGTTTTTTTCATTATATATATATATATATATATATATACACACACACACATATATATATTGTATGAACTTTAAGTATAATCAGATAAGTATATATATATATATATATATATATATATATACTTATCTGATTTTGTGATACTTGTGAATTTGCCTAGATTTTCCTTTCACTAATGGGCTCTCATTATAGCTATTTCTTTTCTAGAATGGCCTATCCTCCAATATTTAATGTAGGCATCAAGATAGGTTTTTCTCTAGGCATGGGACTACTGTGTGATGGATACAATGATTCATGGTTTGTTCTTTTTCTTGTCTTTCCTCTTTATTTCCCATATCAAAAAGTATATATACCACGAAATAATATCCTAAGAAAGAAACTGCAGAATGGCACAATGTTAAATTTATGAGACTTAAAATCACACACACACACACACACACACACACACACACACACACACGCCACATATAAGGGGGTGACTAACACATAGAATTTCAACGATTAATTTGACTGTATGTAAAACGTTTGTTCAATATTGCTAACCACAAAAAGATTTAGCCTTAGTTTTGTTGGAATCTATCTCATAAAGTCAGTAATTGAAATAATAGCAGACTGGGCTGGTTTGATTTTCTGACTTCAAAGTCTCATTTCTTTTTCTGTAAAAATTGTGTCTCACCTGTATTATGCTTCAGCAAACCTCAGTGTTATGGCATAAACTTAGTGCCCAATCTTCTTTAGTTTGTCTTTTTAGTTTTCATTCTTTAAGTATGTAGTTGATTTCTTTAATCACAAATTTATTGTTCTTTATTTACTTCTGTCCTGGTTTGTTTTTACTGTTATTTTGACAGACCCCAGTGTCTTCACAAAAGAGGAAACCTCAACTGGAAACTTGCCTAGGTCAGAATGGCCTGTTTGCAATTCTGTGATGATATTGTCTTCAGTGATAATGAATAAAAGAGGGTACAACCCACATTGAGAAGTATCATTCCAGGGCAAGTAGTTTGTGGCTGTAGGAAGGCTATCCAAATGAATTAGAGACCAAGAAGAGGCCAGTAAGTAGAAATTCATCTCCAGTGTCTCCACTTGTTGCTTGAGGTTTCCCTTAGATGTTGGACCAAGATATATAGGTATAAACTGGATAAACCCTTTCCTCCTTAAGTGAATTTTGGTCAGAGTGTTTTAGCACAGCCAGAGAGATCCAACAAGAATACTTCCTATGGTGAATTTGTTCTTGTTTCCTTAGTTCTCTTCTTTAAATTGCTTTTTATGACTGTATTTTAGGCTCCTAATTCTGACTTTTCTAAGAGAAAATTTGTTTACTTTAAACAATTCAAATGTTCTTCTGAAATTAGCATTGTTTGCCTCCTTGAACTTTCATTGTTATATACTACTTACAGCAAACTATACTAGAATAGCTAAAATTTTTCTGAAGAGTATTGTTTATCAGTGAGATAATTGTTATTAGATGTGTGAACAAAAATATGAACATATATTTACAGCTAATTTTTGCTTTTTTCCCCAGAATTTTACTGATATAGAGTTTCTATTAACCTTCATATGTCTAATTTAGATTTATGCTGATAGTTCCAATTGCAAAAGTAGTGTCTATCTGCATCACATGTTTTGAAACTGAGAAAAACATTGACATCTTTCCATATAAATAGCTTTATTAACCTCCATTTGTTCAATCTTCATATATGTGTCCCCTTGTGCTTCTGTTGATGGTTTTGTTGCTTGTCTGTTATTAGCTATAAAACTCCCTATAAGAAAGATTTATTGAGTCCTTTAATTCTTCAACAAATATGTATATTTTTACCTACCATATCTGATACTCCAGTTTCTGTGTCAATTTGGAAGGTGTTTTTAAGGAAGTCCATGATTAACTTGGTAACTTTGGGTAAAGCAGATTGTCCTTGATGATATGATAATGTATTAACATAATGCAGAGGACAAATATCAGGGATTTGGAATAAAGAGGGATTCTCCAGCAGAATATCTTCTGAATAGAGTGGTCTCTCTAATCATGGATCTATGTTAATTTATGATGCTTGTCTTAACTTTTAGAGTCTACTCTTTCACTTTATCAGCTTTGCTTAAATTCATGGTTCCCTAGAAAGAATTTGGCTCAACCAAGATCTTTGGCTCATAGTACTCAAAAAACTATAACTTTATTTTATCCAATTTTGACAATTTGGACTATATCCATGACCCTGTCTTGTTAGGACATGTCCTGTTCTTGGCTTACATTAACTCCATATGCAATATAAAAAAATAGGTCACTAAATGCAGAACAATCAGGATTCTGAGTAAGATGTTAACCTCATGTTCTCTATTTAGCATTATTTAGTAATTCTTTACTCATGTAACTCTTTAGTGTCATATATTTTTATGGATATCTTTTTCAGTTATTTAATCCAAACTCTATCCTTCATCTCACATGGGCAGAACAAATATATCAGGCTGTCACTCAATAAAAAAATAATAATAGTATATAATAACAAACTATCAATTTCCCATTAAGCAGGCTAAATGAAATAAGCAATTTGAAACTCATAATATCATATAAATGGTTTTAGCATAATTTACATTTAGAAAGCTTTATAAAGTGAAACTACCAATCCAGGGCATATTTTTGGTGATATTTATTCACTCTTACTTATTCATTTTTGATCATGTATGTATGTCTACGTGCATATATTTGACCCAGTGTATGTGTGTACAAGTGTGTGGAGGCAATTGGAAACTTGAAGTTTCGTTCCCCTTCAGTCACTATACTACCTTTGTATTTTTAAGACAGCATCTCTCACTGACCTGAACCTTGGCAAGTAGCTCTAGAATTATTTACAGAAAGTGTATATGTTGTAGTTAGTGCTTATGACTGAAATTAAAAATTTAAAAGCAGAAAATTCCACTCAGGTGTCTGCTCTCACGATCTTAGCAGCTGCTTACTTATCAACCACCGTTCAGTCTTCCTTCTCTCTCTTCCAGCCGAGCAAGATGCCCAAAGGAAGAAAGGGCAATGGGAAGAAGGTGGCTTCAGCCCCCTCCATCCTCAAGAAACAGGAGGCCAAAAAAAAAGGGTCAATCCTTTGAGAAAAGCCCCAAGAACTTCAGTCTTTGGCAGGACATCCAGCCCAAAGAGACTTAACATGCTTCGTTAAATGTCCCCACTAAAACAGGCTGTGATGGCAAAGAGACATTCTCCATAAGCAGCTCAAAGTACCTCCTGTCATCAACCAGTTCACCCAGGCCCTGGACAGGCAAGGAGCTACTCAGCTGCTTAAGCTTGCCCACAAGAACAGGCCAGAGACAAAGCAAGAGAACAAGCAAAGGCTCCTGGCCCATGCTGAAAAGAAAGCTTCTGGCAAAGCAGACATCCCAACTAAGAGACCACCTGTCCTCTGAGCAAAATCAATAAAGTCCCCACCTTGGTGGAGAACAAGAAGGCTCAGCTGGTAGTGATTGCCCATGATGTAGATCCCTCAGCTGGTGGTTTCCCTGCCTGACCTGTGTTGAAAGATGGGGTTGCCCTACTGCATCACCAAGGGAAAGGCCAGGCTGAGGTGCCTGGTCCACGGGACGACATGCATCATTGTTGCCTTCACACAGCCTTTGAGAGTAATTATGTATAAGGAGGAGCCCTCAAGAATGAAAACTAGTACTTGCTTAAGTTTTTATTTACATATCCCTCCAGTAGGCTGATAAAATGAGAACACAGACAACTGCAAACCAGAAAGTGTTCCCAAACCAAACACTGCATATCAAAGACTTAATCCTGAGCTTGACAGCCTTCAGATCTGCGGTAATTAATTTTTTCCACTGCATTATTAGTGCCATCCTAACTTAAAAGGACAATGGGAGTACTCTTTTTAAGTTAAATATATTTTATATAAATTAACTGCATATATCTAAAACCTTAATGTGTCAAACTGACTCCATTCTTTTGGCCAAGCAATCTACTTTTCTGCATGTCAAGGATTGAATTAGGTAAGGAAACTCTTGGTATTTAGATCATAATTATGACTAAATTAATAATAATAATAATAATAATAATAATAATAATAAAGTAGTGAGCCAATACCCATCCTATTTCAATATATTATGGCTAAATTTTTAAGAATATAAACTTCAAATTTTTATCTTTAAATAAAATAGCTGAATGCCTGATACAAAAGATACATGCAGATAATCCTATTAAAAGAAGATTTGAGCAAAAGTCTAAGACCATGCTTGTACTTTTTGTCACTTTGGTAAGGCACACTCTACTACAAGAAAAGCAAATAGTAAACTGTTGTCATGACAAAGAGTGAACAACTTATTTTTTTTTAATCTTCAGATGTCTTTTTTTTTTATTAACTTGAGTATTTCTTATATACATTTCAAGTGTTATTCCCTTTCCCGGTTTCCAGGCAAACATCCCCCTCCCCCCTCCCCTTCCTTATGGGTGTTCCCCTCCCAACCCTCCCCCCATTGCCACCCTCCCCCCATAGTCTAGATCACTGGGGGTTCAGTCTTAGCAGGACCCAGGGCTTCCCCTTCCACTGGTGCTCTTACTAGGATATTCATTGCTACCTATGGGGTCAGAGTCCAGGGTCAGTCCATGTATAGTCTTTAGGTAGTGGCTTAATCCCTGGAAGCTCTGGTTGCTTGACATTGTTGTACTTTTGGGGTCTCGAGCCCCTTCAAGCTCTTCCAGTTCTTTCTCTGATTCCTTCAACGGAGGACCTATTCTCAGTTCAGTGGTTTGCTGCTGGCATTCACCTCTGTATTTGCTGTATTCTGGCTGTGTCTCTCAGGAGCGATCTACATCCGGCTCCTGTCGGTCTGCACTTCTTTGCTTCATCCATCTTGTTTAATTGGGTGGCTGTATATGTATGGGCCACATGTGGGGCAGGCTCTGAATGGGTGTTCCTTCAGTCTCTGTTTTAATCTTTGCCTCTCCCTTCCCTGCCAAGGGTATTCTTTTTCCTCATTTAAAGAAGGAGTGAAGCATTCACATTTTGATCATCCGTCTTGAGTTTCGTTTGTTCTAGGGATCTAGGGTAATTCAAGCATTTGGGCTAATAGCCACTTATCAATGAGTGCATACCATGTATGTCTTTCTGTGATTGGGTTAGCTCACTCAGGATGACATTTTCCAGTTCCAACCATTTGCCTACGAATTTCATAAACTCGTTGTTTTTGATAGCTGAGTAATATTCCATTGTGTAGATGTACCACATTTTCTGTATCCATTCCTCTGTTGAAGGGCATCTCGGTTCTTTCCATTTTCTGGCTATTATAAATAAGGCTGCGATGAACATAGTGGAGCACGTGTCTCTTTTATATGTTGAGGCATCTTTTGGGTATATGCCCAAGAGAGGTATAGCTGGATCCTCAGGCAGTTCAATGTCCAATTTTCTGAGGAACCTCCAGACTGATTTCCAGAATGGTTTTACCAGTCTGCAATCCCACCAACAATGGAAGAGTGTTCCTCTTTCTCCACATCCTCGCCAGCATCTGCTGTCACATGAGTTTTTGATCTTAGCCATTCTCACTGGTGTGAGGTGAAATCTCAGGGTTGTTTTGATTTGCATTTCCCTTATGACTAAAGATGTTGAACATTTCTTTAGGTGTTTCTCAGCCATTCGGCATTCCTCAGCTGTGAATTCTTTGTTTAGCTCTGAACCCCATTTTTTAATAGGGTTATTTGTTTCCCTGCGGTCTAACTTCTTGAGTTCTTTGTATATTTTGGATATAAGGCCTCTATCTGTTGTAGGATTGGTAAAGATCTTTTCCCAATCTGTTGGTTGCCGTTTTGTCCTAACCACAGTGTCCTTTGCCTTACAGAAGCTTTGCAGTTTTATGAGATCCCATTTGTTGATTCTTGATCTTAGAGCATAAGCCATTGGTGTTTTGTTCAGGAAATTTTTTCCAGTGCCCATGTGTTCCAGATGCTTCCCTAGTTTTTCTTCTATTAGTTTGAGTGTGTCTGGTTTGATGTGGAGGTCCTTATCCACTAGGACTTAAGCTTTGTACAGGGTGATAAGCATGGATCGATCTGCATTCTTCTACATGTTGCCCTCCAGTTGAACCAGCACCATTTGCTGAAAATGCTATCTTTTTTCCATTGGATGGTTTTGGCTCCTTTGTCAAAAATCAAGTGACCATAGGTGTGTGGGTTCATTTCTGGGTCTTCAATTCTATTCCATTGGTCTATCTGTCTGTCGCTGTACCAATACCATGCAGTTTTTATCACTATTGCTCTGTAATACTGCTTGAGTTCAGGGATAGTGATTCCCCCTGAAGTCCTTTTATTGTTGAGGATAGCTTTAGCTATCCTGGGTTTTTTGTTATTCCAGATGAATTTGCAAATTGTTCTGTCTAACTCTTTGAAGAATTGGATTGGTATTTTGATGGGGATTGCATTGAATCTGTAGATTGCTTTTGGTAAAATGGCCATTTTTACTATATTAATCCTGCCAATCCATGAGCATGGGAGATCTTTCCATCTTCTGAGGTCTTCTTCAATTTCTTTCCTCAGTGTCTTGAAGTTCTTATTGTACAGATCTTTTACTTGCTTGGTTAAAGTCACACCGAGGTACTTTATATTATTTGGGTCTATTATGAAGGGTGTCGTTTCCCTAATTTCTTTCTCGGCTTGTTTCTCTTTTGTATAGAGGAAGGCAACTGATTTATTTGAGTTAATTTTATACCCAGCCACTTTGCTGAAGTTGTTTATCAGCTTTAGTAGTTCTCTGGTGGAACTTTTAGGATCACTTAAATATACTATCATGTCATCTGCAAATAGTGATATTTTGACCTCTTCTTTTCCGATCTGTATCCCTTTGATCTCCTTTTGTTGTCTGATTGCTCTGGCTAGAACTTCAAGAACTATATTGAATAAGTAGGGAGAGAGTGGGCAGCCTTGTCTAGTCCCTGATTTTAGTGGGATTGCTTCAAGTTTCTCTCCATTTAGTTTAATGTTAGCAACTGGTTTGCTGTATATGGCTTTTACTATGTTTAGGTATGGGCCTTGAATTCCTATTCTTTCCAGGACTTTTATCATGAAGGGGTGTTGAATTTTGTCAAATGCTTTCTCAGCATCTAATGAAATGATCATGTGGTTCTGCTCTTTCAGTTTGTTTATATGATGGATCACGTTGATGGTTTTCCGTATATTAAACCATCCCTGCATGCCTGGGATGAAGCCTACTTGATCATGGTGGATGATTGTTTTGATGTGCTCTTGAATTCGGTTTGCCAGAATTTTATTGAGTATTTTTGCGTCGATATTCATAAGGGAAATTGGTCTGAAGTTCTCTTTCTTTGTTGTGTCTTTGTGTGGTTTAGGTATAAGAGTAATTGTGGCTTCGTAGAAGGAATTCAGTAGGGCTCCATCTCTTTCAATTTTGTGGAATAGTTTGGATAATATTGGTATGAGGTCTTCTATGAAGGTTTGATAGAATTCTGCACTAAACCCGTCTTTACCTGGGCTCTTTTTGGTTGGGAGACCTTTAATGACTGCTTCTATTTCCTTAGGATTTATGGGGTTGTTTAACTGGTTTATCTGTTCCTGATTTAACCTCGATACCTGGTATCTGTCTAGGAAATTGTCCATTTCCTGAAGATTTTCAAATTTTGTTGAATATAGGTTTTTATAGTAAGATCTGATGATTTTTTGAATTTCCTCCGAATCTGTAGTTATGTCTCCCTTTTCATTTCTGATTTTGTTAATTTGGACACACTCTCTGTGTCCTCTCGTTAGTCTGGCTAAGGGTTTATCTATCTTGTTGATTTTCTCAAAGAACCAACTTTTGGTTCTGTTGATTCTTTCTATGGTCCTTTTTGTTTCTACTTGGTTGATTTCAGCTCTGAGTTTGATTATTTCCTGCCTTCTACTCCTCCTGGGTGTATTTGCTTCTTTTTGTTCTAGAGCTTTTAGGTGTGCTGTCAAGCTGCTGACATATGCTCTTTCCTGTTTCTTTCTGCAGGCACTCAGCGCTATGAGTTTTCCTCTTAGCACAGCTTTCATTGTGTCCCATAAGTTTGAGTATGTTGTATCTTCATTTTCATTAAATTCTAAAAAGTTTTTAATTTCTTTCTTTATTTCTTCCTTGACCAGGTTATCATTGAGTAGAGCATTGTTCAATTTCCACGTATATGTGGGCATTCTTCCCTTATTGTTATTGAAGACCAGTTTTAGGCCGTGGTGGTCCGATAGCACACATGGGATTATTTCTATCTTTCTGTACCTGTTGAGGCCCGTTTTTTGACCAATTATATGGTCAATTTTGGAGAAAGTACCATGAGGAGCTGAGAAGAAGGTATATCCTTTTGCTTTAGGATAGAATGTTCTATAAATATCCGTTAAGTCCATTTGGCTCATGACTTCTCTTAGTCTGTCTACATCACTGTTTATTTTCTGTTTCCATGATCTGTCCATTGATGAGAGTGGGGTGTTGAAGTCTCCCACTATTATTGTGTGAGGTGCAATGTGTGTTTTGAGCTTTAGTAAGGTTTCTTTTACGTATGTAGGTGCCCTTGTATTTGGGGCATAGATATTTAGGATTGAGAGTTCATCTTGGTTGATTTTTCCTTTGATGAATATGAAGTGTCCTTCCTTATCTTTTTTGATGTCTTTTAGTTGGAAATTGATTTTATTTGATATTAGAATGGCTACTCCAGCTTGCTTCTTCTGACCATTTGCTTGGAAAGTTGTTTTCCAGCCTTTCACTCTGAGGTAGTGTCTGTCTTTGTCTCTGAGGTGTGTTTCCTGTAGGCAGCAGAATGCAGGGTCCTCGTTGCGTATCCAGTTTGTTAATCTATGTCTTTTTATTGGGGAGTTGAGGCCATTGATATTGAGAGATATTAAGGAATAGTGATTATTGCTTCCCGTTATATTCATATTTGGATGTGAGGTTATGTTTGTGTGCTTTCATTCTCTTTGTTTTGTTGCCAAGACGATTAGTTTCTTGCTTCTTCTAGGGTATAGCTTGCCTCCTTATGTTGGGCTTTACCATTTATTATCCTTTGTAGTGCTGGATTTGTAGAAAGATATTGTGTAAATTTGGTTTTGTCATGGAATATCTTGGTTTCTCCATCAATGTTAATTGAGAGTTTTGCTGGATACAGTAACCTGGGCTGGCATTTGTGTTCTCTTAGGGTCTGTATAACATCAGTCCAGGATCTTCTGGCCTTCATAGTTTCTGGCGAGAAGTCTGGTGTGATTCTGATAGGTCTCCCTTTATATGTTACTTGACCTTTTTCCCTTACTGCTTTTAATATTCTTTCTTTATTTTGTGCGTTTGGTGTTTTGACAATTATGTGACGGGAGGTGTTTCTTTTCTGGTCCAATCTGTTTGGAGTTCTGTAGGCTTCTTGTATGTCTATGGGTATCTCTTTTTTTAGGTTAGGGAAGTTTTCTTCTATGATTTTGTTGAAGATATTTACTGGTCCTTTGAGCTGGGAGTCTTCACTCTCTTCTATACCTATTATCCTTAGGTTTGATCTTCTCATTGAGTCCTGGATTTCCTGTATGTTTTGGACCAGTAGCTTTTTCCGCTTTACATTATCTTTGACAGTTGAGTCAATGATTTCTATGGAATCTTCTGCTCCTGCGATTCTCTCTTCCATCTCTTGTATTCTGTTGGTGAAGCTTGTATCTACAGCTCCTTGTCTCTTCTTTTGGTTTTCTATATCCAGGGTTGTTTCCATGTGTTCTTTCTTGATTGCTTCTATTTCCATTTTTAATTCCTTCAACTGTTTGATTGTGTTTTCCTGGAATTCTTTCAGGGATTTTTGCCATTCCTCTCTGTAGGCTTTTACTTGTTTATTAATGTTTTCCTGTGCTTCCCTAAGTGTGTTCATGTCTTTCTTGAAGTCCTCCAGCATCATGATCAAATATGATTTTGAAACTAGATCTTGCTTTTCTGGTGTGTTTGGATATTCCATGTTTGTTTTGGTGGGAGAATTGGGCTCCGATGATGGCATGTAGTCTTGGTTTCTGTTGCTTGGGTTCCTGCGCTTGCCTCTCGCCATCAGATTATCTCTAGTGTTACTTTGTTCTGCTATTTCTGACAGTGGCTAGACTGTCCTATAAGCCTGTGTGTCAGGAGTGCTGTAGACCTGTTTTCCTCTCTTTCAGTCAGTTATGGGGACAGAGTGTTCTGCTTTCGGGCGTGTAGTTTTTCCTCTCTACAGGTCTTCAGCTGTTCCTGTGGGCCTGTGTCTTGAGTTCACCAGGCAGCTTTCTTGCAGCAGAAAATTTGGTCTTACCTGTGGTCCCGAGGCTCAGGTTCGCTCGTGGGGTGCTGCCCAGGGGCTCTCTGCAGCGGCAGCAACCAGGAAGACCTGTGCCGCCCCTTCCGGGAGCTTCAGTGCACCAGGGTTCCAGATGGTCTTTGGCTTTTTCCTCTGGCGTCCGAGATGTGTGTGTAGGGAGCAGTCTCTTCTGGTTTCCCAGGCTTGTCTGCCTCTCTGAAGGTTTAGCTCTCCCTCCCACGGGATTTGGGTGCAGAGAACTGTTTATCCGGTCTGTTTCCTTCAGGGTCCGGTGGTGTCTCTGGCAGGTGTCCTGCTGCTCCTGGGCCCTCCCCCACGGGAGCCCAGAGGCCTTATACAGTTTCCTCTTGGGGCAGGGATGTGGGCAGGGGTGAGCAGTGTTGGTGGTCTCTTCCGCTCTGCAGCCTCAGGAGTGCCCACCTGACCAGGCGGTTGGTTCTCTCTCTCACCGGGTCTGGGAGCAGAGAGCTGCTGCGGGCCGGGATCCTCGGGTGTGGGAACAACTTATTTTTTATTTACCTTTATTTTATACATTTTAAATGATATCCCCTTCCCAGGTACCCCTCCACAACTCCCCCCATCCCATCCACCCTCCCCTTTGCCTCTGTGAGCGTGCTCTTCCACCTACTTACCCACTCCTGCCTCATTTCTCTAGAATTCCCCTACACTGGAGCATCATGCCTCCACAGGACTAAGGTCCTCCCCTGGGGTCATATAAGGCCATCCTCTGCTAGGCATGGATCCCTCCATGTATGCTGTTTGGCTGGAGAATTAAGTCTCTCGGAGCTCTGAGTGGTCCTGTTTGTTGATATTGTTCTTCCTATGCCTTTAGTACTTTCCCTAGCTTTTGCATTGGTGTTCCCAGGCTCAGTCCAATGACTGGCTGTGAATATCTGCATCTGTATCTGGTCAGGTGCTAGTAGAACCTCTCAGGAAACAGCCATATCAGTCTCCTGTTAGCAAAATCCTACATAGAAGGGGGAACAAAATAAACATGGGAAATAGTGGGAGGGGGAGACATGGGAGGAAGAGAGGAGAGGGAGGTAAAATGGGGGAGTAGGATCAGGTATTGGAAGGGGCAGGAGAGAAGTACAAAGGGTCAGGAAATCAAATAGAAATATGTAGCAGTGGGGTAGGGGAAGCTGGGGGTAGCCACTTGAAAGTCTCAGATACCCAGAAGTGACATCCAATGGGGATGACTTTAGCTAAAATCCCGAACATAGGGGAGAGAGAACCTATAGAGACCACATCTAATAGATAGGCACAGTCCTCAGTTGAGAGATGGGGCCACCCACTCATCTCAAAATTGTTAACCTAGAAATGTTCCTCTCCAAAGGAAAGACAGGGACTAAGAGTAGAGTGGAAACTGAAGGCCATCCAAAGAATGCCCCACCAGGGATCCATCCCATCTGCAGACACCAAACCCCAGTACAATTGCTGATGAACAGCTTATTTTTTAATGCAAAAGTATTGTGTATATGAAGCACAAGCCAAATTCATGAAAGAAGTCTCTAAAAGCAACTGAGATAATTGTTCCATATTTGTCAATTTACTCTATTTGTTTTCTCCGTGGTTTGAAGATTCAGGTACAATGGTATATTCTAAATGGTATATGGAGGAGCCCTCATGAATGAAAACTATGTACTTGTTAACTTATGTGTAGGATTTATACCAAGTGTGTTCCTTAGTTTTTCCTCTGTAAAGAGGCACCGTGACCAAGGCAACTCTTTTTTTTCCTTTTATTGGATATTTTATTTATTTACATTTCAAATGTTATCCCTTTTCCTGGCTTCCCCTATGGAAACCCTCTATCCCACCTCCTCTCCCCTGCTTCTATTAGGGTGCTCCCCCACCCACCCACACACTCCCTCCCACCTCCCTGCCCTGGAATTTCCCTATACTGGTGAATTAAGCCTTCACAGGACCAAAGGCCTCTCCTCCCATTGATACCCAACAAGGCCATCCTCTGTTACATATGTGGCTGAATCCATGGATCCCTCCATGTGCACTCTTTGGTTGCTGGTTTAGTGCCTGAAAGCTCTGGGGAGTCTGGTTGGTTGATATGGTTGTTCTTCCTATGGGGTTGCAAACCTTTTAAGCTCCTTCACACCTTTCTATAACTTCTTCATTGAGGACCCCATTCTCAGTCCAGTGGTTAGCTGGGAACATCTACCTTTGTATTTGTCAGGCTCTGGCAGAGCCTCTCAGGAGATAGCTATATCAGGTTCCTGTCAGCATGAACTTGACATCCACAATAGTGTCTGGGTTTGGTGACTATATATGGGATGGATCTCTATGTGTGATAGTTTCTGGATTTCTTTTCTTTCAGTCTCTGTTCAAAAATTTGTCCCCTTATTTCCTCCTGTAAGTATTTTGTTCCCCCTTTTGAGAAGGACTGAAGCTTGCACACTTGGTCTTCCTTTTTCTTGAGCTTCATGAAAATTTTAGGCCAATAGAACAAAAAAATATGATCCTGAGTGACGTAACTCAATCACAAAATAACACACATGGTATGCAGTCACTGATATGTGGATATTAGCACCAAAAGCCCAGAATACACAAGATAAAATTTACAAACCACAAGAAGCTCAGGAAGAAGGAAGGCAACTCTTTTTTATTGGATATTTTTTATTTACATTTCAAATGTTATTCCCTTCCCCAGTATACTATCCTAAGCCCCTTATCCCATCCCCCTTTCCTTCTTCTATAAGGGTATTCCCCCTCCCTAACCATTCTCCCTTCATGCCTCCCCACCATGACATTCCCCTAAAGTGGGAACTCCCATCTTGGTAGGACCAAGGTCTTCTCCTCCCATTGGCACTCAACAACACCATCCTCTGCTACATATGCAGATGGAGCCATGGGTCTGTCCATGAATAGTCTTTTGGTAGTGATTTAGTCCCTGGCAGCTTTGGTTAGTTGGTATTGTTGTTCTTAAGGGGTTGCAAGCCTCTTCAGCTCCTTCAATCCTCTCTCTAATTTCTCTAACATGGACCACGTTTACAGTTCAATGCTTTGCTGCCAGCATTTGCCTCTCTCTGTATTTGTCATGAACTGGCTGAGCCTCTCGGGAGACAGCTATATCAGATTCCTGCCAGTGTGCACTTCTTTGCTTCATCAATATTGTCTAGTTTGGTGGGTATATATATATATATATATATATATGGGCTGGATACCCAGGTGGGGCAGTCACTGAATCTGAACTTTGTCTCCATATACCTTCCTATTAATACTTTTTCCCCTCTTTTAAGAATGACTGAAACATCTGCACTTTGGTTATCCTTCTTGAGCTTCATGTGTTCTGTGGATTATCTCTTGGGTAATTTGAGCTTTTGGGTTAATATCCAATTATCAGTGAGTTCGTAACATGTATGGTATTTTTTTTTTTTTTTGTGATTGGGTTACCTCACTCAGAATGATATTTTCTGGTTCCATCTATTTGCCTATGAATTTCATGAAGTCATTGTTTTTGATAGCTGAGTACTCCATTGTGTAGATATACCACATTTTCTGTATCCATTCCTCTGTTGAAGGGCATCTGGGTTCTTTCCAGCTTCTGGCTATTATAAATAAGGCTGCTACGAATATAGTGGAGCACGTGTCTTTGTTATATGTTAGAACATCTTTTGGGT
This sequence comes from Rattus norvegicus, assembly GCF_021556685.1. Classification (NCBI taxonomy): domain Eukaryota; kingdom Metazoa; phylum Chordata; class Mammalia; order Rodentia; family Muridae; genus Rattus; species Rattus norvegicus. The sequence continues at coordinate 90,130,026 of NC_141540.1, forward strand.
ATATGCCCAGGAGTGGTATAGCTGGGTCCAGACTGATTTTCAGAGTGGTTGTACCAACTTGGAATCCCACCAACATTGGAGGAGTGTTCCTCTTTCACCACATCCTGGCCAGCATCAGTTGTAACCTGAGTTTTAGATGTTAGCCATTCTGACTAGTCTGAGATGGAATCTCAGAGTTGTTTTGATTTACATTTCCCTGATGACCAAGGTTGTTGGGTAATTTTGCATTACTTTTCAGCCATTTGATATTCCTCAGCTGAGAAGTCTTTGCTTAGTTCTGTGCCCCAGTTTTTATTAAGGCAATGTAATTGGGGCTGGTTTACTGGTCCTGAGGTTCAGTCCATTATCATTAAAGCGGGGTCATATCAGCATCCAGGCAGACATGAAGAGTTCCAAATCTTGCTTCAAAGGCAGCAAGGATAGAACTGTCTTCCAGGCTGTTAAGAGGAAGTTCTTAAAGCCCACACCCACAATGACAAACTTCCTCCAGCAAGGATACACCTATTCAGCAAAGCCACACTTCTTAATAGTGCCACTCCCTGGGCCAAGCATATTCAAACCACCACACTAAGCTGTCAAACCAAAAGCTGCCTTTCATTTTATTTATTACACTTATAGATTTATAGCCACAGTGGACTCCTGAATTTTTGTATATTTACTTGAAACTGCAGAAATTTTTGAAGCATGAATTATGAATCCCACCCCAATTATGTAGCTGACACTTTTATGAAGTATGTTTTTGATGAAATACTACATATCTAAAGATTGAGTGTCTTAAACAAATTCTCATTAGATTTTGTACTTGGTTGTCTTTTTTCTTCTCCTTGTCTAATGAGAGTGGAAGGATTGCCGAAAGCAAGGCAATGCTTCCATGACTTCCTCTACAATGCATGATATTTTTGTTCCAAGGAGAGATCAGTAGGCTTGCAGAGTGATTAAGTTACAAATTTAGCAAGTCATACACTCCCCTTCTCCCTCATTTTTTTTTCTGTTACAGTCCCTAGGCCTTTCTTAGGAATGGCTTCATTAACACTGAATTGGTTTTCTTTATGGAGGTTGCAGCTCCCAGAAGCTTTTAAAAATTATTTTACAAGCCGTATAGCCCTGTGCTAATTGATGCTTTGCCCTTTTCCTAAGCAGCTTTAAGTATATGATTTAGGCCAAGGCTAAAATATCTTGCATCTAGTATTGAATAATTAACTATATAGAATTAACTTCTTAAACTTTGATTAAACTGTACATTTATTAAAATAAAATACATTATATACAATGTACATATTTTAATGTATAAATTATAATTTATAATGTACAAATCTTAATTATTTAGCAAATTTGGAATGACATATCTTCTCAAATGCTTTGGGTAATGAGTTAATATTATTAACTTTTCAGTATTTATTTTCAATTTTTACTGGATTTACATTAGACAGGCTTATAATAGATTACATAAAAGAAATAATCCTACTTATTAAAGGTTTCCATAAGAATGTATAAAAATATTTTTGCTATAATACCCTATCACAAAGCATTCAAAAAGACAAACTTAAGAGTTTTGTTAGGATATACACTTGTGGCAAAAAACATGAAACGATGAAGATGTCTAGACAAAAAGTAAATGGAAGTTTAGAGTCTAGGGCTCAAGCAAATTGACTGTATAGAAAACAATGCAATGAGAAATGGGAAATCATTGAACTTACACTTTAGATACTGGCCAGCATTATAGCCACAGTTCTACAGATTAGACTGTATGGAAAAGACAGCATCATATGTCTAGTTCTTCACAGAAATTTAGGATTAGCTGCAGAAAACTGGCTTTCATCTTCTGACTTTACTCAGTGGATTTATGTATAAATTTAAGATATGGACACCAAATTCTTATATGTAATGGTGGCCAAGCTTGTGCATCAAATACAAACTGTTGGGAAGAATTGTAAGATCCTAACTTATTAATGAAGGAAACGCAGTTAAAACACTGTGTTTTCATTTCTAAAATGTTTAATGAATTTTTTAGAAAAAATCTTTAATTTTAAAAACCTTTATTCTAAAGAATTTGAATATTATGCTGAATTCATTGTCTACATTGGAGATAATTCAATATACCTGGAATCAAAAGAGACTTTAAATTAATTTTTAAGAAGAGATTTAAATAGCTAAAAGACTTATCAGTTAAGTAAAACTTATAGCCACATATTCAATTTATCTAATATTCAGAAAACATTTTTCAGAGAACTGTAAGCTGTGCATTCTGTCATCCAACTTTTGATTGTTTCCTTATGTTCTCAATATCAATTCCTAAAATGAAAATATATATAGAAACATTTTAGACTTACTTCCGATGATCCTCTGTTTAGGCAGATATGAAGTTAAAGCTGGGTAATTTTACATGAACATTCATTCTGTTCAAAACTCTATACTGTTCCCCATAACCTGTACCTCATTTTCTGCCCCCACAACTCTACCAGCTTTCCTAGAGACCTGCCCACCCCAAAAATATCAGTTAATACTCCATGCTAAACACTAGCTCTGGAATTCCCTTGAAATTACCCCCTGACAATAGTGAAGTCCACCCTATACCCTGTGTTCCATTTCCTAACTCACAATTCTGCAGGGTCCTGCTGCCACCAGGAAAAACAATAAGCTACTCTCCCATCCACCCAAGTCCACTCCCCTGGAACACACCCAATATCTATAATCTCCATTCTTGCATTGCATTTCCCTGCCCCAGAGAGGCCTGGGGAACCAGAAACACCAGATAAGTTCCTCTTTAGAAAGTCCCTGCCTTGCATTTCCCCTGAAAGGATACCCAACAGTGGTAAACTGCACCCATACACTGTTCTGCCTTTCCCTTCCCACAAACCTACCAGCTTTGCTGGAAGCCAGCCTGTGCCAGAAATACCAGGTAAGACCCCACTTCCCAGCCCTTGCCTGCCTACTCCTCTGAAACTGTAAACAATAGTGGGAAACTGCACTGATACACCGTGTTCTTTCCTGTCCCTGTTAGCATTCCTTCTAGGCTCAGCCCATAGTTACCTTGGAACAGCCAGGTATCCCTGACTCACTATAAAAAGGGTTTGCCCCCTCCTCACTCTTTTACTTTTATTCTCTTACCCTCCTTTTCTTTTACCCTCTTACTCTCTTATCCTCTCTGTCAGTTCTCTCCCTATTTCCCTCTGTCCTCTCCATATGTTCCTAGTTGGCGCTCTCTCTGTCTCTGTCTCTCTGTCTTAGTCTCTGTCTTCCTGTCTCTCTCTCTGTTTCTCTCTGCCTCTCTCTTCCATTCTCTACCCATATTCCCTCCTCAAGTCCTAAATAAACTCTATTCCATACTGTATCTGTTATATGGGTTGCTACCTAAGGGGAAGGGGTTACCTTAGCATGGGCCCACAGAGACATCTTCTTCCAGGTCTCTATACCTCCCACCACCAGACAGACCCTTGTTCTTTCCTTTTTATAAGATACACCAGTTGCAAAACTCTGCCTGAATTCCCAGAGACCTGCCACCACCAGGAACAACAGGTCTGAATACTTGCCCTGAACACTTGCCAGCCGCATTCCCTAAAAAACACCCACTAATCTTAAATTGGACCAGAACCTCTGGACTTCATCTTCCATCCCACTACCTGACCTGCTTCTCTAGAAGCCCACCAGCAGAAGAAATACCAGTCAAGCTGATACTAGAGACCCAAGAGGCAAGGTTGGCACTCAAAGCCCAGAGGCCACAAAAGCCACAAAAAGTATCCTACTGGATCTGAAGACTAGCTAATCACCGGAACCCCAGAACACTCAAGCCAATAGACACGGAGGAAACAGAACCCAAGGGGGAAAAAAACCCATCATGCATGTAACAAAAATAATCTCAGAAATCAGGATATTAACGTATAAGTGAAAAACCCATATGACTAAATCTCAGTGTAAAAACATCATCAAAAGCACTTAAGACAATATGACACCTCCAGAGCCCAGTTGTCCTGCTATAACAAACTCTGGATATCATAATCCAACTGAAGCATAAGAAATTGACCTTAAATCCAATCTTCTGAAGATTATAGAGGCCTTCAAAGAGAAAAAAAAATAACTTCTTTAAAAAAGTACAGGAAACACTAATGAAATACATGAAGGAAATTAAAAAAAAAAAAAAAACGGAAACTGAGAGATGAAAAAAAAAAAAAACCAAACACAAAAACTTATGTAAGAGAACGGGAAAAACAGATGCAAGCCTCACCATCAGAATACAAAGGAAAGAAGAGAGAGTTCCTAGCACAGAAGACAATGTCAAAGAAGTCAATATGCTTGTTAAAGAAAAATGGTAAATCTAAAATTTCCTTGAAACAAAATATCCAGGAAGTTTGGGATACAATGAAGAGACCAAACCAAAGAAAAATAGGAATAGAAGGAGATTCCAAGTTCAAAGATCCAGAAAATATCAACAAAACCACAACAGAAAACTTCCTCAGTCTCTAGAAAGAGATGCCTAAAAATATAAAAGAAGCTTACAGAATACCCAAGGGATTGGAGTAGAAATGGAAGTACTCCAGCCACATAATAATCCAAAGATTAAAGACATAGAACAAAGAAGAAATGTTAAAAGCTGCAAGGGGAAAAGGTTAAGTACCATATAAAGGCAGAACTATCAGAATAGCACCTAACTTCTCAACAGAGACTCTCAGAGTCAGAAGGGCCTGGGAAAATTTTCTGCAATTCTTAATAGATCACATATGCCAGGCCATCACACTCATATACCCAGTAAAACTTGCAACCACCATACAAGGAAAATCAGATATTCCATGACAAAATCAAATTTAAATATCAATCACAAATTCAGTCCTACAGAAGCTATTAGAAAGAAAACTCCAACCCAAGGAGATTATCTGCACCCAAGAAAACACAATAAATAATTTTATACTAGCAAACACACAAAAAATGGAAGAATGCATTTTTACCTATGTGCTCACATGTGCCCACATGTACGTACATGTGATTGCACACATACAATCACACAACACACACACACAAACACACACACCATTACAACCAACAAAAAATAGAAATTAGCAATCATTGGCTATCAATATTTCTCAATGTTAATGGACTTAATTCTCTAATAAAATGGCACAAGCAAACAGAATGGATGTGAAACAGGACCCATCATTGTGCTGCAAACAAGAAACAACTCTCAGTATCAATGATAGACATTAACTCACAGTAAAAGACTCAAAAAAGATTTTTCCAAGGAAACAGTCACATGAAGTAATCTGGAGCAGGCATTCTAATATCTAGTAAAATATAATTTCAATAAAAATCAATCAAAAGATATGGGGAATGACACTTTATACTCATAAAAGAAAAAAATCACCAAGATTCTATGTCAATTTTAAAATAATTATGCCCCAAATGGAAGGGCATCCTCTTTCCTAAAAGAAACACTACTGAAACTTAAATAACACATTGAACTCCCCAGATTAATAGTGGAAGACTTCAATAACACAATCTCACTAATGGGCAAGACATTCAAATAGAAGCGCAACATAGAAATAATGAAACTGACTGATGTTATGAATAATAATAATTTTCTACAGACCATTTTACACAAATAAAAAGAATATACCCCCTTAATACCTTATAGAACCTTCTCTAAAATTGACAAAAAAACAAGTTACAAACAAAACAAGGCTCAACAAATACACAAAAATTGATATAACTCCATGTATATTATCAGACCACTATTGATTAACTGACTTCAGCAACGACAGAGAGCTTATGGAGCCATGGACAATGAACAACTACCTACTTAATCACCAATGGGTCATTGAAGAAATAAAAAATGAAATTAAGGATTTGCTAGAATTCAATGAAAAGGAATGGACAACATACCTAAATTATAAACAGAGTGAAATCAGTGCTATAGCACTAAGCACTTTCATAACCAAATTAAGATCTCATACTAGCAACTTAACAGCATATCTGAAAGCTCTAGAACAAAAAGAATCAAACAAACCTAGGAGAGCAGGACCAAAGGCTTCTCCTCTCATTGGTGCCCAACAAGGCCATCCTCTGCTACATATGCAACTGAAGCCATGAGTTTGTCCATGTTTAGTCCCTGGGAGCTCTGGTTGGTTGGTATTGTTTTCCTCATGGGGTTGTAAGCCCCTTCAACTCCTTCAATCCTTTCTCTAATTCCTCCAACAGGGACCCCATTCTCAGTTCAATGGTTTGCTGCTAGCATTTGAGTCTGTATTTGTCATGCTCTGGCTGAGCCTCTCAGGAGACAGCTATACCAGGCTCCTGTCAGCATGCACGTCTTGGCTTCATCAATATTGTCTAGGTTTGGTGACTATATAAATGGGTTGGATCCCCAAGTGGAGCAGGCTCTGAATGGCCTTTCCTTCAGTCTCTGCTCCAAACATTTTCTCCATATCTCCTCTTATGAATATTTTTGTTCTCCCTTTTCAGAAGGACTGAAGCATCTGCACTTTGTTTGTCCTTCTTCTTGAGATAAAATAAAAGTAAAACATTTTCTGAAACTTTATAATTTTTTTCTGGTTGTGGATTTGGATTTTTGTTTGTTGTTTTTTTGTTTTTATTTTTGTTTTTGGGCTATGTTGTTGTTTTGTTTTGTTTGGCTTTTGGCTTTTGAGACAGGGTTTTTCTGTGGTGCCCTAGATATTCTGGAAATCATTGTGAAGAGTAGGCTTGCCTCAAATTCAGAGAGTCACCTGGATCTGCCCCCTACCCCTCTGCCCCTCTGCCTCCTGAATGCTGGGATTGAATATGGGTACCACCATACCCAGCCTCACATCATTCCAATGTAGATTTGTTCTATTTTTGAGCCATTGTTGTGGTAAATAATTAAAAACCTGGTGACCATTTATCCTGCTCTAGTGCTGGCACCCTTGGGGCCACCTGGTAATGAGGGGTACTTTAATGGCTAAACCTTTTATCCCACACTAGGGGTATCTTGAACTCTCTCTAGTGCTGACACCCATGGGGCGGCATAGCACTTTGGGGAACCTCTATCTCAATGGCTTTACCCTGCCCCCAAGTACTCTCAGACCCAAGCAATCAACGAACCGTTCCAGTGTGGCACCTTGCCAGACTGTTCTCTAGAATTAGTTCTGGCACCCATGGGGCCGCATGGAACTCACCATAATTTGTCTGTGGTTAATATATCTCCTGGTGGCTTTGCTAGCGGTCAACTCTCTGGTTTCAGCTACCCAGTAAAATCAGGGCTCTAGAAGTCCATCATGGACTGGCCTATTGTGACTCCCTGCCATGGACTCTGTTCACACTCTCAACAACCCAGCGAAATCATGACTTCATAAACTGTAATTTATCAATCAGATTTATATGTTAAATTCTCAATCCACAATACATCCTCACAATAAACTCACAACAAATTGATAAATATATAAACTGCCTACCTAGATAAGACAAGTTGACCTATAGAAATCCATCCCTTAAGATATATTCGTAACAACCTGTTTCTATTCAGAGATGCATGGCGAGGATCATTTATATCTGCCTCCATGTTGCTTCTCTCTCTTCTTCCTCTCCTTTTAAAACCTGTTCCCACCTCCCTTCCTTCTAGTCCAATGACAGGCCTCGTTCTACCTTGTACCTGCCTTCCTGCATAAAGACATTAACCAAGACATTTTGTTAAAATGAATGTGTCATTGTACAATAATAAATAATAATTTTACTTGTATTTAAATACTTAATTTTCTACCTGCTATATGAGTGTAGGAAAAGTTTCATAAAATTTGCAATTAATCAAATATGCTTATGACTGAATAGAAAACAATTAAAGAAAATAATTAATATTTTTCCAAAATAAAATTTAAATATTGGACTAAATCTTGCATCTACTGAATAGCCATTTGAGGAGTTCAATGAAGTATAAGCTTTGATAGCAGTTTTCTAGACTGTTCTATACATAAAAGACAAGTAGATGGATGAGGACACAAGACCACTCCCTGCACAATAGAAGTCTGTGGTCTTAAAAAGGCTTTTATAGTTATGTCTAATTCTCAATTAAAAGTGAACTATGTAAATTGTATAAAAATTATTAAGTTTTAAATATATTTAAGAATAGACTGTTTCTTCTTGGAAATTATATTTTAATTACCAAAGTAATACAAAGTAACTACTTTTTAGTCACCAAGAAGACTATTACCTCAAGAAGAGAAAATAGTAATTTTTGTGTGCTTCCTATCAATTAATGTGAATAAGGTGGTTTGGAAGGACACTCCTCTGTGATTTCCTCCTATTTGTTTCATTTTATTTATTTTTCTCTTCCTTAAGAATTTATACATGTATAGAATGCATTTTGATATTTATTCCCACAGTCCCCTTAACCTTCTCTCAAATGTCAACCCCATGTTACCTTTCAAATTGATACTTCTAGAAATGTTCTTAAAAAGACAGAAGGCATACACATGTTGAAACTCTTCCATTTAGTTGAACATAGATGTATGGGATCATTGAAAAAATTCATAACTCCTAAGGTATTTTTGAGAACAAACACTTACAATTCTTGTTTATTATAGTAATGAAGAATAAAACAATTAAGACTGAAATTAAAATACAGGGCATAATAATCAATTGAAGAGCTATTTTTTAATTTTGTAATTATATTTATGTACAGAAAACTTAGTGTACAATTAACCCACTTTAGTGGTGAGCCTTTTCCTTTTCCAGCTTGGCAATGTGCCTTAGAACCCGGAACATTGCCTCCCCAGCGTCGGCAGATCTCATCCTGTCTGTCATTGTAATTGGTCCTAATAGCTTCCACCAGCTTAGCCAGAGCACCCTTGTCTTCCGAGTTAACCTGTGTGAAGGCAACAGTGATGCATGTCTTCCTGTGGACCAGGTGCCCCAGCCTGGCCTTTCCCTTGATAATGCAGTAGGGACCCCCCAACTTTCAACACAGGGCAGGCAGGAAAACCACCAGCTCAATGGGGTCTACATCGTGGGCAATCACCACCAGCTAAGCCTTCTTGTTCTCCACCAAGGTGGCGACTGTATTGACCCCTGCTCGGAGGACAGGCGGTCTCTTACTTGAGACGTCCCCTTTGCACTCAGCTTTCTTCTCAGCATGGCCAACAGCCTTTGCTTCTTCTCCTGCTTTGTCTCTGGTCTGTACTTGTGGGCAAGTTTAACCAGCTGAGTAGCTGTTTGCCTGTCCAGGGTCTAGGTGAACTGGTTGATGGCAAGAGGTATTTTGAGGAGCCCCTTATAGAGGATGGCTCTCTGCCACTGCAGCCTGATGTAGCAGGGAAATTTAGCAAAACGTGTTAGATCTTTTTTGGGCTGGATGTTTTGACCAATGCCAAAGTTCTTGGGCCTTTTTTCAAACAGAGAATTGACCACCTTTGACCTCCTGTTTCTTGACTGTGGCGGAGGCCAGGGCCACCTTTTTCCTCTTGGCCTTCTTTCCTGGGCATCTTGCTCAGCTGGGGGAGAAAGAAAAGAAAAAGCTGTTTTATGAATCATAAAACATTATTATAAACTAGAAATGCTCTTTCTAAGGCTATGTAATTTTAGGGTACTAAAAATATTAAAATTGATACTACTTTTGTTTTCTTTGACTTAAACTTTCATAAATATTGAGAACTAAATTGATTCTTTCTTTGGAAAACAATTATTAAGAGTATCTGAAAATAATGCTTGCTTCACATAGAACATTCAGTACAGCATGAAGATAACTTGATAAACTGTCATGCAAATTCTAAGTTTAGAATAGCTATCAAAATTTTCTTACTAGAGATTTGAATTCCAAACAGAATCATGCCTGTTTTATTAATAATGTTTATGAAACAAAAGAAAAATGTTTGATTTTCCAAAACTTAATTCTAGGCCAGTTTACTAAAATACAGGAAATATACATTGAAAATTGCTAACCTTCTCAGAGCTATACACACATACTTTCTGGTATGTCAAACACAATAAATAATATTGTTATTTACAGTCAAAATATAGTGAAGAACTCTAAATGCAGAAAATATCTTAATCTGGATGTAAAAATGTATAAGTTGAAAATTGAAAACTAAGAGTATTATGGTCTCATTAAAATATCAAGCTAGACAAAGAAAGGTTTTAAAGACAGAGTCTAAATTATATGCACCACATATATAACTATGTATGCATATTGTCTTAGTATGCTTTTTATTACTGTGAGAAAACCGTGATGATATGGGACTTTGGGTGAAAAAGTTCTGTTTCAGCTAATCATTTCTGATACTAGTTCATCAACAGGAGTCATGACAGTAGATCAAGCCAGGAACTTGAAAGCAGGAAATTGCACAGAGACAGTGGAGGACTAATTGGTTGTCATCACATGACTTGCTTAGTCTGCTCTTTTACACAATCCATAAACAAATGCCAAGGGGTAGTACCACTCATAGTGGGCTGGGCACTAACTCATCAATTTTTCATCAAAAAACAAAAACCAAAAAACCTAAGCTATCAGTCAGACCTTTTCCTGTATCTATGTTGCCAGTCCACATTCCATAGTTTTGTCCTTTGTGTTGAGGCAGAATACCAGCTGCAGTCCCGTACACAAATCTATTATGGAGCCTGTAAACCACGGTCTTCCAATCGTCTTCCTACCACTGATCACTGTTTCAGAACAACAACTGCAACAGGCACCCACTGATAACATGAAGGACTCAACTCCCAGAGCAATTGGTAAGCTCAAGGCAAACACAAGCCTCTCTGACTATTCCTGAGATAAAATCCACCTAGTCCCATCCCCAGTTTTGCTGTTGGAAACCTTCCACAGTCTCCCTTTTCTTTCAGATGTTATCCCCAAAGAATCACAAAGACCTTCCCATACAATTTCCCTTCCCCCACCTCTACCAAATTATCTAATTTTCAACAATATTCAACATTGTCTGTGAAAATGCCAGCTGTAAAACAGGTATCACACTCTCCAGAGTGGAAATAGATACCAAGACACCAACATAGAGTAATACAGAAGCCAGACTCTTGAACTTTACTCATCACAAGGACAAATGCCAAAGTGCCAGCATAAAAACAAAATTAAAATCAGCTAGGCTATATGTTTCCACTAGAGCTCAACTGTCTGACCACAGCAGACCCCAAATATTACAACATAGATGAGTTATACACGCATACACAAAGAGACCTTAAAATGACCCTTATGAAATTGACTGAAATCCTTAAATTGGAAATTAGTAAATTACTTAAAGAAATTTTGGAAAACATAAATAGTATAAGGAAATGAATAAAGCTTCTCAAGAACTGAATTTGGAAATAGAATTAACAAATAAAACCCAACTGAGCAACTCTGAACTGAATAAAAAATTGGTCTAGACAAAAAAAAAAGATGAAAATTGAACATTTCCCAGAATTCAATTAAAATGAATGGACAGCACACTCATGCCTATGAAACAATGAAAATATTAGTAGGAGTTTGTAGAACTAAGTGATTACATTTAAAAAATGGAGCAATCTAATATGACCAACTTAATATATATTTGTTAGACCTAGAAAAAATGAAATAATCACACATAAGAAGAGTTAAATGGCAAGAAATAATCAAAATGATGGCTGAAATCAATAAAATAGAAATAATGGGAACAGTGCAAAAATAAACTAAATGAAGTGTTTGTTTTTTGACAAAATCAACAAGACAGACAAACCCTTATATAAACTAATTAAAAGAACAAAGTGAAAAAGTTCAAATTAACAAAATATGAAATAATAAATGGGACATAGAAAGAGAGATGATGAAAATACAAGAACCAAAAAACATTCTTCTCAAAACTCTGCTTCACCAAATTGAAAAATATAAAATAAATTGTTAATTTCCCGAACAGATATCAGTTAACAACAAAAAGACCAATGGAAGAATACTTTAATACAGAATTCTACCACACTTTCAAAGAAGAGATAACACCAATATCCCTCAACGTATTTAATAAAATGGAAACAGAAGAAGCATTGCCCAATTAATTTTATGAGGTCACCTTTATCCCAATAGCTAAATCACATAAAGACTCACAAAGACAATTAGAGACAAATTTTCTTATGATCACAGATGGAAAAGTTCTCAATAGAATATTCTCAAACTGAATCCAAGAACATATCAAAGAGATGGTGGATCTTGATAAAGCAGGTTTTATCCCAGAGATGCAAAGGAGGTTCAGTACATGAAAATTAGTAAATATAATCCTCTATATGAACAAAGTAAATGAAAAACCACGATTATTTTATTTGATAGAGAAAAGGTCTATAACATAATCAAATAACCCTTTATGATAAACATGCTATTATAAAATTCAAGGGATATATCTAAACATAATAAGGGCAGTTTAGAGCAACATCAAATGACATGGACACATATATTCAAAGAAATACCACTAAAATCAAGAGCAAGACAAGCTTGTCTACTCATTGCAGTGTTGCTAAATGCAAGTTAAACTACAAAAATAGTAAACAAGTAAATAACCTTCCTATATAAAGATGGCAAACATATTTAAAAAGAATTCAGAGAGACATAAGCTTTCATAATAGCCTCAAATAATGTATCTTGGGGTTAACACTAAGCAAGCAAATTAAAGAAGATGGAAAAATTATCCGAGCTCATTGATCTGCAGGATTAACTAAAAATTGGACATCCTACCAAAAGCAATCTGCAGATTCATTGCAATCTCATCAGAATTGCAATACAATTCTTTACCGACATTGACAAAACAATTTTCAACATATAAAATGAAACAATCAACAACCAGATAGCTAAAGCTGCTGAAGATAACACCATTTCTAATTGCAACTAAGCTATAGTAATACAAAAAAAACCCCGTATATATTAGCATAAGTGGACATGTTGAAACAATGGAATCAAATAAAAGATACACACACATACAGACACACACACACACACATACACACACACACTGGAAAAACGCATCTTTGACAAATGGTGTTGTTCAAACTGAGTAGCTCAATGTTAGAAAAACGCAAATAGACTCATACTTTTCACCCCATACATAAGTCAAGTCCAAATAGAAAAAAGAACTCAACAAAATATAAGATAAACTGAACCTGATGACAGAAAAGGGAGAAATAGCTTTGAATGTATTGGTCAGGACACAGCTTTCTGAACTGATAGGAAAGACACGAAGAACAACAATAAATGGGAATTTATGAACCTGAAAACACTTCTATAAGGTAAGGACATCCGTGGTTGAACAAAGTTGTCATATATAAAGTGGAAAAAAAGGTTTTTACCAACTCAACATCCAATAGACTAATTAATATCAAAAGTATATAAAGAACTCCAAAACACTAGATATCCATACAAAAATAATCCAACTTAAAAAAATTAGGAACAGAGATAAACAGAGATATCTTAACAGACAAATCTCAAATAACCAAGGAACACTTAGATGCTCAATATCCTTGGCCATCAGGAGAATGAAAATCAAAACTACTTTGAGATTCCATTTTGCAACTGTTAGAACGGCTTAAATCAATAGCATATCTAACAGCCTTAACTCTCTAGGATGTGATTCAGCCATAACACTGTTGGGCATATACCCAAAGGACGCTTTATCCTACCACAAGCACATTTGTTCAACCATATTAATTATAACAGCCAGAAATAAGAAGCAACTGTGATGTTCCTCAAAAGAAAAATGGATAAAAAATATGGCACAATTACACAATGAAATATAACTCAGCTATTTAGAAAAGGTGACATGAAATTTATAGGAAAATGGATCCTGAATGAGGTAACCCAGGTCCAGAAAATAAATATGATATGTATTCAATTTTAAGAAGATATCAAGCAGTAAGTACATGATTGACAGAGAACAATCAGGCTTTGGCATTAACAAAATGGAGAATGAATTGGCAAGTAAGCATAGGAAAATAATTTCAAATACCATTAGCTATCAGTGAAATGAATGAAGAGAACCAGAATTTTAGTAACTATAATTGTAAGAGTTCATTCACAATGGCAGATGCTGGAATGGAGATGGACTATTAAACAGAACATTGTTTTTACATGCTTGCATTTTGAAAGGATATTTTAGTGTGAATGCTTCACTCCTTCTTTAAAAGGGGAACAAGAATACCCTTGACAGGGAATAGAGAGGCAAAGATTAAAACAGACACAGAAGGAACACCCATTCAGAGCCTGCCCCACATGTGGCCCATGCATATACAGCCATCCAATTAGACAAGATGGATGAAGCAAAGAAGTGCAGGCCAACAGGAGCCGGATGTAGATCTCTCCCGAGAGACACAGCCAGAATACAGCAAATACAGAGGCAAATGCCAGCAGCAAACCACTGAACTGAGAATAGGACCCCCGTTGAAGGAATCAGAGAAAGAACTGGAAGAGCTTGAAGGGGCTCGAGACCCCTTATGAACAACAATGCCAAGCAACCAGAGCTTCCAGGGACTAAGCCACTACCTAAAGACTATAGATGGACTGACCCTGGACTCTGACCTCATAGATAGCAATGAATATCCTAGTAAGAGCACCAGTGGAAGGGGAAGCCCTGGGTCCTGCTAAGACTGAACCCCCAGTGAACGTGATTGTTGGGGGGAGGGCGGCAATGGGGGGAGGATGGGGAAGAGAACACCCATAAAGAAGGGGAGGGAGGAGGGGGATGTTTGCCCGGAAACCGGGAAAGGGAATAACACTCGAAATGTATGTAAGAAATACTCAAGTTAATAAAAAAAAGAAAGGATATTTTAGAATAAGTATAAAATAATCCACAGTATTACACTAAATTATGGCCTCTGAGATCAAAGATACTTAGATAATTTTGCATCTTCCTTTTTAATTCTATATTATTTAACTCTTTAAATGTAATTTTCATGTTAATAGTTGTTTATTGTGTAAGTTAATCAACTTAGTTTTAAAAATTTATATTTCAGATTATTAGAAAGAAAAATGTATTATCAGCATCTTCAGTACAAATTTTAAAAGAAAATTTGTCTTCCCATATCATTACATTTCTATTTTATTTGTAGTCATAAAATAAGATACAAAAAACTAACATTATTTAGTATTAATCATAATAGCTTGAAAGTTTTGAATAAACAATATATTTTAAACATTGATACATCATTATATACTAGCAAATAAAGAATTGTGTGTGTTAGTAAATTGCTATGACATTTAATGTTAACCTAAAGATTAATTTTTATTTTAATATTTGTGAATTTAAAAGGTCCTTTATATATTATATTTTTATCATTGACAATGTTTAACTCTTTTCCTGAGCACTGTATCATTGATTTTAATTTTTTATAATATAAAATTTTTATCAAATTAATTAACTGTTAATATCTGAGAATCTTACTTCTTTAAAATGCATTTCCAAAAGCTAATAATTAACCCATCCTTATCTAGATGTTCATCCAAAGTGACTTGATGCTCTATAAAAAAAAAAGAAAAACACAGTTGAATTGAGAAACACATAACACCCTGGGACCAATCTGTCTCAGGAAAGAGAGTAAAGAGAGGAAGCATCAATTTGAATTGTTGGCAATAACTAAAATTCATTTTTCACCCAATTCCAATCTAAGAATAGCCAGAAGTGTTGATCAATAAGGTAGAGACATGTTCTCCTGCAGTTTTTCAAAGAAAGTGTAAAGTTAGAACATCCGCTATTGGGTTCAAGAGAATATTTGACTTTGACTCTCCAAGTAACTTGTGTATGATAGACTTGGAAGGATGTGGACGCGAGCTTTAATGGCTGAAGTAAAAATAATGATGTGATAGTTCTTTCTACATCTCCTACTGAAGCAAGAGTAGAGGTCATGGATAAACACAATGAAGGTCACAGATAGAAGGTGTCTGGCGGCCTCTCTCTAACTAATGTGCAAATGCTTAAACCTATTCTCTTTCACAGTGCGTAGGTCAATTACTAAATCTGACATGAAAGGTACAACTTTCAACAAAACTAAGCTTAGGATTCTGTGTGCACCATTTCTGAAGCAGAAGAGTAGCCAGGACTCAGCATGCAGCGTGATGTTGCATAAGTAAGAAAATTGAATTACTCTCCTGAACTATGGATTTATCGTTGGTGAGGAAATGACTTTCAGTGTGCAAATTATGAAAGCAAAGTGGTGCTCACTGCAAGGGATAGCAAAGTGACAGGAAGAAAAAGGCAAAACACAATGAAAACCTCTCTCAAGAGAATTGTTTAGAGAATAGAAAAGTACACTTTTTAGTAATTTCAATTTACTTCTGAAATGAAAATTTGAAGGGCAGATAATTTACAAAGCATAATCAAATGAAGTTATACTTATTTTTTTTGCCAGAAAATGATTGACTCTTTTATTCTCACATCATACCATGTTTTCCTAATTGTGAGTCATGCTAAGAGATTAGGTATTTGGTCAAGGCATTAAAATAAACATAGATTATGTGAGGTAGTCTAGAATTAATATTTATTGCATGCTTGTTTATTTGTTTCTATGATGAATCTTTGGGGAAGAGACACCCAGAATTTCTGCTTCCATAATATTTAAACATTGTTATATTACTTTTGCTGTCCTAATTTATTGCTAAAACCTTTCAAATATCTCCTACCCATATGTAATATGCTCTAAGTTTCCTAAGACTATTTACATTACTATGCCTTATTTAACATATTTTTCCTTATATATTTATTTCCTTATATATAAATTTCCTTATAATTTTCCTGATAATAAAAGACTGTCATTTGTAGGAGTCCTGAAAATCTTTGGCATCAGACTTTCTTGTCTTCTTGCATCAGAACACATTCTAGAACATTATTATTTTACTGTATTGCATTTTAAGTTACTTAGTATATATACAAATGTGCATATCCTGTTTTATGAAATCTAGAGAATAACTTGCAGGATTCAGTTGTCTTCTGTGATCAATGATCTCAGAATGAAACTCAGGTCATCAGCATGCCAGCAAATACACTTACTGAGCTGTATCCATAGCCCTGATACTGTAATTCTCTAATGTATTATGACTCTGAGTAATATATACATATATAATATAATATATATTTATATATAAAATCATAGAGTAGCTGATTAATCAGTGATACAAAGTCTTAAGATGGTCATAATCTAATGAAGTTTGCATTATTTTTCAAGTTACATTAAAAGATATAAGGATAATCAATGAGAAAATGAAACAGAAATTCTGTAAATATAAATCTGATTCATGTCACTAAATTAATTATAGATTCTGATGAGGTTTCAGTCAACTAAGGAATGCTAAAATCCTTCGGGGAAAGGAACCTCAGTTAAGAAAATGCCTCCATCACACTGTAGGCAAATCTGCAGCACATATTCCTGGCTGTCCATTACTGGTGGCACAGGTTACAGACAATGAAGTGGGTGGTATTTTGCTACTCCTGAAAAGGTAGTCCTGTGTTGTATAAAAAAATCAGGCTGAGCAAGCCATGGGGAACAGGCAGTAAGCAGTACTCATTCATGGTCTTGCTTCAGTTTGTGCCTATAGGTTTTACATGAGTTCCTGTTCTAGCTTCCATTGAAAATGGACTATAACATATAAGCCAAATAAATTATTTCATCTCCAAGTAGCTTTTGGTCAGAATCTTTATCACAGACAAAAAACCAGACATAATCCAGAATGTTTATGTAGGTGTCTAAGACTGTCATTTCCCCAAATAACTGTCAATATAATAATGGTCTAGTATAAATTTTCAAACAGTGGACCATAACACCCAGAGCAAGTAATTATCTAAGTGCCTTCCATGTTCTCTTTTACACACTATTTCGCTGTGTCTTACACTTGTTCTTCTGCCTATGATAATTCAAATTGGAATGTTCAGATACATGATTCAGTGGCTTTTTTTAAAAGGACATGGAGTTGAAGATATAACTCAGTGTCTAAGAGTAAGAATGTACTACTCTTGAAAAGGACCCCAGTTATTTTCATAATACACATATCAGGAGAATCACAGATGTCTGCGACTCGCAGCTTCTGGAGATCTAATGTCCTCCTCAGACCCTGAAGGCACTAGATACACAAAATCCCATGCAAATTCACACAAATAATAAATAATAATATAATTTTAAAATTATAGTGAATGGGTTTACAAGTGATATTGGAAGGTGCTAAACCACACACACACACACACACACACACACACACACATGCACACACACACACACACATACACACACACACACATACACACACACATATTAGAATGTTCATTGAAAGAAAGTCTCCATGTTGCACTTTCTACAAGGTCACCATTTGCAACATGGTTGGACTTTGATGTAGTGACTTCATTTTGTGGTGAGTGATGCTACTCTTAGTAATACTTCATCCATACTCTTCAAGCAATAAGCTCACTGGTTTTATCAGAATACCATATATAGAATATGGCATTGATATAATAAAAGAATAAATTGAATCCAATTACATTTTGCACCTTATAACTCAGCTCAGGTGAGAAAATAACCACTAGATTCCAAGAAAATTCATAGCATGCATTTCTTCTCAGGTTCAGATAATGGTAACAAACAACAATATGCTGAATATCAGAATAAATGAATTAATGATGGAGGACTAGAAAGAAGTGCTCATGTTTAAGAAGAAACATATATTCCAGTCAGAGTGTTCTGTTTTGTTTAAGTATGCTTGTCAGGATATTACTATGGAAATAAACTCTAACTTTGTGTGAATAAGATGATAGAACTGTGGATTTATTTATATGTGACAGAATATGCATTGCTTCCTCCATGTTACTCACTGCTACTGAATTAATAATGTAAGAAAAAACGCTATACAAAAAATCAGCCTGACCAACTAAATAATAGATACAATTGCATTTTCCCCTGTTGTAAGCTTGAGTCACCATCTGTTTGATCCACTCAAATGATAGGCATTTGCTTCTATTTCAATGATTACACAATATAAATTTATCATTTTATGGGTAGTAAAATTTTCCGGCGATCACAGATCTTATATTAGAGATTTATAATTTAAATACTTACAAGTTTAACCAAAAATATTTTCCTCAAAGGCTTTATCACATGGTTTCAGGTTTTAAACAGACAGATGTAAAACCGAATATGTTTTTGTAGTATACAATTAAGCATAAAATAATGCATGAAATTAAGTTTATGTATTATTAGAGATATATTATATACAACAACATTATTTTTATATTTATGAGAAAATAACAAAAAGACACCAAGCAATGACTGCATTTTGGAACTGCAAGGATGACATGAAGAAAACCTAATTTTTTTCTTTTGTTCATTGTCTGCAGGTAATAAACTAAGTAACACATAATTGTTAACTGAAGGACAGAAACAAACATGGTTTTTGAGGCCAGTTTTCCTGTTGTTGTGACTTAATTGTTCCAATGTGCCACAGGAGATATTTTTAAAGTCCTTGCATCCTTTTGCGATAGCAGATATGATATGGGAAGGCTTTTCCTCACCTCAGTTCCCACCTTTCATTTGTTCAGAATGACGTGTCTTCCATAAGCTTACATAAGTGGTTGCATTTTTGTTGGTTTTTAGCTGATTGTTCTTAAAACAATCAGGCACGATCCACTGATCTGAATGATGTACTGCTAATAAAAAAAAAAGAGTGTTTCTGGACAAGTTTTCTAATTATGGTAAAAATTTATGAGCTCATTAACTTTTTATATTGTAGCTTTACCATTCCTATTTTAAAATAAAACCCACCATTTTGCTTGTGTTTTCTAACTGCATCTTTAAATTTTTTGCACCAGTTTATATGTCCTTGCCTAAATAAGATTCTGTGATTCTTATTTTGCTCGTGAGACAGCAGATCTAGTTTTAAATTCCCAGCCTTAGCAGTTAAGCTCCTTGAGTTGAGCTCCTTAAGGTCAGTCTGGCATCACTACTTACCTTGGCATGCATTCTCCAATCCCCATACGCATTAGTGTTCTTCATTTGTAAAATGGAAAAGTTGTAACTACGGGATCAAATGTTTAATAATTTTATATGAAACATTGTGTAACATATGAAGCACATTGCAAGGAAAAAACTCTCAATAATGAATAATTTTCACTTATTTCAATGAGGGATGAGTTGAGAATTTATCAACATGGAAAATTATACTGAGGGCCTATTTTAGTTGTTTTCTACTTGACTAACAAAACCTATTAAATCCTGATGAAATATGTATAATTTTAAAAAGTAGCATACATTTATAAAGAAATAAATAATATGAATAAATAATGTAAAGGATGCAAAGAAATTAAATATATCTCACATGGTAATTAAGTCATAATAACAAGAAAACTGGCTTCAAGAACCATTTTCATTTCTATTCTGCATTTAACAATTATATGTTACCTAGTTTCTTACCTCTAGACATTGAATGAAAGATACAAATTAGGTTTCTTCATGTCATCCTTACAATTCAAAAATAGTCATTATTTGGTGTCCTATTGTTATTTTCTTATAAATAATAACAGTAATGTTATTGTTTATAATATTTCCATGATATTATATCTATAATAATATAGTAAAATGCAGGATAAGCATTTCTGAGGTAATGTCAACCTCATTATATCTTGAGATTCATTGAATATTTTGCAAAAGCATTACACATTATTCTGAGGCCTTTTATATTAATGTGTGCAAAGATTCATAGAAGATTCACAAATATAATCATTCATCTTTCAATTCTTCAGTTTTATGTAAGAATGAATAACATTTTGTTAACAATTTCTGAACCCTAATTAAATTTTCTAACATCATTTATATTCCCATAAATTTGCCCTTTCTTTCTGCAAAGCACAGTTCCAAACTTCTTATAATACTAAAGTAACTTTTTTTCACTTTCACTTTTTATTTGAAAATGCCAGAGTTTTATTTCAATAGCATTCAAAACTTAGTATACTTCAATAGTCTCCCAAGTTTAAGATTTCAAACTCTATTTTTAATTATTATTGCTCAAAGATGAGAAAACATTTTTCACTCAAGAGCTAAATAGCAAAGTATTGCAATTTTTATGAGAGGTTATAGATATACCTTCTCACTTTTCTGTCCACTTAAATAAAATTGACATTATCTGCCATCTTTTTCTAGAAAATAAAACAAAACAAACTAAAAAAATTGACAAAACGTTTTTTTTTCACATTCTTCAAAGGAATTTTACCAAGTTCTCAAAGCTTTAATTTTTTTCTCCCATTCTATTTTACTCAGCTTCATAATGAATTTGTGGTGCATTTTTTGTTATTTGCTTTTGCATTTCTTTGTGTGTGTGTGCGGGCATGCATGGGTGTGTGTGTGTGTGTGTGTGTGTGTGTGTGTGTCCTGCCTTTCCCAAAGTTTAGTGAAGAGAGATACAGACTAATCGCTGTGTGTTATTAAAAAAGCCTGAAATAATTTGGGTGTATTGCAGTAAAGGACGGAACACTGTACTTAGAGAAAGAGATTGAATCACTGAATCATCGGCTATAATAGAGTGCTTAAGAGTGGAGCAAAGGTCAGAGAGAACAGGCTGTTTCAGGAGAGGGGAACACGAGTGTCCTGCCTTTCCCAAAGGTTAGTGTTTACAAATTTTCATTTGTTCCATCCTAAAGAACAGTTATTAATAACTAGAATTTTTCATTTTTATTATCCACATTCTATCAATAGGTTAAACATTACCCCTTTATGTAGGCTTTATGTGTCATTTGCTTCATGGAAAACGGCAACTTGTAGATAGTCAAACTAAATGTGCTTACATATTCAATTATTTTAGGTTAGCTCAACTAAGGTATGGGTTATCAACTGAGATCCTAATGTATTGGTTTTGAATATCATGCAAATCCTTTTCAAATGTCTCTAGCCATAGATCACATATACTTTTGACTTATTGCCATATGCGTTTGCCCCTTAGTGCCCTCCCTTCTCTCCACCTCGCCTCATCCTTCCACACTGTGAATGAGATCTAGGCCTTTACTCTTCCTCTATATGTTACCCCTTTCCATTTTTGGTAGTAGCAACAAAGTACCCATCTAGTACCATGGGCGGGGTTGTCTCATACTGTGTGGGAGTTATTGGAATGGAAATGCCTTCAATGAGCCACCCCAGAAAGGTCATTATATTTGATTCCCACCTTGTGGTCATGTTTTACTTACCAAATCACTAAATCTCTTATTTACTACAATCCATTATAGAAATAAGCAAGCTAGCTCCTAAATATTTATCCTGATGCTTCTGTTAATGGTGCTATCAACTTTCATCAGAGGAATGTGAATTTTCAGTGGGCAATAATTAACGCAGACTCACAGCTGGTCAAAGTGTAGAGAACGAGAAACAATGGGTAGTCAGTCCCAGTGGGTATTTAATTCCACTACTGTTTTTAAAAATTGGTAGACACTTTTTAAGAGTCTGGAGTGAAGAGAACATTTGTGAAGCAATGTCTTCTGGACTTGAGAAATAAATTGGATCCATGAACTCACAGTAGCTGTGATTACACAGGAAAAGTCAAGATAGTCAATTTTCATCTAAAAGGAACAGTTAGAAGAGGCTTCACCGGTTGAAGTGACAATGTATAGCTACTAGGGGTGGGAGGTGACTTTTCCTTAGGAGAATGTCTCCTGCTTGTTAACTACGTGCAAATGGATAGTCTGTTATCCATGAACATGTTGTGCAAGATCTGGACCTGATGAGTTCCAAACTTTAAGAAAAAAAGACATGAAGCTTGGGAAGGAAGATATTGAGAGAAGTCTAGGAAAAGCTGTACTGTTTGGTGAGGGTGAAGATGGTGAAAATGCAATATATGTATAAAATCTTTAAATTTGAGAGTAAGAGCAGAAATATTAATATACACTTGCAGTAAAAAATAATTTAAAAATCTCGGCACGGGCTTCCATCCTGCCTCTGACCATTTACATCCCCAGCTGAAAGATACAAGACACACAGCCTTTATTTTTAAATATGTCTTAGACAGCACAATAGCTGGGCAACTGCCTACCCTCCATGCTGTTAGAATCTACCTCTTATCCATAACCCAAGTTATTACTTACTATGTTTCATGTAGACTGCTCTAGTTTCAATTATATAGCCCTCTGGGCCACGCTATCCTAGTCCACGGTAGCTCTCCTTCTCTCTACTGTACATTCTTCCTATCCCATGTTGGTCTCCCTTCTCTCCCTGCTCCTTCTTCATGGTCCCTACTGTAGCCCAGGAAACTTAAACCCCACCTATGTCTCTTCTCCTCATCTATTGGTTGCTGGCATTTTTATTTGCCAATCAAAATTAACTGGGGACAGGGCCCCTCTGGATTCATGCAGACTACAACTCTTTGCATTTCAGTAATCATTAAAATTCAAAACCTCAACACCTACTGAAGACTAGTGGTGGAAGAAGAAATCTAGTAACATCATTGTGTGTTTTTCTTATTTTGATCTTTATTTCCCTTGTGAAATATTTAATACTGGCTCATCAAATCCTAAGATTGACAGTAACTACAGACAATTAATAAAGTGATATAACACTAGATGTTCATATCAATTGATTTAGTAAGTTTAGTCATTACATGAGACAAAACTCAATGTTGAGAATTTCAGAATTTTTCTTCTGTAACCATTGGTAGATGTTTCAATAATAATTAGATACTAACTCTGAGAATTCAGTGACATACAATACAGTTTATATAAAAGGAAATCATTTTGGGGAAAGGGTATGCCTATGGACATATGCTCATGGAGGACAGGAGTTAGCCTCAAGATCATTTTACTGTTATATATCATTGTAGTTATAGATCATAGACTCTCATTTAACATGGAATTTACCATTTTGGCTAAATTTTCCAAACACTTTGGACAAGTCCACTAGATATGCTTGCACCTTCCCTTGCCCAATGTTAGAATCCAGAAACATATGTCTGGGACTGGAAGAAGATTCAGGCTATCTGACATATGGGATTATTGGAAAAGTTCATATTTAAAATAGTTTCTTAAATTGTTTTCAAATTTCCACAATGAAGATGGTAAGAATTTTTATAGAGATGCTCTGTCATGTTTGTTAGGGATACACACAAATATTAGGAATGGTAGAAAGTCTGAGTATTTGGAGAAGATAATTCCAAAATAGAAAGGAACAGAAGGAGAAGACAAAATACAATTGCAGACAAAATTTAAATTCCAAACACAGAAAACCAAAATGACCAACAACCTAAAGTAAATTGAAAAAGAAAGCCTTGATATTCATGAAAGGAACAGAAATACTAGAATAATAATAAAACCAAGAAAAGCATAGGATAAAGAAACTAGGCCAAAAATCTAGTGAAATGTAACCATTTTTCAAAGGCAAAATTTAAAGGAACGGTGTGCCGTTAACTTAGAACACTATATCTAGTGAAAATAGAAACGTGCTAGAGTAAAAGAAGGTTAGAAAATTTGTTGTCAGCAGTCTTTACCAATGAAATGCCAAAGAGATAGCCTTAACATTAGAAATAAGGACAGTGGGTGAAAAATAAAATGAGAACAGGGAAAATGAATAATTACATTGAAATAATTTTTCTGTCCCCCCAATTTAGCTGAAAATAGCTAATTGCTTACACTGAATATATATAATATATATATTATATATATAATATTTAACACAATGAAGTACCTATTTCACAAACAATAAGAAAGTACTGAAGAATCAATAGCAATTATATATGAATATATTAAGTTGGTTACACACATCATATATGCTGATATGTCATAATGAAAGCAAAGAAATTATTTTTATGTACAAAACCTATACAAATCTAAACTTGAAAAATCTATACAGTCACAACTAAAGTACATGTTTTTTAATCTTTCAAGCAAAAATTCCAGTATTAGGGGTAGGATAATTTCTTCTGAGTTTTTGGTTCTTGAAACTTCCAGAAGTCCCCAAAACAAAACAAGGTATTTTCATTGCTCTTTATTACCCACCAGAACTAGATGAGTATACCCTATTGCAGAAGACAACGTACTTGTTTGATCCAAAGTATATAGACATCAAGGTAAAATTGAATTGGATGCTTCCTTTCTGTTAGCTAATATTTATATTCTTGGAAAGTTTTCTGCAGGTTGCTGGAGAAGAAAAATCAGCAATGGTACTACTGAGCTATAAAATTCAGGAGTTACAATGTTACTCTTTAGGCAAGAGGTATTTCATTGTACAGTGGCATGACTGTTATCTGAGTAACTAATCACTTTCTGATTAAACTTTAAACCCGTATCCCTCCACCTGAAGACCCAGCTATACCTCTTCTGGGCATTTACCCAAAAGATGCTCCAACATACAACAAAGACACATGCTCTGCTATGTTCATAGCAGCCTTATTTATAATAGCCAGAAGCTGGAAAGAATCCAGATGCCCTTCAATAGAGGAATGGATACAGAAAATGTGGTACATCTACACAATGGAATACTACTCAGCTATTAAAAACAATGACTTCATGAAATTCATAAGCAAATGGATGGACCTAGAAAATATCATCCTGAGAGACATAACCCAATCACAGAAAAACACACATGGTATCTACTCATTGATAAGTGGATATTGGCCTAAATGCTCGGATTACCCAAGATGCACAGACCACATGAAACTCAAGAAGGATGACCAAAATGCGAATGCTTCACTCCTTCTTTAAAAGGGGAACAAAAATATTCATAGGAGGGGATCGGAAGGCAATGTTTAAAGCAAGAGACTGAAGGAAGAGTCATTCAGAGCCTGCCCCACATGTGGCCCATATATATACGGCCACCAAAATGAGATAAGATGGATGAAGCTAAGAAGTGCATGCTGTCAGGAACCATATATAGATCTTTCCTGAGAGACACAGCCAGAATATGTCAAATACAGAGGTAAATGCCAGCAGCAAACTACTGGACTGAGAATGGGACCCCTATTGGAGGAATTAGAGAAAGGACTGAAAGAGCTTTAAGGGACTTGCGACCCTATAAGAACAACAATGGCAACCAATCAGAGCTTCCAGGAACTAAACCACTATCTAAAGACTATATACAGACTGACCCTGAGTGCCAACTGCTTAGGTAGCAGTGAATAGCTTTGTTGGGGCACCAGTGGAAGTGGAAGTCCTTGGTCCTGCCAAGGTTGGACCCCCAATGATTGTTGTGGGGAGCAGTAATGGGGTTGTGGATGGGGAGAGGAACACCCATATAGAAGGGGAGGGGGAGGGGCTAGGGGCTGATAGATAGGAAACAGGAAAGGGGAGTAACATTTGAAGTGTAAATAAGAAATACCCAATTTAATAAAAATGGAAGAATAAAAAGGACCAGAGGATTAATAAATACACATGTACACATGTTTACAGCTAAAAAAATAAAAAATAAATAAAAAAAGAACCGTATCACACAATAGGAATCCTTACATATGAATGTTTGCGTTTAGTTTTTTTTTTTTTTTTTTCTTTTTTTCAGAGCTGGGGACCGAACCCAGGGCCTTGCGCTTGCTAGGCAAGCGCTTTACCACTGAGCTAAATCCCCAACCCGGACATATGAATGTTAAAGTTATCCAAACCCCATTGTAAGGTAGATCATAGAACACAAGGAGAAACCACACTGCTGCTTAAGTAAACAAGATATGTGTCAGTTTACTTTTAAATTAACTATGTTAAAACTCATAAATGAGTTCTATTCTCAGCCTTGGTTGGAAAACCATTCCCTTTACCCCCTGAGGCAGGGGGCAGTAGTGAACAGAGATTTCTATACACGCAATGTTATAAGAATAAATGATTTAAATGCTCAGCACTAAGCAGAATGATTATCCTTCCTCAGAATAATTCTAAAATGCTGCTTCTAGGTATGCATGGACTCACATCATCTGTACAGCCATCTGTACAAATTATAAACAAAACTAGACTCATTATGGAGGTTTGAGTAATGTTATGGTTTGTATATACTGGGCCCAGTGAGTGGTACTATTAGAGTGTTTGGCCTTGTGATAGTAGGTATGACATTGTTGGAGTAGGTGTGTCACTAGGGGTGTGGGCTTAAAACCTCCAGTCTAGCTGCCTGGAAGCCAGTATTCTGATAGCAGCCTTCAGATGAAGATGTCAAACTCTCAGCTCTTCCTGCACCATGCCTGCCTGGATACTGCCATGTCCTGCCTTGATTTTAATGGACTGAACCTCTGAACCTGTAAGCCAGCCCCAATTAAATGTTGCCCTTATGATAGTTACCTTGGCCTTGGTGTCTGTTCACAGCAATAAAATTCTAACTAAGACAAGTAGGGATGCCTCATAGGCTCACATATTTTTAATGTTAGTCATTATGGAATAGCATTACTAGACTCTGATCTTGTTGGACTGGTTGTGACCATGTAATCACTGGGAGTAGCTTTTGTAGTTTCAAAAACCCAAGCCAGGTCCAAATCTCTTTTTTGCCTCCTGTCTGCTGATCCAGATATAGAACGCTCTGCAGAATATGTCTGTCTACATATTGCCATGCTTCCTATATGGTAACAATGGAGTAAACCTCTGAATTGTAATAAAGGCTGAATTAAATACTTTCATTTATAAGAGTTGCCAAGGACTCGTTCTTCACACCAATAAAGGAGAATAAGACACACAAGTGTTGGGAGCGATTCCCTTAAAACCCTCCATCATTGACGTTAATAGTATAGAGTTAAGTATGACTGGATTCATGGAAAATCCCCAGCCAGCTGCAGAAGACTAATACAAATCTGGTGGTCAGGATGCCCAATTGTATGACAAACCTGTGACCTTTCTGAGAAACCAACATCCTGTTGACATCAGCTGACCACAAGAGTACTGTGTCCTTGGCTTGAGTAGATGCTTCCCACTTCCCCTCTCTCTCTGTTACCCCCGCTATGGTATAAATTCAGCCTTGGGAAAAAATGAAATAGTTGCCTTGACCAGACTCTTGTCTTGACATCTTTTGCATCTCTTGTCCCCCATTCTCTCCTAGGTGGTCCCCAAACTCCACCGACTGCTCTGTGGGCCAGGGCACACACATGTATTTGATCACGGACATCTGCTGATGTCGTTACACAGCACACTCTTCTGTTCATGGGAGTTTATGCTTCCTATTTTTTTTTCTTTTTCAAACCTTTTTTTCCAAATCAGAGAATGACTTAAAGACCGATCTCCCTTAGGTTGTTGTCGAACTCTCTGAGTCTTAGTGTGTCTTTCTCTGACTTTGGAACATGAACCAAAATGCCAGTCATTTCTCTCAAAACATAAATCTTTTACTAATAATTTTACTGAATTTTTTGCTAACAATTACCTGAGAGCCTTTTAATTTTTATATTTACAAATTAACATAAATTTATAAAAAGAATTATGAGCAGCTTACAAATATTTCCAAGTTCTTGGGTCTTAAGACAGCTTATTTCTATAAAAATGGACAATGGAAACCTAATTAACAACTATTTCTCTGACTCAATGGAAAAATCTATCAGCTACATGAGAAAATCAAACATGAGAAGAGTTTAGTCTTTAGTAATTTTCTTCAGTGACTATTGAAAACCCCACGGTCTAGAGAGAGTTGTCTAATATTAAAAGACAGATTATGCCATGTTACATTTAAGCTTCCATGCTGTGCCTGCCATAGAATGTGGATTCATTTGAATGGCTTTGCTTCACTGGTATAAAATTTGATTATTTTAGCCAGTTAGTTATGACTGTTTTATTTTAGCATGCTTTCTACAAAATACGAAAAAAAATGATGGAGCAGCTACCAATTAACCAATATTCCCATTTTCCCATTTGGTAACATTGTCAACTGACTACAACACGTTTTGATAATAATATTCTGAGCTAAATGTGAATAATGCAATTGAAATTAAATTTAAATGCCACTCAATATCTGTTCTGATTATTACAAGAATTTAAAATCCATACACTTATATCTAAATGTACTTTTTCTTTAATCTTTAAAAATATCCTACCTCAAAAAGTCACATTTTGCACTAATAACTTAAATATTGATAGCTTGTTAAAATAGCTACATAAATATCATTTGCTTTATTATTTAGTAAACATAATCCTATCTCATTAAACATGTACCACCAAATGATGGTAGGTCATCTTTTTATGTGTAGTTAGAGATACTATGGAGGAAGTGAAAGCCACATACACCGTGTGAGTTTAGTCTCTGGTACATGAGGGGAATGCATGATTCTACAAAAGTTTGAGGAGAGTTAAAAGAGGAGTTTTCAAAAGCCAAGAATGTTATGAGAAAATGGAAGATATTTTTGTTAAAATTTCAAATTTCCAAATTTGTTGTCTAATTCTATCTAATTCCATATCAATAAATCTTGAGTGATTGAAGTTGCTTTGCTATATTAAAAGTTACTGGTAGAATTCTAGCAACAATATTTTAAAATTTTTTCTTTCTTTCTATTTTTCTTTTTTTCTTTCTTTGTTTTTGTTTTGTTGTTGTTTTTCAAGACATTGTTTCTCTGTGTAGCCCTGGCTGTCTTGGAACTGGCTCTGTTGTAGTGGGTTGATCTGGTGCTGCTATGTATGCAAATGGTAAATATTGGCCCAAGGATCTGGTTGTTCCTGAGGAGGAGATGCTGAGAGACAAGGAGAATGTCATGTATACCAAATGATGATATATATGCTCCCATCCTATGGTAATTGTTCAATAAAAAGTTAAAGCCTAAGATTGGGCAGTAGATAGAGGTAGTTGGGTTTTCAATTACCTGGCCGGGCGTTGCAAGTCAAGAGGAAAGAGAGAGAAGAAGGAGGACAAAGGGAGAAAAAGGCCACTTTGAAAGGAGATGCACCATGAACATGTGGCCAAGAGAAACAGCTGGTAACGGGGGAAATAGGGCTAGGGTACAAGTTTAAATAGTTCCAAAACCTCTCCAATCTAGGCTTACAGCTTGTCAATAAAAATACCTGAAATACTTTTGATATTTGTAAAATTTTCATGGATTTGGAAGAGATCTCTATGTTTTAATAAAGATGATATATTCATTTATGTCAGAACCATCATTTGGAATAAAAATATGATATGTTACTCAAGAATGTCTCTGAAATGAATCATCAGAAAATAGACATGACTATTCAAGGTAAAAATGCAATCATGCACATGGCAAGAACTATAGATTCATCCCATTCATTGTCCACTTCTTTATCTGGATGTTGTTCTCTTTGACTTTGTGCACTTATTTACATTTTATACATAATTTATTGAGGGCTTCACTTCAAAACAAGATAATTATTTCATCTGGAAATATTTTTGAGCACATCTTATACTCTTCAGATTTGCTGCAAACCTCATGAAAAGTGTTTAAAGTGCTGAGAGAACTCACAGGAGATCATCAATACATAGGCTTGTCCTGGGGTTCCTTTCTCTATTATGTCTGAGTTCTCTAGTGGTGCTAGTACTCTGATTTCAGATGAATATTTCCAGGATACTTTTGAGACTGCCTTCATTAAAAGCATTGATGGTCACATAGCAAATAGCAGCTCTTTTAAAGGTTGGCATATGTCCCGGGTGTAATATTACATTTTTAAAGCCAGCATTTGGGTAAAATGTATGCTCTCAATATTCACTCATATATTGACAAATATATTGACTTAGCTCATGGACACAAGTATTCATTTGTTCTTAAGAGGTTCACAATACATTATAGCCAGTTTTCAAAATTATGGAAATTTAAAGTCTATGGCAGAGTGAATACTTTTTTGGCATTACAGGTCTTTTCTGATAATGGTCAACCATGTTTTTAAAAACATAATTTTAAGTACTTATAAGTACATATCAAGTCAGTGAATATTTCTCTTCATTACCATTCTTATCTTGTTTAATTCTCTATCTTAATTTTATTGCAAACAGAGTTATTAAAATTAGAGATTTCTCCTAGCAAAATTTGAATCTGCTGTTTTTCCCAGTTGAGTGAGTTCACAGCTGTGCAAGAGTGGATTCATGTGTACAGTGGATCACCTCACATTATCTTAATTGACTGACATGTGGTGACCACGCACATGTGGTGACCACACACTTTAGATGCCTCATCTGAGTGGAATTATGCAATATTTGTTCCTCTGTTTCTTCCCTTAGCATGACACCCTCTGGGTCATACATTTTGTCAAATATGGAATTATTTTCTTCTTTTTATATGTTGACTAGAGAAATTCAGATAATAATGGTGAGAACAGAAACCCTTATTTTAATTTTTTGTTTTTTATTTAACCTTTTATTGATTCTTTATAAATTTCACATCATGTACTATAATCCCACTCCTCTTTTCCCTGTCCTTTCATACCTGACCTTTGTGTTTGTAACACCTGCCACAACATAGACACACCAAAAAAAACAAAACCCAAACAAAAACCTCAAAACCCAATGTTGTGGAAGCTGTAGTATGTCACGCTATCCCACAGTATACCCCTTTGCTCACACTTCTTTACTTACAAATATTCAAATGCAAGCAATAAATCATTAGTCTGATTCAAAGCCTCTGACTACACTTCTAATGCTAACCCACACCAGGACCCCTATCAGATATCCTGTTGTTGTACTGTGTATGGAGACCTTGAAGCTGTTCATTTATAGGACTGGCTCCTTCACTTGTTCATAACTCAGGTAGATGTTGAGTGGGCTAACTCAAAGCCCTGGACCAGGGCCTGAATGGTAGCTGAGTGGTCAGCCTGCCAGCTTCCCTTCACCCACACTACCAGAAGGAGCTCTCCAGCATGGTTCCTGCTAGTTCACCCAATGTCACCTCTCCACCACCACAGAACCTCAGTGTGGAAGCTGTAGTACGGTATAGTGTGTCCTACAGTATACCCTTCTCTTGTTCTCATGCTTTGGGGCCAGTTCATACATAGGCCTATCTTTACTATGCTGCCCAGGAAAGGTGCAGGGCCCCCTCTCCCAAGTGCTATAGCTGGTGAGGGACAAGAGCTGACTTCCTACTCTCATTATTCTGGGACCAGCTCTAGTGGTGGAGATGATGATGAGGATTACAAGTTTTATATCAGTTATAGAAATAATTGATTTTAGGTTAATATGTAATTATACATATGTGTGTAAGTATGACTCATTAAAATTTGTACCTTGAAAGACAAATGAAATAGTCAGAAGGGGAAGAGAAATTGGAGGACAGAAGACATGCATGTGGCCCAGTACATGATACATTTGAAGGAAAATGTCTTTGGGATATTTATTATATACAATAAATGCATGCTAACATAGAAGAATAGAATGACTAAGAATAAATATCTGTGTTAAAAAAATTCACTTTACTGTGATGAATTCTACTGTGTTTCATGTTTCACTTCTTTGGGGAGTCCAAGGAATGCTATATAGAGGAAAGAAAGAATGAAGAGGAGCCCAGAAGGAAATGATTTATTCTGTCAAATCTTTCTCCAATTCATCACTTTGTCTGATCCTCAATTAGACATCAATTTCAAATGTGTCTGCTTCCTTCTACAAACTAATTTTTTTCTTCATTGTTTGGGAATAAAGATGTATACTGAGGGCATGTTTGTATTTCAGCCAGGGGCATTAAGTGTATGTCATTTCTTCTGAATCACACAGCCCTAAAATGTCTTTGGATATGATCTATTGTCAGAAGAGTCATGTTGCTGGATTAAATTTTTTTTTACAAAGTCAGGGGAGTACGTGATGAAAATTGAAAAATGTTAAATTATGAAAAGTTTCCTTTTGACTAGGATATCCATAAAACAGTAGAATAAATACAAACACGTTTTCCATGCATGTCTGACTGAGTCTAGATTGCATCTATAGCCTAAGTATTCCATTGTTTTTAGAGAAGATTAAAATCTGTGCAGAAATTGTATTAATTATTAAACAAGACATGGGCTGACATCTGTAAATATTTTTACTATACAGAGAGGCAAGAACACATGAATTTCTGTCCATGTATTTGCATGTACACATATGTGCATTAGAGAGGGGTCTTTGTGTATGCTGTATGGATGGGATACATGGAGAAATCAGAAGAGCATACTGGTTGTCTGACTCTATCAATCTCCATTTATTGAGAGGAATTATTTTTTCCACTGAGTTTGGAACTAGGCTGGCAGTCAGGAAGAGATAGTGGCTAGGGCTGTGGTTATAAATATGTGTGCTGCCACAGCCAGATTTTATTGGGATGATCAGGATTTTTAGTGTGGAGCTCATACAATTTCAACAAATGTCCTTCTCCACTAATTCTCTTCCCTATCTTATTACATTTCCATTTGAACCTTAACATTATAGTAAACAATGTATTCTTAGTGGAACTATGAGTATCTATAATTTTCACTGATATACTCAGAATATCAATTTATACTGTGAATACTTGTTTATTGAACATAGAAAAATACTTAAATATTATATGTGTAATAATTGGTTTTAATAGAAATTTGTTACAAAGAAAAAAGCAATTGAGTAAGAACCTACTATTGAAAACTTGTCATTGTTGCCTTAACTGGTATTGAAAGACCCACTCTAAATGTGGGCAGCAACCTCTGTTAGCAGCTATGGTGACAAGGAGCAGAGCAGGAGAAGATCGCCTGACTTAGTTATTTATTAACTCTTCATTGTGCTCATCTATAAGGCTATCATGAAATTTGCAGGCAAATGAATGGAGCTAGAAAATGTTGCACTGAGTGAGGTAACCCAGACCCAAAAGGACATGTGTGCTATGTACTCAAATCTAAGTGAATGTTAGCCTTATGATACAAGATACTCATAGTACAACCCACAGACACAAAGAAGCTAAATACCAAGGAGGGCCCAAGGGAAGATGCTTGAGGTAGAGGAAGGGGAGTTACTGAGAGGGAGAGGGGATGGGAAAAGGTAGAGGTGATCAGGTATAGACAGAGCTGGGTGAGAGGGCCAGGAGAGTGAGTGAAAATCAGAAGTGGTGGAGGGCATCCCTAAGACCTGGATAGCAGAATTTCCAGAGAATCTATGAGGGTGATTCTAGTTGAGACCCCTAGCGGTGGTGGATATGGAACCTGAGGTGGCCACCTCCTGTAGTCAAGCAGGACTCCCAGTGTAGGGGATAAGAATAACTCACCCACAAAACCTTCAACCCCAAATTTGTCCTGTACATAAATAGTGCAAGGACAAAGATGTCCTAGAGACTATGGGCCAACCAGTGACTGGCCCTACTTGATACCCATCCTATTAGCAAGAGTTAATCCCTGACACTATGAATGATACTGTTACGCTTGCAGACAAGAGCTTAATATAACTGCCTTCTGAGAGGCTCTACAAAGCAGCTGACCAAAACAAATGGAGATACCCCAAACCAAACAATAGATGAAGCTTAGGGAGTTTTATAGAAGAGCTGGAGAAAGGTTTGAGGAACATGGAGGTGGTTAGGAACTCTACAAGAAGACTAACAGAGTCAAATAACCTGAACTCTTGGGAGCTCCCAGAGATTGAGCTACCAGTCAAAGAGTATAAATAGGCTGGACCTAGGTCCCCAACATACATGTAGCAAATGGGCAGCATGGTCTTCATACCAGTACCCCAACAACCAGAACAAGAGCTACTCTTTACTTGGTTACATGCCTGTGGATCCTGTCAAAAACTGTACTGCCTTGTCAGTGGGCCAGTGGGAGAGGATATGTCTAGTCTTGCAGTGACTCAAAGTGCCAGAGTAGATTGAGCAAGTGGACTGGGCAAAGCACTGTGTGTGTTGGGGTGGGGAGGCAATAGGAAGTGACTAAGATCAGGTTGTAAAATGAATGAATGAATGAATGAATGAATGAATAGTAAAAACTATCAAAGAACTAAAATAGGTAAAATTTAAGAGGATAGTGTTTTACCTTTTGATTTTATATCCACTTCAGAGACACAGTAATTATTACAAATAATCACATCATCAGCATGGACAAGAAGGAAAGAATAACATATTCATTAGCATGACTGTATCATCTTTATTCAGTTTTAGATTTTCAACTTAGAAATTAGCAAAACAAGGCTTTAAAATTGTGTATTCGCTGTCTTTTACAAGATGATAGATGATGTTTACATATTTCTATTTCACTAATGAATTTTTAATTGTCTTTAATTTCAGTACTTAGCATGAAAAGAACATTTTTCATGAACTTCATTCTCACAAATGAAGTAGCCACAATTTTTTAAATAGTTTGTTGTAGCAATCTGGCCATTTACCTTATCCTACTTCAGATATAAACTTATCATGAAATAATTATATTTTATACCATTCTTAATTAAATTTTGTGCTATTTTAACATGGTATTTTATTATTTTCTTCTATAATAAAAAGTAATATTGCAGTTGCTAGTAATATATTTGATATAATTTTGTTGTAATTCTATATATTATTTTTAAACTTGGTATTTCAAATAATAATATTGGATAAAGTAAGTTTAATTTATGTTTACAAGTACTATTTATACAATTATATCTCATTTTGGTGAAATACCTCACATTATAATATTTATTTTTAAAAGGATTTACCAAAATGATTTAATCTCTTAGAAGATAAAATATGAATAACTTTATTAATTTTAATTAATATAACTACCTGGTCTCATCTTGTGGCTGTTATCATTATTTGCTATGTTCTAGTTATTCACAACCATTTAAAATGCTTTGTTTTATAATATACTTCAATATTTAGAACCTTCATTTCTTACTTGCATTAAAGTATGGACATAACAGATTTTGTAGATACTTTTTTTTAAACTTAATTTTCTTCCTTTTATTGGATTTTTTAATTTACATTTCAAATGTTATTCCCTTTTCCCCTATCCCATCCTCCTCCCCTTCTTCTATAAGGGTGTTCCCCTCCCGATCCATCCCCCTCCCCGCACCCCCCCCACATTTCCCTACACTTGGGAAGGAGTGTTGTCCAGCCGTGGCAGGACCAAGGGCTTCTCCATCCATTGGTGCCCAACAAGGCCATCCTCTACTACTCATGCAGCTGGAGCCATGGGGTCAGTCCATGGCTCCAGTCTTTGGGTAGTGGTTTAGTCCCTGGGAGCTCTGGTTGGTTAATATTGTTGTTCTTATGGAGTTGCAAGTCCCTTCAGCTCTTCCAGTCCTTTCTCTAATTCCTCCAACGGGGATCCCGTTTTCAGTTCAATGGTTTTATTACTAAAATAATTCATTTCAGTTAAAATATATTTGAAAGCTAATTTACTAAATTATATGTTTTTTTAATTATTTAATTTATTTATGTTCCAGCTATTGCTGTACCCCTCCCAGTCCTCCCTCCCCCTGCTATTGTGAGGGTGCTCCCTCAACCAACCACCCATCTACCCACTCTTGCCTCAGTGCCCTAGCATTTCCCTAACCTAGGAGCCTCCACAGGACCAAGGGGCTAGTACCCTTTCAGTGATACCAGATAAGGCAACTCTCTCCTACATATCCAGCTGGATCCCTTCATGTGTACTCTTTGGTTGGTGGTTTAATCCTTGCAACTTTTGAGGATCTGGTTGGTTGAATTGTTGTTCTTTCCATGGGGTTGCAAACCCCTTCAGCTTCTTCAGTCTTTTCCTTAACTTCTCTATTGTGGTCCCCTTGTTCAATCAGATGTTTGGCTGTGTTCATTAGCATCTGTATTGCTGTACTGGTCAGGCACTGGCAAAGCCTCTCAGGGAACAGCTTTTTTTTTTTTTAACATTTTTTTTATTAACTTGAGTATTTTTTATATACATTTCGAGTGTTATTCCCTTTCCCGGTATCCGGGCAAACATCCCCATCCCCCCTCCCCTTCCTTATGGGTGTTCCCCTCCCAACCCTTCCCCCATTGCCGCCCTCCCCCCACCAGTCTAGTTCACTGGGGGTTCAGTCTTAGCAGGACCCAGGGCTTCCCCTTCCACTGATGCTCTTACAAGGATATTCTTTGCTACCTATGAGGTCAGAGTCCAGGGTCAGTCCATGTATAGTCTTTAGGTAGTGGCTTAGTCCCTGGAAGCTCTGGTTTCTTGACATTGTTGTACATATGGGGTCTCGAGCCCCTTCAAG
The DNA here is from genome assembly GCF_021556685.1 of Rattus norvegicus. NCBI lineage: Eukaryota > Metazoa > Chordata > Mammalia > Rodentia > Muridae > Rattus > Rattus norvegicus. The sequence goes on from NC_141540.1 coordinate 90,166,935, forward strand.
CTCTTCCAGTTCTTTCTCTGATTCCTTCAACGGGGGTCCTATTCTCAGTTCAGTGGTTTGCTGCTGGCATTCGCCTCTGTATTTGCTGTATTCTGGCTGTGTCTCTCAGGAGCGATCTACATCCGGCTCCTGTCAGTCTGCACTTCTTTGCTTCATCCATCTTGTCTAATTGGGTGGCTGTATATGTATGTATGGGTCACATGTGGGGCAGGCTCTGAATGGGTGTTCCTTCAGTCTCTGTTTTAATCTTTGCCTCTCTCTTCCCTGCCAAGGGTATTCTTGTTCCCCTTTTAAAGAAGGAGTGAAGCATTCATATTTTGATCATCCGTCTTGAGTTTCATTTGTTCTAGGCATCTAGGGTAATTCAAGCATTTGGGCAAATAGCCACTTATCAATGAGTGCATACCATGTATGTCTTTCTGTGATTGGGTTAGCTCACTCAGGATGATATTTTCCAGTTCCAACCATTTGCCTACGAATTTCATAAAGTCGTTGTTTTTGATAGCTGAGTAATATTCCATTGTGTAGATGTACCACATTTTCTGTATCCATTCTTCTTTTGAAGGGCATCTGGGTTCTTTCCAGCTTCTGGCTATTATAAATAAGGCTGCAATGAACATAGTGGAGAACGTGTCTTTTTTATATGTTGGGGCATTTTTGGGTATATGCCCAAGAGAGGTATAGCTGGATCCTCAGGCAGTTCAATGTCCAATTTTCTGAGGATCCTCCAGACTGATTTCCAGAATGGTTGTACCAGTATGCAATCCCACCAACAATGGAGGAGTGTTACTCTTTCTCCACATCCTCGCCAGCATCTGTTGTCCCCTGAGTTTTTGAACTTAGCCATTCTCACTGGTGTGAGGTGAAATCTCAGGGTTGTTTTGATTTGCATTTCCCTTATGAATAAAGATATTAAACATTTCTTTAGGTGTTTCTCAACCATTCGGCATTCCTCAGCTGTGAATTCTTTGTTTAGCTCTGAACCCCTTTTTTTAATAGGGATATTTGTTTCCCTGCGGTCTAACTTCTTGAGTTCTTTGTATATTTTGGATATAAGGCCTATATCTGTTGCAGGATTGGTAAAGATCTTTTCCCAATCTGTTGGTTGCCGTTTTGTCCTAACCACAGTGTCCTTTGCCTTACAGAAGCTTTGCAGTTTTATGAGATCCCATTTGTCTAAGATTCTTGATTTTAGAGCATAAGCCATTGGTAAAACATAAGCCATTGTTTAGGAAATTTTTTCCAGTGCCCATGTGTTCCAGATGCTTCCCTAGTTTTTCTTCTATTAGTTTGAGTATGTCTGGTTTGATGTGGAGGTCCTTGATCCACTTGGACTTAAGCTTTGTACAGGGTGATAAGCATGGATCGATCTGCATTCTTCCACATGTTAACCTCCAGTTGAACCAGCACCATTTGCTGAAAATGCTATCTTTTTTCCATTGGATGGTTTTGGCTCCTTTGTCAAAAATCAAGTGACCACAGGTGTGTGGGTTCCTTTCTGGGTCTTCAATTCTATTCCATTGGTCTATCTGTCTGTCTCTGTACCAATACCATGCAGTTTTTATCACTAGTGCTCTGTATTTCTGCTTGAGTTCAGGGATAGTGATTCCCCCTGAAGTCCTTTTATTGTTGAGGATAGCTTTAGCTATCCTGGGTTTTTTGCTATTCCAGATGAATTTGCAAATTGTTCTGTCTAACTCTTTGAAGAATTGGATTGGTATTTTGATGGGGATTGCATTGAATCTGTAGATTGCTTTTGGTAAAAAGGCCATTTTTACTATATTAATCCTGCCAATCCATGAGCATGGGAGATCTTTCCATCTTCTGAGGTCTTCTTCAATTTCCTTCTTCTGTGTCTTGAAGTTCTTATTGTACAGATGTTTTACTTGCTTTGTTAAAGTCACACCGAGGTACTTTATATTATTTGGGTCTATTATGAAGGGTGTCGTTTCCCTAATTTCTTTCTCGGCTTGTTTCTCTTTTGTATAGAGGAAGGCAACTGATTTATTTGAGTTAATTTTATACCCAACCACTTTGCTGAAGTTGTTTATCAGCTTTAGTACTTCTCTGGTGGACTTTTGGGATCACTTAAATATACTATCATATCATCTGCAAATAGTGATATTTTGACTTCTTCTTTTCCGAACTGTATCCCCTTGACCTCCTTTTGTTGTCTGATTGCTCTGGCTAGAACTTCAAGAACTATATTGAATAAGTAGGGAGAGAGTGGGCAGCCTTGTCTAGTCCCTGATTTTAGTGGGATTGCTTCAAGTTTCTCTCCATTTAGTTTAATGTTAGCAACTGGTTTGCTGTATATGGCTTTTACTATGTTCAGGTATGGGCCTTAAATTCCTATTCTTTCCAGGACTTTTATCATGAAAGGCTGTTGAATTTTGTCAAATGCTTTCTCAGCGTCTAATGAAATGATCATGTGGTTCTGTTCTTTCAGTTTGTTTATATAATGGATCACGTTGATGGTTTTCCGTATATTAAACCATCCCTGCGTGCCTGGGATGAAGCCTACTTGTTTTGATGTGCTCTTGGATTCGGTTTGCCAGAATTTTGTTGAGTATTTTTGCGTCGATATTCATAAGGGAAATTGGTCTGAAGTTCTCTTTCCTTGTTGTGTCTTTGTTTGGTTTAGGTATAAGAGTAATTGTGGCTTCCTAGAAGGTATTCGGTAGTGATCCATCTGTTTCAATTTTGTGGAATAGTGTGGATAATATTGGTATGAGGTCTTCTATGAAGGTTTGATAGAATTCTGCACTAAACCCGTCTGGACCTGGGCTCTTTTTGGTTGGGAGACCTTTAATGACTGCTTCTATTTCCTTAGGAGTTATGGGGTTGTTTAACTGGTTTATCTGTTCCTGATTTAACTTCGGTACCTGGTATCTGTCTAGGAAATTGTCCATTTCCTGACGATTTTCAAGTTTTGTTGAATATAGGTTTTTATAGTAAGATCTGATGATTTTTTGAATTTCCTCTGAATCTGTTGTTATGTCTCCCTTTTCATTTCTGATTTTGTTAATTTGGACGCACTCTCTGTGTCCTCTCATTAGTCTGGCTAAGGGTTTATCTATCTTGTTGATTTTCTCAAAGAACCAACTTTTGGTTCTGTTGATTCTTTCTATGGTCCATTTGTTTCTACTTGGTTGATTTCAGCTCTGAGTTTGATTATTTCCTGCCTTCTCCTCCTCCTGGGTGTATTTGCTTCTTTTTGTTCTAGAGCTTTTAGGTGTGCTGTCAAGCTGCTGACATATGCTCTTTCCTGTTTCTTTCTGCAGGCACTCAGCGCTATGAGTTTTCCTCTTAGCACAGCTTTCATTGTGTCCCATAAGTTTGGGTATGTTGTACCTTCATTTTCATTAAATTCTAAAAAGTTTTTAATTTCTTTCTTTATTTCTTCCTTGACCAGGTTATCATTGAGTAGAGCATTGTTCAATTTCCAAGTATATGTGGACATTCTTCCTTGATTGTTATTGAAGACCAGTTTTAGGCCGTGGTGGTCCGATAGCACGCATGGGATTATTTCTATCTTTCTGTACCTGTTGAGGCCCGTTTTTTGACCAATTATATGGTCAATTTTGGAGAAAGTACCATGAGGAGCTGAGAAGAAGGTATATCCTTTTGCTTTAGGATAGAATGTTCTATAAATATACGTTAGGTCCATTTGGCTCATGACTTCTCTTAGTCTGTCTACATCTCTGTTTAATTTCTGTTTCCATGATCTGTCCATTGATGAGAGTGGGGTGTTGTAATCTCCCACTATTATTGTGTGAGGTCCAATGTGTGTTTTGAGCTTTAGTAAGGTTTCTTTTACATATGTAGGTGCCCTTGTATTTGGGGCATAGATATTTAGGATTGAGAGTTCATCTTGGTGGATTTTTCCTTTTATGAATATGAAGTGTCCTTCCTTATCTTTTTTGATGTCTTTTAGTTGGAAATTGATTTTATTTGATATTAGAATGGCTACTCCAGCTTGCTTCATCTGACCATTTGCTTGGAAAGTTGTTTTCCAGCCTTTCACTCTGAGGTACTGTCTGTCTTTGTCTCTGAGGTGTGTTTCCTGTAGGCAGCAGAATGCAGGGTCCTCGTTGCGTTATCCAGTTTGTTAATCTATGTCTTTTTATTGGGGAGTTGAGGCCATTGATGTTGAGAGATATTAAGGAATAGTGGTTATTGCTTCCCGTTATATTCATATTTGGATGTGAGGTTATGTTTGTGTCCTTTCATTCTCTTTGTTTTGTTGCCAAGACGATTAGTTTCTTGCTCCTTCTAGGGTATAGCTTGCCTCCTTATGTTGGGCTTTACCATTTATTATCCTTTGTAGTGCTGGATTTGTAGAAAGATATTGTGTAAATTTGGTTTTGTCATGGAATATCTTGGTTTCTCCATCTATGTTAATTGAGAGTTTTGCAGGATACAGTAACCTGGGCTGGCATTTGTGTTCTCTTAGGGTCTGTATGATATCAGTCCAGGATCTTCTGGCCTTCATAGTTTCTGGCGAGAAGTCTGGTGTGATTCTGATAGGTCTGCCTTTATATGTTACTTGACCTTTTTCCCTTACTGCTTTTAATATTCTCTCTTTACTTCGTGCGTTTGGTGTTTTGACTATTATGTGACGGGAGGTGTTTCTTTTCTGGTCCAATCTATTTGGAGTTCTGTAGGCTTCTTGTATGCCTATGGGTATCTCTTTTTTTAGGTTAGGGAAGTTTTCTTCTATGATTTTGTTGAAGATATTTACTGGTCCTTTGAGCTGGCAGTATTCACTCTCTTCTATACCTATTATCCTTAGGTTTGATCTTCTCATTGAGTCCTGGATTTCCTGTATGTTTTGGACCAGTAGCTTTTTCCGCTTTACATTATCTTTGACAGTTGAGTCAATGATTTCTATGGAATCTTCTGCTCCTGAGATTCTTTCTTCCATCTCTTGTATTCTGTTGGTGAAGCTTGTATCTACAGCTCCTTGTCTCTTCTTTTGGTTTTCTATATCTCGGGTTGTTTCCATGTGTTCTTTCTTGATTGCTTCTATTTCCATTTTTAATTCCTTCAACTGTTTGATTGTGTTTTCCTGGAATTCTTTCAGGGATTTTTGTGACTCCTCTCTATGGGCTTCTACTTGTTTATTTATGATTTACTGATATTCTTTCAGGGATTTTTGTGTCTCCTCTCTATGGACTTCTAATTGTTTATTTATGTTTTCCTGGAATTCTTTCAGGCATTTTTGCGATTCCTCTCTGTAGGCTTCTAATTGTTTATTAATGTTTTCCTGTGTTTCTCTAAGGGAGTTCTTCACGTCTTTCTTGAAGTCCTCCAGCATCATGATCAAATATGATTTTGAAACTAGATCTTGCTTTTCTGGTGTGTTTGGACATTCCATGTTTGTTTTTTTGGGAGAATTGGGCTCCGATGATGCCATGTAGTCTTGGTTTCTGTTGCTTGGGTTCCTGCGCTTGCCTCTCACCATCAGATTATCTCTAGTGTTACTTTGTTCTGCTATTTCTGACAGTGGCTAGACTGTCCTATAAGCCTGTGTGTCAGGAGTGCTGTAGACCTGTTTTCCTCTCTTTCAGTCAGTTATGGGGACAGAGTGTTCTGCTTTCGGGCGTGTAGTTTTTCCTCTCTACAGGTCTTCAGCTGTTCCTGTGGGCCTGTGTCTTGAGTTCACCATGCAGCTTTCTTGCAGCAGAAAAGTTTGTCTTACCTGTGGTCCCGAGGCTCAAGTTCGCTCGTGGGGTGCTGCCCACGGGCTCTTTGTGGCGGCAGCAACCAGGAAGACCTGTGCCGCCCCTTCCGGGAGCTTCAGTGCACCAGGGTTCCAGATGGTCTTTGGCTTTTTCCTCTGGCGTCCGAGATGTGTGTGCAGAGCGCAGTCTCTTCTGGTTTCCCAGGCTTGTCTGCCTCTCTGAAGGTTTAGCTCTCCCTCCCACGGGATTTGGGTGCAGAGAACTGTTTATCCAGTCTGTTTCCTTCAGATTCCATCGGTGTCTCAGGCAGGGGTCCTGCCGCTCCTGGGCCGTCCCCCACGGGAGCCCAGAGGCCTTATACAGTTTCCTCTTGGGCCAGGGATGTGGGCAGAGTTGGGCAGTTTTGGTGGTCTCTTCCGCTCTTCAGCCTCAGGAGTGCCCACCTGACCAGGTGGTGAGGTCTCTTTCCCACGGGGTCTGGGAGCAGAGAGCTGCTGCGGGCCGGGATCCGCGGGTGTGGGACTTCCGGTAAACACAGGACGTGCCCGGTCCTAGAGGAATTCTGCCTCTGTGTGTCCTGATTTCACCAGGCAGCTTTCTTGCAGCAGACAAGTTGGTCTTACCTGTGGTCCCGAGGCTCAAGTTTGCTAGCGGGGTGCTGCCCACGGGCTCTCTGCGGCGGCAGCAACCAGGAAGACCTGTGAACAGCTTTTATATATATACAATTATTATCTTTCTATTGACGTTGTCCATCATGTAACAAAAACTGAGTTACATGATTAAAATCTAGTTAACCAGACCTGTGTCACTGGCTCCCATCTCTAAGAGCCTACTTTAAAAGAAACACAGTGGCTAACACAGGGGATACCAGAAGGGCAAATTGATTTTCCAAAGGTTTTGTAAAAATAAGAATATAAAATGGCAAAGAAGCATTAAAGAAGTTAAAACAACACAAAAGAATGTTCAATGGAAGAGAGAAGCTGAGTCTGTGAGTGAAGCGTGCCTATCTTGAGTGGAGCCGGTTTGTAGAACTTCTCTCTGCTCGTTTATCACATTGTCTTCGTCCATCAATTTCTCAAGGTCCCCTTGGACTCCTTATTTCTCACACTGTATATAAGAGGGTTCAGCACCGTTGTAAAGATGGTGTAGAAGGCAGACACCACTTTGTCACTATTGCCTGTGTGGTGGGGACTTGGGTCTCATGTAGATGAAGATGATGGCGTCCCGTAGAATAACCCCACCACAGCCAGGTGCGAAGAACAGGTGGCGAAGGCTTTCTTCCGGGCTGCAGAAGATCGCATGTGGAGCACTGCCACCAGGATGAGCGAGTAGGAAGCCAGGACGAAGGACTACGCGATCAGGAGCATCAAGATGCAGCAGACATACCTGAAGAACTCAAAAGACTTTGGTGTCAGCATAGGCGAGGCACAAATCCCATTATAAAAATATACCATATTTTTATTCATTCAGCTGTTGAGAGACATCTAGGTTGATTAGATTTCTGACTAATATGAACATAGCAGCAATGGACATGGTTGATCAAGTATCTTTGTGTTTATGTGCCCAAAGTAGTATAGTTGCTTCTTGAGGTGCATTGATTCCTATCTTTCCAAGGAAACACTATATTGATTTCCACAATTATTGGAGTTTTTTGTCTCATCAGAAATACATGGTTGTTCCCCTAATTCCACACCTTTGTCTGCATAAATCATTGAGTTGTTGTTGTTTTTATTACTTTTATCCACTCTGTCTGCCATGAGATAAATGTTAAAGTAGTTTCGATTTATATTTCCCTAATGACTAAGAATGTATATTTCTTTACATATTTCTCAGTCATTAGAATTTCCTCTTTTGAGTGTTCTCTGTTTAGGAATGCATCCCCATTTAAAGTTATTTTATTTTCTTGATGTCCAATTTTGGAGTTCTTTATATGTTGATATTAGTCCTCTATTGGAGGTGGTTGGTAAAAAAATAATAATTTCAGTTCTGTAGGCTGCCCTTTCTCTGAGTTAAGGCGTCCTTTGTTCTACAGAAGATTTTCAGTTTCATGAAATGCCATGTTTTACTGTTCTCAGTGGTTATGCTAAAAGTGTTCTGTTCAGAAAGCCTTCTCTTATGCCAATCCACTCAAGACCATTTCATACTTTGTTTTCTATCAGATTCAATTTATATTCTCTTGTAGTTGATATCTACAAATTATTTAAAGTTAAATTTTGCAGGGTAATATTGTTTTATTTTAATTCTTCTTTTAATTCTTCTTTAAGTCTTCAATTGAATTTCATCGATCAGCTTGTCAGTTTCTAAGTCAAAACCATGTTGTTTTTACTCTTATAGCTCTGTACAATAATTTGATACAGTGTATTTAGGGATGGTAATGCCTCCAGTAGATCTTTTATTATTCAGGAATGTTTTAGCTATCCTAATTATTTTTGTGTTCCTATGTTATATTAAAAATTGTCCATTCAAGATCTGTGAAAATTTGTGTTAGAATTTTGATAGAGATTTCCATGAATCTGTAGATTCCTTTTGCTATGATTGCCATTTTTACTATATTAATTGTACCAATCCATGATTATGGGAAATCTTTTCTTGTGTGGCATTTCCTTTAGGTTCTTTTCTTAAATTATTAATCCTATAAGCCAGACACATGGTGGTTAGATTGTTACCAAGCTATTTTACTTTTTGAGACTATTGTGGAAGGTGTTGTTTCTTTGATTTGTTTCTTAGTAATTTTGTCATTTACATGTAGGAACTGTGTTAATTATGTATACAGTTACTTTGTTTAAAGTATCAGCCTTAGGAGGTTTTTGAAGGAATCCTTAGGGTCCTTTATGTAAACAATTTGCAAATATTCACACTTTTAACTCTTTACTTCCTATTTACATATACTTGATCTTCTTCAGTTGACCTATTATTCTAGCTAAGAAGTCAAGTACTATATCGAATAGTTATAAAGAGAATGGGCAACCTTGTCTTGTTCCTTGTTTTATGAAAACGCTTCAAGTCTCTCTCTTTTAAATTGTTGTTGGTATGGGCTTGCTATTACTCTCATTTATTATGTATATTAATTCATTTACATCCTTAATTTCTCCATGACTTATATCTTGAATGTGTATTGTATTTTCTCAAAGGCGTTTTCTACATCTTATGAGGCGGTCATGTCAGTTTTCTCTTTCAGTTTTTTATACTGTAGATTACATTTAACAATTTATATATGTTGAACCATCCCTGCATGTTTGGGATGAAGCCTAATTGATCATGGTGGGTGATCTTTAGAATATAGTCCTTCAATTTTGTTTTTAAATATTTTATTGAGAAATTTTGCATGTATATCAACAATGAAATCTGTTCTTCAAATTTCTCTTTAGGTTTCTTTATGTGGTTTAGGTTCCAGGTAACCACGGCCTCTTTAAAATAATTGGCAAATATTTTTTCTGTTTTGATTTGTGGAAATTTTAGAGTATTTGGGTTAACTCTCCACTGATCATATGATTAAATTTTGTGGCAAAAACAGTTATCCATTTTTTGGTTTTGTTTATTTGGGGACCCTTATTTGCTGCTTTTATTTTGTTCATTTGTGTTTTTTACTTTTTGGATTTTTTTAAAGGATATTCTTATGTTTTTCTGGATTTTTGGATCTTTTTGCTATGTCCTTCATTTTTGCTCTAGTTTTCTGTGTAAATTTGTATCTTCTCTCTCTCTCTTTTGGTTAATTTTATTAAGTACTTCTCCACTTTATTGATGCCTCTCAAACAACAAACTCATTGTTTTTTTCTATTTATTGATTTCAGTTATGAATTTTACCACATACAAAATTATTAAAAATGAAAATAAATAAATATAATTTCAAATCAATACCCTAAGAATGGAGGTATGAATACTCATTATTTATTGTTACCATATTTTATCCGTGATACAAGTTTAATAAATATTTGAGCTTCTGACAGGATGATATCCTCCCAAACTCCCTCTAAGGAGAATGCTAAATTATTTTTGCAAGAATGGTACAGACTACAACTGTATAGTTGTTCATAACAGCTGACATGATTATGGTAGAGTATCTTACTATGTATGACTGGTTCTGGAAAGAAGAAATTCAAAATTTCAAGTATTGTTTAAGTAAAAGAATACTCCAAAATAACATTGAACCATCTCATTACATCTCAGTAACCACTTTTACACTGACTACCTAATCTTTATCACACTATCAGGTGACAGAAAATACTCTGATTATCCAAATATACCAAGTCATTCCCTAAATTGCAAGTCTATTATGTCTCGTATCTGGGGTAGGGATATTGTCAGTTTTTCTTCAGGGCCCATGATCCCTTCATATCGCTATATCATGAAGCAATAATTATTAATACAACCCTTATTTATTCCTTAAAGGAAAGCACTCTATTCTATTTTCTTCATATTATTTTGAGACAGTTTGTACCTATTTTATTGGTTTTTTTCTCATCTTGAATTGTTCGTCTTTGATACCAGATGTTCCTTATGAGTCATCTGGAATCGTTGACACATTTTATTTATTTTCTTGTAAAGTCTTTTTAATTTTAATTTTTATTTGTTTTTAATTATATGTTTGTGTATTTGCCCAAGAATGGATGTTCAACACATTTTGTCAAAACCATCTGGTAAATATAAAGTGTTATTAATAATTTTCAGATATCCACAAATATATATTCAATTGCATAATATAAGTAAGTGCTGTTAACAAATTATGTGTCTACTTGCATATGTAGTATTCTGTACATTCATGTATTTTGGGCTTTTGTACTGTTATTATAGTTGACCATGTAAGAAATGATATACTTCAATACTCTTATACTTTCTTTTTACAAATTCATTCTCTTCTCATTGCACAAGTACACAGCAACCTTTTAGACCAAAGAAGAAAGAAACCAATAAATATTTTTGGAAATATTTGCATAATATTTTAATTTTTTACCATTCATTAAATTAGGATCTTAAAACATTTAAAACTCAAGGGAGAAGGCAAATAGAGTTGATTTCAGGAGACTACTGACCTGAATTCAGCTTGAAGCATCAGACATTAAACAGTATGAAAAAATCAATATGGTGCCTGTGTTTTAAGAGTCAAGACATTGCAGGAGCAGTTCAAAAGTACATCAGCAGTGAGTTAAAGAACTAAGAACCCTTGTGTGCATGAGAGAAGAGAGTAATGAATTTAAACTGGCAAATGCAGTTGGCAATCAGGAAAATTCTCATGGAACTTGTGGCTGAGAGTATCAAATAAAATAGTTAGGATAGTAAAATGTTTGCTCAGCAGCACGTGCATTTCTAGTGAGTCACTTCTCAAATCTGGGAACATATGCAAGACTGCACTTTAGAGTCAGTGAGTGACCAGTGGAAATCATGTCTTTCATAAGAGAACAGTGTCTCATTGGTATTTTTGTATACATATTGCAGTCAGCATGGAAAATGATATAAGCAAGATTTTATAAAGAGAGAAAATAAAATAGCATTTGGACTTTTGTAATTTGTCATTCTTTAAATCAATATTATTTGTTGTTGTCTTTATCTGTCACAAACACATCTGAAAAGCCCAGGTATAGTCCTGCAAATATATATTAATTGTCTTAGTTGAAGAAGCAAGAATCATTCTAGATATATTATGACCTTCATTGATATTTAGAGATTATATTTAGTCATTCTTTTCCACTGGAAAAAAGCAAACAATGAATATGAACCAGACTGGCGTGTTAATATTCTGACCAGGTCTGGCATCCTTGACTGGAGATATTCTGTTCCATTTTGCTCTCATGAACTTCTATTTCCTTTTGAAATTCTTACAAACCTTGCAAGGAGGTGGTCTCTAACCAGGATAGGAACTTATGGAATTGGTAATGATGCTAAGAGTGACAGGACAGAACTCTTCAGGATTATTTAAATTTTATTCTGCTGAGGGAATTTTTGAGGGTTTGGGGAAGAATTTTCATGGGCATAGAGAGATCTAGAGAGATATACAGAAAAAACTGAATCGCATGAAGACAGAGAGCTTTCCACAGTGCAAAAATTCCTGCTATAAATGCACCAAACCTTATCTAGCAACTTGAGCCACTTACTCTCTTCATAAAGCATCAGATATTTTACTTAACCTCTCATATTGCAGGAATATTCCAAGCACTGGAGATAAAGCAATAAATAAATATGTTCTTAGGAGCCCACAGTCCAGTGGGAAGTCCAACAATCATTAATGTCTAAGATTACTATAAAATTGAATTTTAAAAGTGCATAAAGAGTACCTTCAAAACTATACTAATAGGAATGGAAGAAAAGGCAATTAAAATGTACAATAGTACCTGAGAAATTACCTTGGGTTTGGTAGAACCAGGCAGGAATGAATGATGAAGAAATAAGTGAATAGGTCTTCAGCAGAGGGATTTCTGACCTTCTAGCTATTCATCACTTCTCATAAGTATCTAAGCTTTATAAGTGAGTTTTATCCAGTATGTCATGAGCTCGTGTTTATTTATATGTATTTGGATAAGCGTAAATACAAATGAACACTAATAAAAATACTTGTTAAAAATAGAAATCAAACAAATACACAAAGCAAAGAGATATCACACACACACACACACACACACACACACACACACACACACACGTTTTTATATGACAACAACAACAAGGAAGAAAAAAGTACTGGATCCAAAAGAACTAGAAGAGAGTCCTGGATGTAATCTTTTAATTGCAAATATTCCTTGGTCTCCTCTACTTCTTTGTTACATAAAGACATGATTATTTTAAGCATTTTTATATTAACAGGGCTGAGCTGGGATTCTTTGAATGTTTTTTATGATATATTTGGTGCATTTGTTTCCTAAACTGACACCTTTTGAATTGGATATTATTGGGGTACTTTATAAATTGCATAAACATAAACTATTTTTACCTCACATTTGAAAGAAACATGTTTTAATACACAACTAGAGATGTAATTCATTGTCTTACTGATAGAAACTATCATTTTGGTTCAACAATTTGTCTTCTATACCTATGCTTTTCAAGACCTTTTCCCATTTTCTCTTGTATCAGATTATGGGTATCTGGTTTTCTGTTGAGGTCTTTGATTCAGTGCACTTGAGTTTAGTACATAGTGACAAATAGAGACCTATTTGCATTCTTCAACACACAGATATCAAGTTAGAACAACATTATTCTTTTTTCCATTGTATAGTTTTATCTTCTTCACCAAAAATCAAGTGTCTATAGGTGTGTGGATTTATTTGTTCATCTTCAATTTGATTCCATTGATCAACCTGTTATTATGTCAATACCACACAGATGTTACTAATGTTGCTCTGTAGTATGTCTTGAAATCAGGGATGGTGATGCCTCCAGGAGTTACCTTATTGTACAGGATTGCTGTAACTATACTGTTTGCTGCTGCTGCTGCTGCTGCTGTTGCTGTTGTTGCTTTGTTTTTTTTTTTTTTGTTTCTTTTGATTTTTCCCTATGAAGAGAGGTACTGTTCCTTCAGGTCTGTAAAGAATTAGGTTGAAATTTTGATGGAAATTGCATTGAATCTTTATATTGCTTTAGATGGCCCAAAGGTGACCATTTTTATTATGTTAGTACTACCAATCCATGATCATGAGGGATCTTTCCATCTTCTAATGACACACACACACACACACACACACACACACACATTTTTTTTCAGAAACTTGAAGTTCTTGTCAGAAGAGTCTTTCATTTGCTTGATTAGAGTTATACCAAGATATTTTATATTATTTGTGGCTCTTGTAAAGGTGTGTGGCCCAATTTGAGACCCCTCTCATGAGAGAGTGAGCACACTCTTGACATGTTTATTGATGGTCTCCAATACTTGAAAACAGGACACTAGAATGGCTATATTCTGATAAGCTTCACCCAGCAGAGTACACAAATAGATCTACAAACCTCATCCAAACATTGGGCAGAGCTCTTGAACATTTTTTTGCAAGATGGAGAAGGATTAAAGAAGTCAAAAAAGGCCGAGGATACCACAAGAAAACACAGAATCAACTATTCTCGGCCCATAGGGGCTCACAAAGATTGAACCACCAACCAAAGATTATGCATGGGACAGACCTTGGCCTCTACATACCCTACATATATGAAACAGATATGTACCTTGATCCTTATATGGGACCCCTAACAACTAGAGCGGAGTCTGACTCTGATTATCTTGCTTGCTTATGAACCCCCTTCCCCAAACTGGTCTGCCTTGTCTGTGATGAATAGGAGAAAATTCACCTAGTTCTCCTGTAATTTCATCTGCTGTGGAGAGTTTATATCCATGGGAAGCCTCCCTTTCTCTGACGGGAAATGGTGGAGGACAGAGGAGGAAGGAAGGAAAAAGAGAGAGGATGGGAAGAAACGGAGGGAAGAAAAGTTGGGGCCAGGATATTAATAAATAATTAAATTAAATTAAAAATACTTCAAGGTGAATAATGATCCTTGACCCCTGAGATCTCTCAGACACTGAATCACTAACCAGGCAGCGTACACCAGCTGATATGAGGCTGCCAACACATATACAGTAGAAGACTAGGTCTGGACACAGTCAGAGAAGATGCACCTAACCCTCAAGAGACTGGAGGCCCCAGAGAGTGGGGAGGTCTGGTGGGGTGGGTGATGGGGAGATTAGGAGAGATGGGAAGATGGGGACATCCTTGTGGAGACTGGGGTGGGGGAAGAGGTATGGGATGTGGAACAATCAGAGGATGGACAAGGAGGGTTATAAAATCTGGACTGTTAAAAAAATTAAATCTTTTTTTTTAATTTGAAAAAAGAGTAATGGTCAATATAAAATTTATAGTCAACTTCTACTTGAAACATTTAATTTCCTGGAGAATCATGGATGATGAGACACAGAACAGTATTTTCTCATAGATTATTAATAAAATTGAATTTAATTTCATAATATTTTTCCATTTCATGAAGTTGTCTACATCACTAATTAAATGAGGAGAACAACTAGAAATTTCTAGGTAATGATGATTTGTCTACATCTAACTAGTCTAAATCAAAAAGCCTAATGATAGCATGCATTGTTATTCAATTTTCTGTCAAGACAAAAATACATGAAAAAAAAAAGCCACTTATATAAAGAATCAAGGAAGTATTTTGTTGTTGATGTTGTTGTTGTTGTTGTTGTTGTTGTTGTTGGTGGTGGTGGTGGTGGTGGTGGTGGTGGTGGTGGTACTTTGTGCAGGCGAGCATACTGGCTTGTGTGTGTGTGTGTGTGTGTGTGTGTGTGTGTGTGTGTGTGTGTCTGTGTCTGTGTGTCTGTGTGTGTGTGTCTGTGTGTCTGTGTGTCTGTGTGTGTTTATTCTCTGATTTGTCATTTCAGTTTTAAATTTAAAGGTTTTCTTGCTTCTGAGTTCATGGTTAGGCAAAAAAGAAAACCTGCTAGAATGTATGCTCACCTCATAGCCTCCGAGAAATAAAAGAGAAAGGAAAATGTTAAACAAAATATGTCTTCTAAGACTTGTCCCTAAAAGCCAGTTCCTTTGCCCAAGCCCCTCTTCCTACAGTTTTCATCCAAGAGTCTCTTAAGCTACAAATGCTCAAATAACCTCATCAACATATTCGCATTCCATTAGTTTTTCAAAGACCATGCCACTATACACTGCTGCTCAGCTAAGGAGAACCTTCAGTATCTGATTTCTGAGTTTATTTTACATCTAAACCACAGACAAAAATAGGATACAGTGATATGAATAACCTGGGCAATGTCAGTGTGTTAATTATAAAGTTGCACATTTCATATCTCTGACAATGCCTGTCCATTCCTGGTTGTTACCCAGAATACTGACAGTCTAGAAAGTCTTCTGTAACAATGTCTTTTGCTTTATAAATGACTTTGTAAACAGGAAGTTTTCTGTGTCATATGTATAGAATGAAATAACAATGATAATCAAAAACCTAATATTTGTTTTTATTGTATAAACTACTAGTCATCACGTTCAAACATGAAAGCATTGTTGAAATCCATGAGAAGTAAGTAACTCAGTCACAAAATGACTCAGTGTATGACTTTACTTATGTCAGTCTTCAGGGAAGTAATCTGTAGTGATAGAAAGGGGACAGAAAAGGTACTTCTCACCCCAGAGGGAATTGTCTGAGGATGCCAGAAGGTAACTTTCTACTGTGGTGAGTGACTAAACTCTTTGTAAGTATTGATTTTCAAGTATATTCAATGTACTTTTACATTTGTCGTAACACATTAAATTGTATACTTAGGATTTTTATGTTTCAATTTACATAAATATTGCCCCAGAATTAAAAAAATATTACTGCATGAATCTAAAACTGATGTACTTTCAAAAGGGTCTAAAGAAACAGAATTTTCAATAAAGATATCATTCTCTAAAAATGCATATATTTCATTAAATGTGAACATATAATAAAACATGTAGACTACATCTTAATGTTTTATATAAGCAATGTCACCCTCTGGCCAACATGTGGACAACGGGAGAAGTTAGATTTAATGAAACTTCATATTTTTTCTTTCCTATATTTTATTGGATATTTTTTATTTACATTTCAAATGTTATCCCCCCTTCCCTGTTACCCTCCCATCCTATCACCCTCCCCCTTGTTCTACCTTCTTCTATGAAGGTGTTTCCCAACCTATCTGCTCACCCCTTCCCAGCTCCCCACCCTGACATTCCCTTACCCTGGAGGAGAGGGGCAGGACTAAGGGCTTCTCCTGCCATTGGGGCCCAACATGGCCATCCTCTGCTACATATGCAACTGGAGCCGTGGGTCTGTCCATCTGTACTCTTTACATGGTGGTTTAGTCCCTGGGAGCTCTGGTTGGTTGCAATTGTTGTTCGTATGGGGTTGCAAACCCCTTCAGCTCCTCCAATCATTTCTCTAACTCCTCTAATGGGGACCCTATTCACAACAGTTGGCTGCAAGCATCTGCTTCTTTATTTGTCATCCTCTGTCAGAGTCTCTCAGGAGACAGTCATATCAGGTTCCTGTCAGCATGTACTTCTTGGCATCAGCAATATTGTGTGGGTTTGATGGTTGTATGTGGATGGGGTGGATCCCCAGCTGGAGCAGTCTCTGGATAGTCTCAGTCTGCTGCTGCAGTCTTTATATCTTCTGCTAGGAAATATTTTTGTTCGCCCTTCTAAATAGGAATGAAACATCTACACTTTGGTCATCCATCTTCTTGTGCTCCATGTGGTCTGTGGATTGTATCTTGGGTTATCTGAGCTTTTGGGCTAATATCCACTTATCAGTGAATGCATACCATGTGTATTTTTAGAAAGAGCAATTTGCAAATTCATTTGGAATACCAAAAACCCAGGATAGCAAAAACTATCCTCAACAATAAAAGAACATCTGGGAGAATCACCATCCCTGACCTTAAGCTGTATTATAGAGCAATAGTCATAAAAACTGTATGATATTGGCACAGAGACAGGCAGGTGGATCAGTGGAATAGAATTGGAGACCCAGAAATGAGCCCACACACCTATGGTCACTTGATCTTTGACAAAGGAGCTAAAACCATCCAGTGGAGAAAAGATAACATTTTCAACAAATGGTGCTGCTTTTACTGGAGGTCAGCATGTAGAAGAATACAAATCAATCCATTCTTATTGCCCTGTACAAAGTTAAAGTCCAAATGGATCAAGGTGTTCCACATAAAACCAGAAACCTCATGTTATGATGGTTTGTGTTCTCACACTGAACCAGTTCCATGTGTTCTGCAGTGAATCTCATAAGGGAGTGTATTACAGATTTTTATCTGTATTTCAATGAAAACAACATATATGTCAAAAGATATGGTTTTATATCCATTTTAAACTTTGTCTGGACCTATTCTATGTATTTTACATTTACCAATTGCCTTACTCTTCCAACACTTCTTAGAATCTAATGACATAATGACGTAACTATGATTACTGAGTAGGTAATTGGATGTGAGGTAAATATGCATAGCTGACTCTCATGTTTGAAAAATCACATTGTCAATCCAAGTAGTTTAATTTGAGTAGTTGGCTTCTCTCTGGCATTTTATCTCATGTAAAACACAGAGATGTTTTGTTAAACATGAAACATTCTTATGTCCTTAATGCCAGTGTGTACTACTATTTCTAATCACTTTCTGAAATAAATTTAATTACTACATTTGAAAAAATGTTAAAGGTTATCCAGTTTTTATTTTATCTTTAAAAGTACAAATATTTTAATTGTTTAGAATTTAATATATGAGTACTGCATTTAAATAATTTCCACCCCTTTCTCTCCCTGATCTAACTCATTCCATATCCTTTGCACTCATGGTCTATTTTCTAATTATAAAGAACAAATACCTTAAATTTTATATTCACTAGCTACAGGAACTATCAAGATTGTGCAGTGATGTTAAAATAAGATAGAAAAACTCATTAAAAGCTTCCAGTGGCAAGAGATCCCACTGGTATATAACTATATAAAGCCCAAACTATTTTCATCTATAGTAGTGATTCTCATACTATGGATCATGACCACTTTGAGGGTCAAACAATTCTTTCACAGGGGACATATATCAGACATCATGTATATCAGAGATTTATATTAGGAGTCATAGCAGAAGCAAAATTAGTTATGATTAACAATGAAAAGAATTTTGAGACTGGAAGTTCCTGCAACATGAAGAATTGTACTAAGAGGCCACAGATTTAGAAAGCTTGAGAATCTTTGATCCTAGTTTCAAAACCAAGACTGGCTTCAAATAAATATCTTATTGTTCATTATGGAATAGCTGCCTATGACACATCATAAGAACCATGATGTATGCTTTAGAAAAACTTCTAAATTCTAAGAAACATGGAATGTTTATCAATTCTAAAATGGATAACTATGCATGACCCCACTGGGGCAGTTCTCTGGGCTATCTCAAGAATGTGTAAGCCACACACTTTCTTACTTTATGTTAAACAAATTGTATTACTCTTACTCGTTCACTCTAAATTCCATAGTAACATTGTCCTCTATGTTAGGTCTATGCATAATATTAATCTCTTTCTCTATATACTTTGAGAATAACACTTAAAACAACTGAAAACAATGTGGAATTCTAATTATAGAAACTTTTAAGACAATACATTTGAAACTTTCTCTCCCTTAACCTGCTTGAAGAAGTCTGAATTTGTGTAGGTTTTTAGCAGGTTGTTCTTTTACTTTACAGTGCAGGTAAGAGAAAAAACTCTATGTAAATTTTTTGTCATCAATAATAAGGACATATTGCCTAGGTGTGGTCATGAGATGTGCCTATAGCAGACATGTGGTTTTAAACACATGATCCAAGTTCAGGATAAGTGAAATTAGTATTTGGGGGTAATATTGAAATGGGTCATTACTGTCCCTATAAAGGACACAGGTCACATGGAGATGAAAATAATTATTAGAAACATACTAAAAATGTAAATATAAGTATAGTTTTCAAAGCATCTTGTAAAAGCCGTGAGTTATATTTAAATTCCTGCTATAGGTAGAACCAGGCTTTGGGAAGATCAGACCTTGGCTGAGAATGAAAAATACATTTCATAAAACTGCTATAAACATAACCATAAGTTATTGATATGCTCTCATAAAACCAGAAATAGCAGTGACCAGGCCCTATAGTGGACCAGAATTAAGACATCATATCTTACAAAACAAATGTCAGACTCTATGAATTGGGAGAAAATGAAAATTAACAATTTAAATCAACTCGTATGAAATTTCTTAGTAGCAATAGTATCTTACTTTTAAATAAATTAAGATTTGACTCAATAGTTTGTTTGGTTGGCTGACTGAAAAACTTGATTATCAATATAAATATTTTTATGGGTAAGAGAAGAAGTTTTTTGATAGGAAACCCCATTATTTGCTTTAGTCATCAATTAATGTTAAGGAATGAAAATTCAATGTAAAATCACGTTATTGCAAGTTGGCTTGTACATGGAAACTAATATAAAATACACACTCAGGAAAAATACTGTGGTTTTGTAAGAGTTAGGATTAAGAATGTTTTGGTGAATAACAAAATGTCAACTTATATTTAAAGAAAACATGATTACAAGTGAAGTAACTGTGGAAGGAACATTATCTAATTCTCCTAGATATACTGATGAATTTAGATTGTCATATCAAATTTGTGACTTCTGGGTAAAACAAGTTTAATGAACAATCATTCAGTAATTTCCAAGAATTTTAAGTAATTTGACAGAATAGTCCAACAAAATCAGTCATGCAAACACTAAATTACAGTGTCTCTTTTCAATTATACTAATAAAATCAGTTGACTATATCAAACAATAATTTATTAGAAGTGACACCAGCAAATCTCAGGAACAATATTAAGATATCAGTATTTCAGAAGTAATGAAAAGATTCTGTCCTTGACATTGGTGTCGTTCTGTAAACTTTTTTTGTACCATGAATCAATATATCAGTTAATCACACACATATGTGTGTATACAAATACACACATATATATATACCTGTTGATGTAAGATGCACAGAGAAAGAACCCACACATTACTCCAGTAGGCAAACTATGAAATTGCATTGCTTGGCTTTATATAACATCTGTAGCACACATACAGTAAGTTTTTGTTAAGATTTTAATTTTGAAATACATACACACACACATAAATACACATACACACACTATCTTTGTATGTTTCTTGGCCATTTTCCCTTGAAATTTTTAATAATCCATCCTTGTTCTGTGCATTTAGTGTTTTGACTATTATGTGACAAGAGGGTTTTCTTTTCTGGTCCCATTTATTTGGTGTTCTTTTGGCTTCTTGTACCTCTATGACCATCTCTTTCTTTAGGTTGCGTAGTTTTCTTCTATGATTTTATTGAAGATGTTTTTAGGTCTTTTAAGCTTGGAATCTTCATTCTCCTCTATTATAATTATTCTTAGATTTGGTCTTAGTTTTCATTGTGTCCTGAATTTCCTGGATATTTTGGATAAGGAGTTTTTTGCGTTTTGAATTTTCTTTGACTATTGTGTCAACCTCTTCTATAGCACTATCTATATCTGAAATTCTGTCTTCTATCTCTTGTATTCTGTTAGTAATACTTACATCTGTAATTCCTGCCCTCCTTCCTGGCTTTTCCATTTTCTGTTTTGCCTCCATTTGTTTGTGTGTGTGTGTGTGTGTGTGTGTGTGTGTGTGGTGTGTGTGTGTGTGTGTGTGTGTGTGTGTGTGTGTGTGTGTGTGTGTTTAATGTTTCTACTTCCGCTTTTAGGTCATGGATCATGTTATGCAATTCCTTCACCTGTTTGATTGTGTTTTCCTCTATTTCTTTAAAGGATTTATTTGTTTGCTCTTTAAGGGCTTTTACCTGTTTACCTGTGTTTTCCTGTACTTTTTCTTTGAGTTATTGATATCCTCCTTAGAGGAATCTATTGTCTTCATGAGATAGACTATTAGGTCTGCTTCCTGATTTTCAGGTGTGCTGGTATATTTAGGTAGGGCTTTCTGTGGCGGGAGAACTGGGTTCTGATGATGCCCACATATATTGGCTTCTGTTGCTTAAGGTCTTATGCTTGCCTCTAGCCATTTGGTTATCCCTAGTGTTTGCTGGTCTGGCTGACTCTGTCTGGATTCTGCCTCTATTGGCCCTGAGTTGCTACAGATCTCCTGGTAGGCCTGCGACCCTTGCTGTAGCAGACCTCCTGTGGGACCTCCAACTGGAAGGAATTTAGAGGGGCAGAGAAGCTGCTTATTTGTTGCCCTGTATGCAGTAAATCTCCTGAGAGGTATTCAGTCTTTTGGATCTTCAGAGGAGCAGTCACATTGTTGTCCTGTGAGAAGCTGTTCTCAGGGGTGGGGTGAGGGGAGTAGGAGGTGGGTGGTGGGGGTAGAGGTTGGGTCAATTGACTGTGGTTTCTGTTTCCTTGTGTGCAGCCATACTTCAGGGAGGCTCTCAGTTTTTAGGTTAGTTGCCCTGCATGCTTCAGAGCCCCTGAAAGGTCTTCAGAATGTGATTGCAATTGCCCAGGTGCCTTGTGTACAGATGACCTCTTGGGATACCTTTAAGCTGTGGTGTCCTAGTTGCAGTGCATATCTTGGGATATCTCCAGTTGTGGTGTCAGATGCTCTGGTTGTAGCAGATCTCCTGGGATGCTTCAGGATGTGGTATCAAATGTTTTGAATACAATGGTTCTTCTGTTATAAGTATATGTCAAATGTTCTGAGTACAGCAGATCCTCTGGTAAGCCTCAGGATATAGTGTCTTCCAGGAACCAGACTAGCTAGCAGTCTGTCCCAGCAGAAAGGACCAGGAAGAAGGGAATTGGTATTAGGCATGTGGAGGTTTGGGGGAGATGGTGGTTTCCCGAATCAACTGTCCCTCAGCAGTTGCTGTGGCACTTGGGGTAGGGTTCTTACCAAACGTTGAATGCAGTGGACCCTCTAGCATGTCTGAAGATATAGCTTCTTCCAGAGAGCAGACCAGTTAGCAGTCTGTCCCAGCAGAAAGGACAAGGTGAATGGGGATGACAGCTTTTTTTGTACATGTGAACAATTTTTTTCATTATCCCAGTTAGGCCAACTAAAAAGCAGGTTAGGTTGAGGCATATGGCCCTTCAGAAAGCTATTGGCTCTGGTAACCACACACACACACACACACACACACACACACACACACACACACACACACACAAATGGAGGCAAACCAGGAAATAGAAAAACCAGGAAGTAGGACATGAATTACAGATGCAATATTACCAACCGAATACAAGAGACAGAAGAGAGAATCTCAGATATAGAAGCTGTTATAGAAAAGGTTGTCATAACAGTCAAAGAAAATTCAAAACACACACACAAAAAAAAACCCTTATCCAAAATATCCAGGAAATTCAGGACACAATGAAGAGACCAAATCTAAGAAAAATTGGAATAGAGGAGAATGAAGATTCCCAGCTAAAAGGACCGCAAAATATCTTCAACTAAATCATAGAAGAAAACTTCCTCAACCTAAAGAAAGAGATGGTCATGAAGGTACAAGAAGCCTACAGAACACCAAACAAATGGGACCAGAAAAGAAAATCCTCTTGTCACATAATAGTCAAAACTCTAAATGCAAAGATACAATATTAAAATCTTCAAAAGAAAATGGCCAAGTAACATACAAAGGCCAACCTAGCAGAATTACACCAAATTTCTTGTCAAGACTATGAAAGCCAGAAGAGCTTCATCAGAGGTCATGAAAATTCTAAAGGAACACAAATGCCAGCCCAGCCTACTATACCCAACAAAACTCATACTCAACATAGATGAAGAAACCAAAATATTCCGGGACAAAACCAAATTCAAGCAGTATCTATAAATCATTTCAGCCCTACAGAGGATACTAGAAGGAAAACTCCAATACAAGGAATATACCACTACCAAAGAAAAGACAAGATATTAAGCATCTCATAATAAAGCCAAAAGGAGAAAACCATAAGCACAAAAGCAACCTACAAAAACAAATGTAACAGAAACCAACAGTCAATTTTCTTTAATATCTCTCAATATTAATGGACTCAACTCACCTATAAAAAGGCATAAGCAAACAGATTGGATGCACAAACAAATCCAGCATTTTGCTGCATACAAGAAACTCACCTCAATAACAAAGAAAGATGCTAACTCAGAGGAAGAAGATGGAAAAGGGTCTTCCAAGAAAATGGTCCCAAGAAACAATCTGGAGTTGCCATATTAATATCCAATAAAATAGACTTCCAAACAAAAGTTAGTAAGCATGATGAGGAAGGACACATTATATTCATCAAAGGGATACTTCAACAAGAGAACATCTTTGCCCCACAAGGGCACCCACATTCATCAAAGAACCTTTCATAATGCTCAAAAAGCATATTGAGCCCTACACAATAATAGGGGGAGACTTTAACACCCTGTTCTCACCAATGGACAGGTCGTTGAAACAGAAACTAAACAAACACATAGAGGCTACGAAGCAAATGGATTTAATAGATATATGCAGAACATTTCACCCTATAACAAAAGAATACACCTTCTTTTCAGTACACCATGGTACCTTCTCTAAAATCCATCAAACAATTGGTCAGAAAACAACCCTCAACTGATACAACAAGATTGAAATAATCCCATGCATCCTGTCAGACAACCATGGCCTAAAGCTGGTCTTCAAACAGTATATACAACAGAAAACTCACGTAAATGTGGAAACTTAACAACTCTCTACTCAATGATAATTTGGTCAAGGATGAAATAAAGAAGGAAATTAAAAACTTTCTGGAATTTAATGAAAATATTGGCACATCATACCCAAACCTATGGTGCACAATAAAAGCAGTGCTAAGAGGAAAATTCATAGCACTAAGTGCACTGGTAAAGAAACTGGAGAGATCTTATACTAGCAACTTAACAGCACACCTGAGAGCTCTAGAACACAAAGAAGCAAACTCACCCAACATGAGTAGAAATCAGGAAACAGTCAAACTCAGGGCTAAAATCAACCAAAATACAAAAAATCAGCAAAACCAAAAGTTGGTTCTTTGAGAGAATCAACAAGATAGATAAACCCCTAGCCAAATTAACTAAGGGACCCAGAGGCAGTATCCAGATTCACAAAATCAGAACTGAAACGGAACACATAACAATAGAAATTGAGGAAATTCAAAAAATCATCAGATCCTACTACAAAAACCTGTATTTGACAAACTGGAAAATCTAGATGTACTGGATGGTTTCCTAGACAAATGTCACATACCACAGTTAAATGAAAGAACTGGCAAACTTTCTAAATAGGCTCCTACCCCATAAGAAAATAGAAGAAGTCATTAATAATCTCCTAGCCAAAAAAATCCCGGGACCAGATGGATTTAGTTCAGAATTCTACCACACCTTCAAAGACCTGATACCAATATTTCTCAAACTATTCCATAAAGCAGAAACCAAAAGAACACTACCTAATTCATTCTAGCAAGCCATGATTATGCTGATGCCTAAACTACACATGGACTCTACTGAAAAAGAGAACTTCAGACCGATCTCAATTATAAATATTAATGCAAATATACTCAATAAAATTCTTGGAAATTCAAATCAAGAACACATCAAAAGCATCATTCACCATGATCAAGTAGGCTTCATCTCCGGGATGCAAGGTTGGTTCAGTATAGGAAAATTCATTAATATAATTCACCATATGAACAAACTAAAACAAATTACATAATCATCTCCTTAGATGCAGAAAACATATTTGACCAAATACAACACCCCTTCATGGCTAAAGAGGTATGGAGATCAGGAATTCAAGGCTACCACCTAAAAATATTAAAAGCAATTTACTGCAAGACAACAGCCAATATCAAATTAAATGGAGAGATACTAAAGCAATTCCACTAAAATCTGGGACAAGGAGCCCACTCTCCTCTTATCTAATCAATATAGTACTCAAAGTGCTAGCTAGAACAATAAGACAACAAAAATAGATCAAGGAGATAGATACAAATTGGGAAAGAAGAATTAAAGATATCACTATTTGCAGATGATATGATAATATACATAAACAACCCCAAGAATTATTCTTGAGAACTTTTCCAGCTGATAAAGAACTTCAGGAAAGTGGCTGGATATAAAACTAACTCAAATATATCAGTAGCCTTCCTTTATACAAATAATAAAGAAATTAGGGAAACAATTCCCTTCACAATAGCCACAAATAATATAAAATATCTTGGGGTAATTCTAACCAAACAAGTGAAAGACCTTTATGATAGAACTTCAAGTCTCCCAAGGAAAAGAATCAAAGAAGATCTCAGAAAATGGAGAGATTTCCCATCCTCATGGATTGGCAAAATTAACATAGTAAAAATAGCCATACTCCCAAAGGCAATCTAAGATTCAATGCTATCCACATCAAAATCCCAACACAATTCTTCAAAGACATGGAAAGAGCAATTCTCAAATTCATCTGGAAAGGCAAAAAATGCAGAATAGTGAAAACAAGTCTTAATAATAAAAGAATGGCTGGGGAAATAACCATCCCTGATCTCAAGCTCTTCTACAAAGCAATAATAATAAAAACTGCATTGTGTGGGTACAGAGACAGACAGGTTGATCAAGGGAATAGAATTGAAGACCCAAAAGTAAAATGACATTTAAGCACACTTGATCTTTGACAAAGAAGCCAAATATATACAATAGAAAAAAGAAAGCATCTTCAACAAATGGTCTAACTTGATATCTGTATGTAGACAAATGAAAATAGACCCATATTTGTCACCATGCACAAATCTCCATTCCAAGTGGATCAAGGACCTCAACGTAAAACCAGATTCAGTGAATCTAATCGAAGAGGAAGTGGGAAAGAGCCTTGAACTCATTGGCACAGGGAGAAATTTTCTAAACAGAACTCCAATGTCTCACACTCTAAGATTAAGATTAGATAAATGGAAACTCAGGAAACTGTAAAGCTTCTGTAATGCAAAGGACATAGTCAAAAAGACAAATCAGCATCCTATAGATTGGGAAAAATATTCACTAGCTCCACATCTGATAGAGGGCTAATATCCAAAATATATAAATAACTCAAGAAGCTTACTACCAAAAGTAAAGCAACCCAATCAAAATATGGGGTGCAGAACTAAACCGAGAATTTACACTAGAGGAATCTCAAATGGCTGAGAAGCACCTAAATTTTTTTCAAAGTCCTTAGTGATCAGTAAAATGTAAATTAAAACAACCCTGAGATTCCACCTTACACCAGTCAGAATGGTTAAGATCAAAACTCAGGTGACAACATATGTTGGTGAGAATTTAGAGAAAGAGGAACACTCCTCCATTGTTGGTGGGATTGTAAACTGGTACAATCCCTTTTGACATCAATTTGGAGGTTCTTCACAAAATTGGAAATACTACCACTCTTGGCATTATACCCCAAAGATGCCTCACCATGCTACAGGGACACAGGTTCCAATATGTTTATAGCAGTCTTATTTGTGATAGCCAGAAGCTGGAAACAGTCCAGATTTCCCAGGACAGAGAGTGGAAACAGAAAATGTGGTTCATTTACAAAATGGAATACTACCCAGCTATTAAGAAGGAGAGATGGCTCAGCCATTAAAGGCTAGGCTCACAACCAAATATATAAGAATTATGGGACTGTTTAGATGGTTTATCTGGATCTGATTTAACTTTGGTACCTGGTATTTGTCTAGAAAATTATACATTTCATCCAGATTTTCCAGTTTTGTTGAATAAAGGCTTTTGTAGTAGGAAAAAAAAAAAAGAATGAGAACTTCCTGAGTTTTGCAGGCAAAGAATGAAACTAGAAAATGTCTTCCTAAGTGAGGTAACTCAGACCCAAAAGGACATGCATGGTATGTTCTCACAAACATTTGGATATTAGCCATTAGCCAAGAAAAAAAGTACTTAATATCCAAGATACAGTCTACGGAACTCAAAATGTTCAACAAGCTGAAGGACCCAACTGAGGACACCTCAGTTCCACTTGGTGGGAGAAGAAAGCAACCACAAGAGGGGAGGGAGGGAGGGACAGAGAAGGGAGAGTGGATGTGGTTGGAAGGGAACACAATCTGGTATTGGGTGGGAAAAAAATGACTGAATCCCTGAGGGCTAGCAGCAAGAATGGAAACAGGCGACCTCGGAGGAGGAAACCTGGGAAGACCCTCTAGAATATATCAGAGACCTGTGAGTGAGAGACTCTCAGGATTCAAAAGGGGGGATCCTGGAAGAAATGCCCTACAATGGGAAGAGGGAACTTGTTGAGCCCACTTCCAGCAGAAAGACAGAGCATCAAGGGAGGGATAGGTTTTCTATCCCACAGTCAAAGCTCTGACCCATAATTCTTCCTGTGTGAAAGAAATCCATAGATGGAAATGGAGAAGAGCCTGAGGAAAAGAAGGTCCAGTCACAGACCCAAAGTGGGTTCCAGTTCAAGGGGAGGCCCCAAGACTTGACATCATTACTGAAGCTATGAGGCGTTCACAAAAAGGGACCTACCATGACTGTTCTATAAATGACCCAATAAGCAGCTGAAATAGTCAGATGCACATATGTGCACTCAACCAATGAACAGAAGCTGCTGACCCTTTGGATGAATTAGGGAAAAGCTGAATGAAGCTAAGGAGGAGGGCAACCCTGCAGGAGGATCAGCAGTCTCAACCTGGACCCCTGAGATCTCTTAGACACTGGATCACCAACCAGGCAGCATACACCAACTCTAATGAGGCCTCCACTACATATACAGCAGAGGACTCCTGGGTCTTGGTTCAGTCAGAGAAGATGCACCTAATCCTTAAGAGACTGGAGGCCCCAGGAAGTTTACAAGTTGATGAGGGGGTGGGGTGTGGATATCCTTGTGGAGACAGGGGGATGGTGAGGTGTGGGCAAGAATGAGGTATGGGGTGTGGAACCCTCAGGGTTGGGGGTTGGATCAGGACGTGAATAAAATCTGGTGTGTAAAAATTAATTAGTTAAAGAAAAGCTGTCATCAGGTAATCCAAATACTCTAATGGAGACATACCAATATTGCAGAAAGGCACATTTTTTTTTTTATCTTCACCGGAAGAACTGGTTTGTAAGTTAATCTAAGCATAGTTTCTAGGGGAGAGATCTCAAATGGCTGTTATTTAGGAGGAGAGAGCTGTCATTGATAATTTCTTCACAATGTCAACCTCCATACTCAGATCATAGAATGGCTTTGCCTTTCCTATGTATCTGAGATATTAGGGCACTTGACATGTTCATAGTAAAGTAACAAAAGTTCATTCATTTGGGGATATACTCAATCCTATGAAGAGTCAGATTTCTTTCTTATTTTTTAAATCAATATTTTGTTTCCATTTATTTGCTTTACAACACACTCAATGCCCCTAGCCAGTCACCCCTTCTCTGTCATCCCCTCCCATATTACCCTACCAAGGGCACTTTAAGTCAGTGCAAGGCAAGGTACTTTCCCTCTCATTGAAGCCAAACAAGGCAGCCCAACTACAAGAAGATATCTAAGCTATAGGCAACAGCTTATTGGGGTAGACCCCAATTCAATAGTTAGGGACTCATAAGGAAACCAAGCTGCACATCTGGTATATTTGTGTGGAGATGTCTACATCTAGCCTGTTCCTTGGTTGGTAGTTCAGACTCTGAAAGACTCAAGGGTCCAGCTTGGTTGTTTCTGTTGGTCGTCCTATAGACTCACCTTCCTCCTGCTCTTGCATAAGAGTACACAAGCTCCATCCACTGTTTGGCTATGGGTGTCTGTATCTGTCTGAGTCAGCTTCTGGGTCGAGAATCTTAGAGGACAGCTCTTGTATACAAGCATAACACAGTAACACTAATAGTGTTAGAGATTGGTGTTTGCACATAGGATGGGTCTCAAGTTGAGCAAGTTGTTTGGACATCTCCCATGCCAACATTTCTTGTAGACAAGATAAACTTTGGGTTGAAAGTTTTGTGGGTGAGTTGGTGCCTCTATCACACCACTGGAGTTCCTGCCTGGTTACAGGAGGTGGCCTCTTCAGGTTCCATAACCCAAAGGTAGTGAGTCATAGATAATGACACCCCATTGTTTTTTTGATGCCTCCCTTACACTTGGTCATTGTCTTGTCCTAGAGATACTTCTCACTTCACACCATAAGTTGCAGATTTTCTTTATTTTTTTTTTCAGGAGCTGAGGACCGAACCCAGGGCCTTGTGCTTGCGAGGCAAGTGCTCTACCACTGAGCTAAATCCCCAACCTCATGATTGCAGATTTTCATTCAATGATTTTCATGGCCATCTAGCTATTTCTCCTGGCCTTCCCAACACTGGATCCTGAACCCCACATTCCCCTCTCTACCCTTTCTTTCCTAGTCCCTCCTTCTATTTACCTCCTTCTGAATATTTTATTTTCCTTTCTAAGTGAAATTTAAGCTTTCTGCATGGGCCTTTCTACTTGTTTAGCTTCACTGTGTCTCTGGAGTATAATATAGTACTTGTATTTTATGACTAATATCTCCTTATAAGTGAATATATACCAAGCATCTGCTTTTGGGACTGGTTTACTTCACTCTGGATGATATTCTCAAGTTTTTTCCCTTTGCCTGCAAAACACATCATGTTTTTGTTTTAAATAGCTGAATAGTATCCCATTGAGTAGATGAACCACATTTTCTTTATCCACTCTTCAGTTGAGGGACATCTAGGTTATTTCCAGATTCTGGCTATTATGAATAAAGCTGCTATGGACATAGTTGAGCAAGTGTCTTTGTGATATGGAGGAGCATCTTTTGGGTACACGTACAGGAGTACTATAGATGGGTCTTAAGGTAGAACCATTTCCAGTTTTCTGAGAAATCCTCAAAATGATGTCCAAAGTGGTTGACAAAGTTTACATTCACATCAGGAATTAAGAAGTATTTCCCTTACTGTATGGTTCCAGACCTTCAGTTGTGTATGTTTCAGGAGCTTTGGGTCCAATAAAGGTAGGTAGAGAAGTGGCAGGAGACTAGAGGTCTCCTTGAACTAGCAGGCTTCTCAAGGAAGCTTGACTTTGCCCAGAAGTCTCAGAGAGCAGTGAAGATGGGTGAGGGTAGAGATTACCTGTATGATTCAGGGGTCTCAGTTCTCATGAAGGTGGTAGGGAGATGTAGCAGGAGAATGGAGGTCCCCCTGGGATAGCAAGGTGCTCATGGAAACTCAGTTTAGCACAGAGGGCTCAGAGAGCAGGAGAAATGAGTGGTGGAAAGGCAGCTTATCCGTATGTTTTAGAAGTCTGATAAGGTGGAGCAGAGGTGGTGGGAGAATACAGGTCCCCTGGGATAACAGGATGCTCAGGGCAGCTTGGACAAGAATAGGATTTCTTAGAGCTATAATGATAGGCAGTTGTGAGTTTTCCATGTGGATGCTGAGAACTTAAATTGGAATTTGATTTCTTTTAAAGGCATTAGATATTTTTGATCATTTAATCAAAAGTGTAACCTCTGCATTGAATTCTAGATGAGACATCATAAAGTCAGAGCCAGTGTACTGTTCTTCCAAATCCCTTCAAGAATCCTGCTGACATCTTACAGCGGGACTAGAACAGTGATATGAAATACAATGTACTGGGGTAGTAATTTTGTTACATTTTCAAAAGGAAAATTTAATAACATGTTGATTTGAAATTTGCATGTATAAAGCTTATTAAATGCCATTTATGTACTATCATTTTAATAAACAAAATTCATGTGCAATTGAACTATAAAATATAAACTTGGTATTCAACTCATGCTTACTATATCACTACTGCAGTTCTTTATGTATTTGGAACAATTATCTGCTTGGAAAATATATATGAATGGCTATAAATATTTTTACTCTTTTATGATTTTTTTTATCATCTTATGAAAGTCTTTGTTATTACATAACAAAACTATACTAAGCTACTTTAAAGGAACTTTCTTATTAAACATATAAACTTTAGTTTTTATACTTTATTGACATATGTATGTGTGTGACATTTATATGTTACAAATGTCTACATCCATTTCTATGTCTATATCTATCATACATATATATTATGAAACATAGCTTCTAAAATGTCCATCTTAATTTAAATTCTTTTGTGGCTTGAAAAAATGCTTTTCTTAGACTCGCATGTCTGAACATTTGGTCATATTTGAGGAGGTTATAGAACATTCTGTGATTGAAGCATTGCTGGAGAAAGCACTCCCACTAGAGGTGGACTGTCAGGATTTCTACTGCTATGAAGAAACACAGTGACTCTTATAAAGAAAAATCTTTGATTGGGGCTGCTTATATTCAGAAGTTTGTTTATCATTATGGAAGGAAACATGGCAGTAACATTCTACAGAGTAGCTGAGAGTTCTACATCTGGATCCACAAACATCAGTCTGAGAGGTGGAGATCTGGGCCTACTTTGAGCATTTGAAACATTAAAGCTTCCCCCAGGTCACAAGGTCACAATTATTCCAACAGGTCCACACATCATAATATTGCTATTCTCTGGTGAACAAGCATTCAAATCTGAGGCTGTGGAGACCATTCCTCTTTAAGTTATGATCCTGCTTTTCGAGTATCCACTTCTAGTTCATTTAGTTTTTTGAATGTGCTTGAATACATGATCTCTTAACACTTATCTTGGTGCCAGCTGCTGTGTGTCCTCACAATTTGGACTCTCCCTTTGGAACCATATACTGAAACAAATTCCTTTTGCTGCCATTAATCACTTTTGACAATGACATTTTATCATGTTAATGACAGAAGTGCATGCCTATTTTAAAAATGATTCTTCTGTAAAACATTATTCTTGCTTATTTATTGTACTTATGCATTAATACTAGTAAGAAGATGGATGTATATAGTCTATACTGTTCGTGATTTTATTAGGCAGATTGAAAAGGAAACTTTAACATAAGAAAAAAATTGGCAAAGTAACTTCCACATGGCTGTGGTGATTTCTACAGAAAGATAGGCAGAATTATTGGTTTGCTGACAGGATTGTGACAAAAATTCACAGTAGGTACATTTGGGCAAAGCCTTACAGAGTTTCAATAGACAGATAAGCAAAGGGTGTCCTCAAAGGAATGTCATCATATGGTGAATCTGTGGCTAACAGAATGCAGTGTGAAATTGGGTTCAGGTGACTTTTTGGGCTGGTTTTGCTTAAGGAATTCACACATTCTTAAAATCTATTTACTATAGACGCCTGAATGTAAACTCACATTTCTCAGCATATATCAGATAGGAATATGTGCGTATATTTTGAAATAATATTAATAAAAATTAAAGTATTAAAATATAAAAAATATAAAATGAAGTTCACATAGAAAATACCTAATAAAATCCACAGTTTGTTAAGCACAAATTCACATGTATAAAAAAGTTGAGAAAATCATCAGGATATTTTCTAATTTGTGTTAAATAATGCTTCACAGTGTTTTGCTTCTTCTGTTAAACTTAAAATTATTTTGTTATAAGAAGGATAGAAGTATAGTGTTTTACAATCAGTGATTCAGAAACCCTAAGTTAAAATTTAAAACTCTTATTATAAGTTCCAGAAATGCTTATAAAACAATAAAGATATATTTGGTCAGGTTTTTCTTTTTATTCTTAAAGATTATTGACCCTTTGGGAAATTTTTATTTTCTGCTTGCTTTTTCTAGTTGAAATTCAATTCCTGATATCGACTTGAGAGTGGTCTCTTTCTCTACCCTTTTCTATCAACAGCAATTAGAAAGAACATTTGGACTTTATTTTGAAAGTTTTATACATGTGCCTAACCACTCCAATTCCTCAATTTGTTGATGCAATGTAGGTTGATGTTTATATGCAGGTGAGATCTGGCACAAGTTAGGTCAAGGCCATGATTGAACAGTAAAAAAATTAAGTAGGGACAAAGCTTTTATAAGGTGAGAGAGAAGGGAAAGGAGAAGAAAATCAAAATGGAGACTGAGAAGGATGACCCAGGTCCAAGTGGTCTTAAATGGCCCTAGGTAGTTATGTATATTTCTTAAGGGATGGATTTCTACAGGTCAGATTATCTTATTTAGGAGGGCGGTTTATATCTTTATTATTGTTTATTGTGTGGATATATTGTAGATTGAGAATTTAATATATAAATCTGATTGATAAATTACAGTTTACTGAGTCATGATTTCAAAGGGTAGTTGGGAGTTTTTACCTTAACTACCAGGGGGCAGTTGTTGGGAGTGTGGACAGAGTCCACGGCAGGGAGCCACAGTAGGCCAGCCCCATGCTGGACTTCTAGAGCCCTGATTTTGCTGAGTAGTTAGAACCAGAGAGTTTGTGGCTAGTAGAGAACTGCCAGGAGAGATACTAAGCAGAGATAAATTATGGTTAGTTCCGTATGGCCACACGGTGTCATAACTAACTCTAGGAACAGCTGGTCTAGAAACCAGCGTGGCACCACCAGCTCGAATGGCTCATGGACTGCCTGGGACTGAGAGTCCTTGAGGGCAGTGTAGAGCTGCTGAGATAAAGATACCCCACATGCCATGTGGGTAAACCCCGTAGTACCACTATGGGTGCTGGTGCTAATGTGGAATAAAATGTTCAAGTTTATTTTAAGATTTATTGCAACAATGTAACACCAAGAAGTTTTATAAAATAACATTCTGGATTTCACGTGTTTAGAGATAACCAGTTAAATTCTAGCGGCATCCTTCTATTTAGGGTTCTATAATATGTTGGAACTATAATAGTATAGCTTTATATTCACTTTCCACTGGTATGCATAGTAATTTTTACTTATGTTTGTCATATATGATACATATTTGTATATAGGTTTTAATGTTATTATCAACACCATTGAAGATTTTTGCAAATGATCACAGAGGCACTCCAACATGGCATCAATTTTTTTAACATTGGATTAGAGAAAAATGAATGACTACATGATAAATCTATCAGGTATGAATGATATACTAATGTTGCACTGGGTACATGTACAAGAGAAAGATCATATTGCAGTCAAGATATTTATGTGTTGTGTTATAAGCATAATGGTAAATTCACCATAATAATTATAAGTAAAATACTATTTATAACACATGTCCAATAGTCCCTTGATACATTTTCATTAATCTAACTGGTAGTTTATTTTCTCCTTGATGATACTGTCCCAAGATCATCCTCACTATTCTGTATTCCCAAAGGAACAGATTTTTTTTTCAATATCTTGTTTCAAAACCCACAATGGCAGTGGTATAGAGAATTATTTGAAAGGAGGTTTATAGAAGATGGGGAACTGGGGGTAGCCACTAAAGTTCCAGATGACAAGGACCAAGAGGTTCCCAGGATCCAACATGGATAACAAGGGCTGAAATACCAAACAAAGGGGAGAGAGAACCTGTAAAAGACCATATCCAATGGAAAGACCTGCCCCCTGTTTGAGGGATAGGCCACCCACCCATCTCAAAAGTATTAATTCGGAATTGCTCCTGTCAAAAGAAATGCAGGGGTAAAGACTGAAGCAGAGACTGAAGGAAAGGCCATCTAGAGACCACTTTACCTAGGGATCTATCCCATCTGTAGACACCAAACCCAAACATTATTGCTGATGCCAAGAAGTGCTTGTTAAGAGGAGCATGGTATAGGTGTCTCCTGAGAGGCTCTGCCAGAGCCCGATGAAGACAGATGAGGGCACTCAGCCAATCATTAGTCTGAGCACAAAGACACAAATGGAAGAGTTAGGGGAAGAACTGAAGGAGCTGAAGTGGTTTGCAACTCCAAAGGAAGAACAATATCCAACAACCAGACCTCCAAAGCTCCCAGGGACTAAACCAACCAACCAAAGAGTACACAAGGAGGGACCTGTGACTCCAACTGCATATTTAGCAGAGGATTGCCTTATCTGGTATCACTGAGGGTGTTGGTAGTGGGGCATGGTTCGGTGGAGGTTCGATGACCCCAGCATAGGGAATACTGGGATACTGAGGCAGGATAGGTAGGTGGGTGTGGGAGCACCCTCATGCAGACATGGGAAGAAGGGAAGGGGATCAGGGATTGGTGGAGAGGAAACTGGGAAGTGGGAAACATTTCAAATGTAAATAAATGTAAATAAAATAACCAATAAAAAAGGAAAAGAAATAAAGACATTAAAGCATTAAATAGAATGAGGTTTCATGGGTATAACTTTTGATGAATGTTGTGGATCCTTGATAAGTTTTTCATTCCATCTTGATGATTTTCTCTGTAATACCCAGTTTCGAGAGCACTGAGCAATTTGTGCTGCCCTTCGTTTTTTTTTTTTTTTTTTTTTTTATTAACTTGAGTATTTCTTATATACATTTCAAGTATTATTCCCTTTCCCGGTATCCAGGCAAACATCCCCCTCCCCCCTCCCCTTCCTTATGGGTGTTCCCCTCCCAACCCTCCCCCCATTGCCACCCTCCCCGCCATAGTCTAGTTCACTGGGGGTTCAGTCTTAGCAGGACTCAGGGCTTCCCCTTCCACTGGTGCTCTTACTAGGATATTCATTGCTACCTATGGGGTCAGAGTCCAGGGTCAGTCCATGTATAGTCTTTAGGAAGTGGCTTAGTCCCTGGAAGCTCTGGTTGCTTGACATTGTTGTACTTTTGGGGTCTCGAGCCCCTTCAAGCTCTTCCAGTTCTTTCTCTGATTCCTTCAACGGGGGATCTATTCTCAGTTCAGTGGTTTGCTGCTGGCATTCGCCTCTGTATTTGCTGTATTCTGGCTGTGTCTCTCAGGAGCGATCTACATCCGGCTCCTGTCGGTCTGCACTTCTTTACTTCATCCATCTTGTCTAATTGGGTGGCTGTATATGTATGGGCCACATGTGGGGCAGTCTCTGAATGGGTGTTCCTTCAGTCTCTGTTTTAATCTTTGCCTCTCCCTTCCCTGCCAAGGGTA
Organism: Rattus norvegicus; assembly: GCF_021556685.1. Taxonomy (NCBI): domain Eukaryota; kingdom Metazoa; phylum Chordata; class Mammalia; order Rodentia; family Muridae; genus Rattus; species Rattus norvegicus. The sequence goes on from NC_141540.1 coordinate 90,203,011, forward strand.
TTCTTTTTCCTCATTTAGAGAAGGAGTGAAGCATTCACATTTTGATCATCCGTCTTGAGTTTTGTTTGTTCTAGGGATCTACGGTAATTCAAGCATTTGGGCTAATAGCCACTTATCAATGAGTGCATACCATGTATGTCTTTCTGTGATTAGGTTAGCTCACTCAGGATGATATTTTCCAGTTCCAACCATTTGCCTACGAATTTCATAAACTCGTTTTTGATAGCTGAGTAATATTCCATTGTGTAGATGTATCACATTTTCTGTATCCATTCCTCTGTTGAAGGGCATCTGGGTTCTTTCCAGTTTCTGGCTATTATAAATAAGGCTGTGATGAACATAGTGGAGCACGTGTCTCTTTTATATGTTGAGGAATCTTTTGGGTATATGCCCAAGAGAGGTATAGCTAGATCCTCAAGCAGTTCAATGTCCAATTTTCTGAGGAACCTCCAGACTGATTTCCAGAATGGTTTTACCAGTCTGCAATCCCACCAACAATGGAGGAGTGTTCCTCTTTCTCCACATCCTCGCCAGCATCTGCTGTCACCTGAGTTTTTGATCTTAGCCATTCTCACTGGTGTGAGGTGAAATCTCAGGGTTGTTTTGATTTGAATTTCCCTTATGACTAAAGATGTTGAACATTTCTTTAGGTGTTTCTCAACCATTCGGCATTCCTCAGCTGTGAATTCTTTGTTTAGCTCTGAACCCCATTTTTTTTGGTTCTTTTTTTTCGGAGCTGGGGACCGAACCCAGGGCCTTGCGCTTCCTAGGCAAGCGCTCTACCACTGAGCTAAATCCCTAGCCCCTGAACCCCATTTTTAATAGGGATATTTGTTTCCCTGCAGTCTAACTTCTTGAGTTCTTTGTATATTTTGGATATAAGGCCTCTATTTGTTGCAGGATTGGTAAAGATCTTTTCCCAATCTGTTGGTTGCCGTTTTGTCCTAACCACAGTGTCCTTTGCCTTACAGAAGCTTTGCAGTTTTATGAGATCCCATTTGTCTAAGATTCTTGATCTTAGAGCGTAAGCCATTGGTGTTTTGTTTAGGAAATTTTTTCCAGTGCCCATGTGTTCCAGATGCTTCCCTAGTTTTTCTTCTATTAGTTTGAGTGTGTCTGGTTTGATGTGGAGGTCCTTGATCCACTTGGACTTAAGCTTTGTACAGGGTGCTAAGCATGGATCGATCTGCATTCTTCTACATGTTGCCCTCCAGTTGAACCAGCACCATTTGCTGAAAATGCTATCTTTTTTCCATTGGATGGTTTTGGCTCCTTTGTCAAAAATCAAGTGACCATAGGTGTGTGGGTTCATTTCTGGGTCTTCAATTCTATTCCATTGGTCTATCTGTCTGTCTCTGTACCAATACCATGCAGTTTTTATCACTATTGCTCTGTATTTCTGCTTGAGTTCAGGGATAGTGATTCCCCCTGAAGTCCTTTTATTGTTGAGGATAGCTTTAGCTATCCTGGGTTTTTTGCTATTCCAGATGAATTTGCAAATTGTTCTGTCTAACTCTTTGAAGAATTGGATTGGTATTTTGATGGGGATTGCATTGAATCTGTAGATTGCTTTTGGAAAAATGGCCATTTTTACTATATTAATCCTGCCAATCCATGAGCATGGGGGATCTTTCCATCTCCTGAGGTCTTCTTCAATTTCCTTCTTCAGTGTCTTGAAGTTCTTATTGTAGAGATGTTTTACTTGCTTTGTTAAAGTCACACCGAGGTACTTTATATTATTTGGGTCTATTATGAAGGGTGTCGTTTCCCTAATTTCTTTCTCGGCTTGTTTCTCTTTTGTATAGAGGAAGGCAACTGATTTATTTGAGGTAATTTTATACCCAGCCACTTTGCTGAAGTTGTTTATCAGCTTTAGTAGTTCTCTGGTGGACTTTTGGGATCACTTAAATATACTATCATATCATCTGCAAATAGTGATATTTTGACTTCTTTTTTTCCGAACTCTATCCCCTTGACCTCCTTTTGTTGTCTGATTGCTCTGGCTAGAACTTCAAGAACTATATTGAATAAGTAGGGAGAGAGTGGGCAGCCTTGTCTAGTCCCTGATTTTAGTGGGATTGCTTCAAGTTTCTCTCCATTTAGTTTAATGTTAGCAACTGGTTTGGTGTATATGGCTTTTACTATGTTCAGGTATGGGCCTTAAATTCCTATTCTTTCTGTGACTTTTATCATGAAGGGGTGTTGAATTTTGTCAAATGCTTTCTCAGCGTCTAATGAAATGATCATGTGGTTTTGTTCTTTCAGTTTGTTTATATAATGGATCACGTTGATGGTTTTCCGTATATTAAACCATCCCTGCATGCCTGGGATGAAGCTTACTTGTTTTGATGTGCTCTTGGATTCGGTTTGCCAGAATTTTGTTGAGTATTTTTGCGTCGATATTCATAAGGGAAATTGGTCTGAAGTTCTCTTTCTTTGTTGTGTCTTTGTGTGGTTTAGGTATAAGAGTAATTGTGGCTTCGTAGAAGGAATTCGGTAGTGCTCCGTCTGTTTCAATTTTGTGGAATAGTTTGGATAATATTGGTATGAGGTCTTCTATGAAGGTTTGATAGAATTCTGCACTAAACCCGTCTGGACCTGGTTGGGAGACCTTTAATGACTGCTTCTATTTCCTTAGGAGTTATGGGGTTGTTTAACTGGTTTATCTATTCCTGATTTAACTTTGATACCTGGTATCTGTCTAGGAAATTGTCCATTTCCTGAAGATTTTCAAGTTTTGTTGAATATAGGTTTTTATAGTAAGATCTGATGATTTTTTGAATTTCCTCTGAATCTGTTGTTATGTCTCCCTTTTCATTTCTGATTTTGTCAATTTGGACGCACTCTCTGTGTCCTCTCGTTAGTCTGGCTAAGGGTTTATCTATCTTGTTGATTTTCTCAAAGAACCAACTTTTGGTTCTGTTGATTCTTTCTATGGTCCTTTTTGTTTCTACTTGGTTGATTTCAGCTCTGAGTTTGATTATTTCCTGCCTTCTACTCCTCCTGGGTGTATTTGCTTCTTTTTGTTCTAGAGCTTTTAGGTGTGCTGTCAAGCTGCTGACATATGCTCTTTCCTGTTTCTTTCTGCAGGCACTCAGCGCTATGAGTTTTCTTCTTAGCACAGCTTTCATTGTGTCTCATAAGTTTGGGTATGTTGTACCTTCATTTTCATTAAATTCTAAAAAGTTTTTAATTTCTTTCTTTATTTCTTCCTTGACCAGGTTATCATTGAGTAGAGCATTGTTCAATTTCCACGTATATGTGGGCATTCTTCCCTTATTGTTATTGAAGACCAGTTTTAGGCCGTGGTGGTCCGATAGCACGCATGGGATTATTTCTATCTTTGTGTACCTGTTGAGGCCCGTTTTTTGACCAATTATATGGTCAATTTTGGAGAAAGTACCATGAGGAGCTGAGAAGAAGGTATATCCTTTTGCTTTAGGATAGAATGTTCTATAAATATCCGTTAAGTCCATTTGGCTCATGACGTCTCGTAGTCTGTCGACATCACTGTTTAATTTCTCTTTCCATGATCTGTCCATTGATGAGAGTGGGGTGTTGAAATCTCCCACTATTACTGTGTGAGGTGCAATGTGTGTTTTGAGCTTTAGTAAGGTTTCTTTTACGTATGTAGGTGCCCTTGTATTTGGGGCATAGATATTTAGGATTGAGAGTTCATCTTGGTGGATTTTTCCTTTGATGAATATGAAGTGTCCTTCCTTATCTTTTTTGATGACTTTTAGTTGGAAATTGATTTTATTTGATATTAGAATGGCTACTCCAGCTTGCTTCTTCTGACCATTTGCTTGGAAAGTTGTTTTCCAGCCTTTACTCTGAGGTAGTGTCTGTCTTTGTCTCTGAGTTGTGCTTCCTGTAGGCAGCAGAATGCAGGGTCCTCGTTGCGTGTCCAGTTTGTTAATCTGTGTCTTTTTATTGGGGAGTTGAGGCCATTGTTATTGAGAGATATTAAGGAATAGTGATTATTGCTTCCCATTATATTCATATTTGGATGTGAGGTTATGTTTGTGTGCTTTCATTCTCCTTGTTTTGTTGCCAAGACGATTAGTTTCTTGCTTCTTCTAGGGTAACTTGCCTCCTTATGTTGGGCTTTACCATTTATTATCCTTTGTAGTGCTGGATTTGTAGAAAGATATTGTGTAAATTTGGTTTTGTCATGGAATATCTTGGTTTCTCCATCAATGTTAATTGAGAGTTTTGCTGGATACAGTAACCTGGGCTGGCATTTGTGTTCTCTTAGGGTCTGTATGACATCAGTCCAGGATCTTCTGGCCTTCATAGTTTCTGGCGAGAAGTCTGGTGTGATTCTGATATGTCTGCCTTTATATGTTACTTGACCTTTTTCCTTTACTGCTTTTAATATTCTTTCTTTATTTTGTGCGTTTGGTGTTTTGACAATTATGTGACGGGAGGTGTTTCTTTTCTGGTCCAATCTATTTGGAGTTCTGTAGGCTTCTTGTATGTCTATGGGTATCTCTTTTTTTAGGTTAGGGAAGTTTTCTTCTATGATTTTGTTGAAGATATTTACTGGTCCTTTGAGCTGGGAGTCTTCACTCTCTTCTATACCTATTATCCTTAGGTTTGATCTTCTCATTGAGTCCTGGATTTCCTGTATGTTTTGGACCAGTAGCTTTTTCCGCTTTACATTATCTTTGACAGTTGAGTCAATGATTTCTATGGAATCTTCTGCTCCTGAGATTCTCTCTTCCATCTCTTGTATTCTGTTGGTGAAGCTTGTATCTACAGCTCCTTGTCTCTTCTTTTGGTTTTCTATATCCAGGGTTGTTTCCATGTGTTCTTTCTTGATTGCTTCTATTTCCATTTTTAATTCCTTCAACTGTTTGATTGTGTTTTCCTGGAATTCTTTCAGGGATTTTTGTGTCTCCTCTCTATGGGCTTCTACTTGTTTATTTATGTTTTCCTGGAGTTCTTTCAGGCATTTTTGCGATTCCTCTCTGTAGGCTTCTACTTGTTCTCTAAGGGAGTTCTTCACGTCTTTCTTGAAGTCCTCCAGCATCATGATCAAAAATGATTTTGAAACTAGATCTTGCTTTTCTGGTGTGTTTGGATATTCCATGTTTGTTTTGATGGGTGAATTGGGCTCCGATTGTGCCATGTAGTCTTGGTTTCTGTTGCTTGGGTTCCTGCGCTTGCCTCTCGCCATCAGATTATCTCTAGTGTTACTTTGTTCTGCTATTTCTGACAGTGGCTAGACTGTCCTATAAGCCTATGTGTCAGGAGTGCTGTAGACCTGTTTTCCTCTCTTTCAGTCAGTTATGGGGACAGAGTGTTCTGCTTTCGGGCGTGTAGTTTTTCCTCTCTACAGGTCTTCAGCTGTTCCTGTGGGCCTGTGTCTTGAGTTCACCATGCAGCTTTCTTGCAGCAGAAAAGTTGGTCTTACCTGTGGTCCCGAGGCTCAAGTTCGCTCGCCGGGTGCTGCCCACGGGCTCTCTGCGGCGGCAGCAACCAGGAAGACCTGTGCCGCCCCTTCCGGGAGCTTCAGTGCACCAGGGTTCCAGATGGTCTTTGGCTTTTTCCTCTGGCGTCTGAGATGTATGTACAGAGAGCAGTCTCTTCTGGTTTCCCAGGCTTGTCTGCCTCTCTGAAGGTTTAGGTCTCCCTCCCACGGGATTTGGGTGCAGAGAACTGTTTATCCGGTCTGTTTCCTTCAGGTTCCGGCGGTGTCTCAGGCAGGTGTCCTGCCGCTCCTGGGCCCTCCCCCACGGGAGCCCAGAGGCCTTATACAGTTTCCTCTTGGGCCAGGGATGTGTGCAGGGGTGAGCAGTGTTGGTGGTCTCTTCCACTCTGCAGCCTCAGGAGTGCCCACCTGACCAGGCGGTTGGGTCTCTCTCTCACGGGGTCTGGGAGCAGAGAGCTGCTGCGGGCCGGGATCCGCGGTTGTGGGACTTCCCTGTGCTGCCCTTCTTAAATACTACTTTAAGCTTCGCTAACATGTCACATCTTATAGCTTTGTACACTAAACAGAATTATAAAATTAGCACCGATTTATTTGTCTATATTAGAAGAAACACCTGCGCCTTGTTTACAGCATTGCCTACAGAATAGGCATACAGTAAAAAGAAATTAAAGAGAGTAGATATTTCATTCTTCATAGTTTTCACATTTTAAAGCTCAAATCAATTTATTATTATTATTATTATTATTATTATTATTATTATTAATAATTTATTTATTTGCATTCCAGTTGCTGCTCTCTGGTCCCCCCTTCCACACCTCTTCATTCCATTCCTCCTCCCTCTTGTCTCTGAGAATTTGCCCCCCACCCCGACTTCCAGCATCCCTAGGACATCAAGTCTCTCAAGTATTAAGCACATCTTCTCCTACTATGGCCAGACCAAGCAGATCTCTGCTATAATTGTGTCAGGGGCCTCAGACCGGCCCTTGTATGCTCCTGGTTGGTAACTCAGTCTCTGAGAGCTCCCTAGGGTCTGAGTTAGTTGACACTGCTGGTCTTTTTATGGGATCACCCTCCCCTTCAGCTTCTCCAATCCTTCCCCTAATTCAACCATAGGGATCTCCGACTTCAGAGTATTTGGGTGTAAATATCTACTTCTGTCTCAGTCAGCTACTGGTAGGGCACTCTGAGTACAGCCAGGCCAGGCTCCTGTCTATAAGCATAGCATAGCATCAGTGTCAGGTCTTGGTGCCCCCCACTCCTGCCTCCACCCCCATGATATGGATCCCAAGTTGGGCCAATCATTGAACAGTGTTCAGTCTCCTCTCCGTTTTTGTCTCTGCTGTACTTTTAGACAGGAACAGTTCTGGGTCAGAAATTGTGACTGTGGGTTAGTAATCCTGTCCTTCCCATTGACACCCAATCTACTAATACAGGTGGACTCTTTCCCCTCCCCAGTGTTAGCGATTTTGGCTTAGCCACTGTATTTGAATCCTTAGAGCCTCTTACCTTCAGGGTCTCTGATTTTAAAGCATGATCTTTCAGTGCTTGAGAGAAATCAACTTCTTTGGGCAGTCGGTACTACTCACTTCAATAATGTACATTCAATATCTCCTATATGTTTAATGATCTCTCTTCTCTGTTTTTTTTTCTTTTTAAGAAAACCAGCTACATTTTACTTTAAAATGGACAAATCAAATTTGACAACACACAGCATTCCATAATGGAGCATGTGCCTACACAAAAGTGGCAAAGTTCCATCTTGTTTGAATACAGATCCAAAGTTCTTTTCATTAAAAGTAAAATTGGTGGCTGGAAGAACATAGTACATCTCCATTAGTTGAAGTGCTTGAGGAGGACACTCATTGCAAACCCATTAATATTTCTATTACCTAGAATGACTTTTGGGTCATTCTAAAAACCTAAAAGAATGAAAACGGGAATATGACTGAAGATATTTAGTTATATTCCTTCTAGCCACACATAGTCAAGTATATAAACAAATCACTTAAACTCACTTGTCTATACTTCCTTTTCCCTAACTATGGAATCAGTTACACAGAGATAATAATTTAGAGTCAGCCTGAAATGTATAATAAAACATATAAGCATTAAAGTAAATAATGTATAATATATACACATATATACACATATATATTTGATAAATGTATACAGTGAAGGGTAAACATTTTATATTAAAGGTATTTGTACAATAGTTCTACTCTTTTAAACCAGTAATTTAGAATGCGCTGAGAAAAAAGATCATTAGAAATAGACACATCTATAATAAGTATATTACATTTCACTTACTAGCTAATTATTCTTCACAGATACATGATAGTTCTTCTTCCTGCTTTCAAAAGGAGACAGGGTTGAGGAAAAAGTGAGTATTGTTTAGATTCCATCCTATTGGCTTTTCAATTCCAACTTTCTTAAATCTCCTTTCCCTCAGGGTTCTCCCTGTAGTTTGATACGTCGCTATAGCAAATCTTTCAATCCAACAACTGATCAACCTAATTTTAATGGAAACTTTGCTCTAATTAATTGTATTTTCATCCTAAATGCCTATTATGGTGCTAGCAGACAGGCTTTGGAACCTATCTACTCCATAGATTTTCTAATGCTTATTCTTGGTTCTGTCTATATCTTTAGAGTCATTCATTCTTTGTGTTTCTTTTCTCTTTCTTCTTCTTCTTCTTCTTCTTCTTCTTCTTCTTCTTCTTCTTCTTCTTCTTCTTCTTCTTCACCTCCTCCTCCTCCTCCTCCTTCTCCTTCTCCTTCTCTTTCTTCCTCCTCCTTCTCTTTCTTCCTCCTCCTCCTCCTGCTATTCTTCCTTCTTCTTCATCTGTATATTCCCAGAAACTCATAGTGAATCCTTCCTATGGTGTTGATTTATATGATATTTCCTCATTGTTGCCTCTTTTGTTTATTGGAAGGGTGCACGTAAAGAGTTCTTTACATGAACATCAGTTTGAAATCAGCTTAACCTATCTATACTACCATCAAAAATTTTTTCCTTTTGCCATACATAATTAAATCAAATTATGCATTCTAATTATATCTTTATTTATCTACTCTAATCTATGTATCTATCATCATCTATCATCTATCATCTATTTACTATAATCTGTTGTCTATCTCTCCTCTCTTCTTTGTTCCCACCATTTTCCTGTTTCTCTCACTTTTGCTATCCTGCTCCAAACCCTTATCTCCTGTCATTATCAGCAGAATTAAGTCAAAAGCATGATAATGAATCATTAATTTTGGTATATGTAAGACTAATAACTGTCAAATCAAGATGATCATAAAGGAAGATGAAGATAAAAGTATTTATGGTCAGTGATAGAAGCAGTGAGTTGTTTGTGAGTTTCTACATCACATTATTGATCTTTGTGATCAAGAATTTATTTTATTAAAATGTCAGGAAAAAGAGGCCCAGAGACAGGCCCAATGTGGGCTCCAACTCAAGGGGAATCCACAAGGCTACTATTACTAAGGCTGTGGAGTGCTCACAAAAGGGGTTTATTATGACTGCCCCCTTGAATGACCCAAAAAGCAGTTAAGATGCAGATATTAACACCCAGCCAATGAACAGAAGCTGCTGACCCCTGTGATTGAATTAGGGAAAAACTGAAAGTAGCTGAAGAGAAAGGCAACCCTATAGTAAAAGCAGCAGTCTCAACATACCTGGACCCCCAAGAACTCTCAGACATGTAACCACCAACCATGCAGCCGACAATAGCTCATAGGAGGTCCCCAACACAAATAAAGCAGAGATCTGGGTTCAGTCAGAGGAGATGAACCTAACCCTCAAGAGACTGGAGGCCCGAGTGAGTAGGGAGGTCTGGTGGGGTGGGGGTTTGGGAGAGATGGGAACATTCTCGAGGAGACAGAGATGGGGAAGAGGTATGGGAAGTAGAACAGTCAGAGGATGGACCAGGATGGAGATAAAATCTGGAATGTAAAAAAAAATTATATAAAAATAAAATTGTTTAAAATGTGGTAATCTCATTAAGATTATTTCTATAATTGCAAACAAAGCAATTTAATATTTCATTTTTATTTCATAATATTTAATTGCTATATTAATGACCTATAATTATGCTTTGCAAACTGTGAGCTTACCTTCTCTGATTTGTTAGATTATGGTCTTCTTACTGTGTGTTTTGTTATTTTTACATGCAATGAGTTGTTTTTTTAAATACTGTCATTTGGGAAAGAAAGTGGACAGTTTTCTGACAGTGCTTAGCATATTTGTAGACCATAGCATTCAGTATTTGACTTAACACAGATTTTATATAGCTTGCGTTAAAGAGCTTGTGAAAACTTGGGAGCATTTCCACAAAGCACACATTTAATTTCTAAGGCAGCAAAATCACAATCACAGATGCTCATATGATAAACATAGAACATGGTCTCAGTGAATGTCATTCTATATGTCCCTTATCAAACCTTGATGCTCTCCAGACAAGGAAAGTTTTGGTTGTTAGACTGTAGTAAGGTCAATATTAATATTTTACACTCTTAGAAATAGCAAACAAACTTTAAGCCACATATTAGAAAAAATATCTTCAACTAGAGTATAGCATAACCCTTCTACTCAGAATATGGATGCACATTCTGTACAGAAACTACTTATTCAGTTACAGCTCCATCTATGAAATTAGATATCTGCACATTTTCTATTTAAATTCTTCTCTCATATATTACATCCAACCTTCAGTTTCTCATTCTCCACTCCTGTGTTACCTTGTACTCACCTCTCCCTGGTTCTACTCATCTTACTGTTCCTTCTCAAAAAGGCAAGTTGTTGAGGGATAGGCTTGTCTTTGTATTATTAAAACATTGTTTCATGGATTGGCAGAGAGTAGTCTACAGGCCAGACTTTGGTATCATTGATTTAATGAACTTCCTATTTCAGTGTTTTAAACATTCTTCCTTACAACCACCTAATTGGTTTAATAAAGATCTGACCAGCCAATTATCTAGGAAAAAGAGAATAGGGCAGGACTTCTGATCTCAGTAAGGGGTTGATACTGACAGGACACACACACACACACACACAGAGAGAGAGAGAGAGAGAGAGAGAGAGAGAGAGAGAGAGAGAGAGAGAGAGAGAGAAACTACAAGGGAGGAAGGTATTGAGTGACCATAAGAACACATATAAACCAGAGCCACCCAGGGTAAGACTTTGATTGAAAGGACTGCATGACTGGGAAACAGACATTCTTAGAGTGTTAGAATAGCTCAGAACCCAACCACCTTATGCTTGCAACTTCTTAATAAAATACTAGATTTCTGTGTCTTTACTAAGGAGATAAAACAGACTAGAGTGGGATTAAAAATGCCCAGCAGTTATCTGAGAACAGGAGTGCAAAATGCCATTATGAACAAATTACTATTAAGGAAGTCTCTGAAGAATATCAACTAAAACAAAGTATATCAAGTTACAATAAAACTCAAGTCTAAGTGGACTAAGGACCTCATCTTAAAACTGGATACACTAATTATCATAGAAGAGAAAGAGGGAAATAACCTGGAATGAATTGGTACAGAAAACAATTGCCTGTACAGAACACAAATGGCTCAGGCTCAAATCATAAATGGGACCTCATGAAACTTCAAAGCTTCTCTGGAAGGTGAAGGACATTGTCAATAGACCAAAACAGTATCCTGCATTTGGGAAAGGACCTTCACCAACCCTATATCTAACAGAGGGCTAATATCCAAGGTAAAAGAAATTAAGAAGTTAGGCACAAACAACACAAAGAGCTCAATTAAAAAATGGAATACAAGGCTAAATAGAGAATTCTCAACAGAGAAATCACAAATGTTGGAGAAACAATAAAAGAAATATTCAAAGTCCTTAGTTAATAAGGAAATGCAAATCAAAACAATTCTGAAGTTCCGTCTGACACACATCAGAATGGCTAAAATAAAAAACTCAAGAGATAATACATGCTGGTGAGGATATGGAGCAAGGGGGGGAATACTTCCTCATTGGTAGTGGGAGTATTAACTTGGACAAACACCTTGGAAATCAATTTGACTGTTTGACAGACAACTGGGAATACTTCTATCTCAAGACTCAGCTATACCATTCCTGAGCATATTCCCAAAAGATGATCTATTATCACAAAAAGACACTTGCTCAACCATGTTCATAGCAGCTTTATTTGTAATAACCAGAAAATAGAAACAACCTAGATGTCCCTCAGCTGAAGAGTGGATAAGGAAATGTAGCACATCTACATACTGGAATACTATTCAGCTATTAAAACAAAATATTATGAATTTTGCAGCAAATGAATGAAACTTGAGAATATCATCCTGAATGAGGTAACCCATTTCCCTAAAGAGTACGGTATGATATGTATTCTCTTATAAGTGGATATTAGCCATAAAATACTGGCTGCTCATGCTACACTCCACAGATGCAAAGAAGATAAACAAGAAGGAAGACACAGGCAAGGATGTTCAAGAATCAGTGGGGGTGAACTTAGGTGTAAGTTACTTCATTGAGAACATAGAAGTGAAGAAGTCACCTCCTATAACCAAGCAGGAACCACAGTGGTGCACTAGAGACACCAACCCATCCACAATATTTTTGACCCAAAATTTATCCTACAAGAAATGCAGGTACAAGGGATGGAACAGAGACTAAAGAAATGACTAACCAATAACTGGCCCAACTTGAGACCCATCCCATGTGCAAGCACCAATTCCTGACATTATTAATGATACCCTGTCATGCTTGTAGCCAGGATCCTAGCATTGCAGTCATCTGAGAGGCTCTACATAGCAGTTGACTCAGACAGATGCAGACACACATAGCCAAAGTTGAATGGAGCTTGCAGACTCTCATGGAAGAATAGGAGGAAGAATTGACTGCTCTGAAAGGGATAGGAGCTCAACAAGAAGACCAATAGAGTCAACTACTCTTGGCCACTGGGACTTCTAGAGTCTGAACCACCAATCAAGAAACATATACAGTCTGAACATAGGTTTCCCCACACATATGTTGCAGATGTGCAGCTAGGTCTTCATGTGGGTCCAGGCAACTGGAGTGGGATTTATCTCAAAAGCTGTTAACTCTACATGTGATAGGTACTTCTAGCTGGGTTATCTTGTCTGACCTCAGTGAGAGAGGATGTTCCTAACCATTCAGAGACTTGAAGTGCCAGAATAGGGGTGTAGCCAGTGGTGTCCTTTGGCTGCTCAGAAGAGAAGGAGAGTGGAGCATGGGGAATGATTGTGGGATTGGGTGACCAGTAGAAGGGCAGTATGTAGTATATGAAGTGGATAAATAAAAATTCAAATTAAATAAAAATACAAAAATAACCGAAAACAAATGACCAGACACATCCCCTCATATAAGGTTTGACAAGGCAACCCAGTAGGAACAAAAAGACATGTCATGAACAGCCCATGGTCCCACACTTAGGAGTCCATCAAAAACATCAAGCTACATCCAGAAGACAAATGATTGACAGTTCATAGTTGATTTATTCTCTCTGAGCCCCTATGAATCCTAGTTAGTTGATTCTTTGGGTTTTCTTGTAGTATCCTTGATCCCCCAGGCTGCTACAATCCTTCCATTCCTCTGCTGGATTGCCCAACCTCTGCTTGTTTGGCTCTGGATCTCTGCATTTGCTAGCACGAGTTTCTGGATAACATCTCTTTGATGACAACTTTGCTAGGGTTTGATGTCAAATAGTACAATAGAATATCATTAGTAATCATTTCATTGACCTTTTCTTTTCCTTTCTTGTATGTCATGTTTGATTCAATCCTAAGACTCTGATCTGACCAGCCTCTGGTTCCTGCTAGTCATAAGATCACATCTCTCAGCATGAGTCTCAAGCTAGCCAGTCTTTTATGGAGAGCCGCAATAACATTAGCCACCACAAGATGGCGGTGGCTTCCACTGCGCCCCACGTGGAAAGCCGGTATAGCTTTTGCCGTTACAAGATGGCGCTGGCCTCGGCCACACAGGCCGACTTCCTTTCAGGAAGTTAACTGTGTGCGCATGTGCAAGAGTGCCTTCGTGCTAGGTCTTTGCCCACTCTGGGGCGTGCCTATGAGATCATGGGTAAGCAACCAATCAGGTGTGGATGCGCCGCACTAGGGTGTATATGAGCCGCACCATGCTGGCGCCCCAGGCTCTCTCTTTAAGATTCAATAAACATTTAGCTGCAGAAGGATTCATGTGTCCGCGCGTGTGTTCTTGCTGGCGAGATAGCGCGGGATTTCTGGTGCCGAAACCCGGGATAAAAACGCCACACCATCGCCAGGCGCCGAGGAGGGTCCTCTGTCCGCAGAGAGAATCCAGAACTGCAGTGTTTTAGGGTAAGCTCTGAAAGATATGTTTGGTCTTGATCTGTTTCACTTCTCTCCCCCACTAGAAGATGCAGCAGAAATTTTTGTTATCGTTTTAGCAGCCTTCATGCTTTCTCTTTTGGTTTTTGATTTTGTGGCTGCTGCTAGGCAACATCAGAGGTCATACCTAGAAGATGGGAGCTGCCCAACTGTAATAGCAGGACAGAGAGTGCTAGGGGAGTTACAAGGCAGCATGTCAGAAACAGAGCGGGATAAAAGATTAAAGAGCTCAAAGAGAAAAGATAAATATAAGAAAAAAGCCCCTCCCAAAGACTTCAGATCTGAGGGAGCAAGAGGTTGGGGAAAGAACGCCCCGGGAGAGAAACAGAGAAAGGAGAAGAAAGCTTTGAAAGGGAGAAGCCTTTATCCGGTAAAGGAGTTAGAGGCTTTAGAGCTTGATAGCTCAGAGACAGATGAGCTTAGCTCCTCTGAAGAAGAAGATTTAGAAGATGAGGCAGCTCACTATGAAGAAGAAGGATACTACCCAGATGGACAACGAGCTAACAGCTTGGGTAAACAGAAGAAAGTGGGAGGTGGAAACCATGCGGTTTCCCGGCCTATAAGCCCCAGCGCCCCTCCATCTTATATGGAGAGATTTCACTCAGATTCCTTCTTCACTAAAGAGGAACAGAAAAAGATACAGCAGCCATTTCCGGTGTTTGAGGCTGCCGATGGAGACCGTGTTCACGCACCAGTAGAATATGTTCAAATTAAGGAACTTGCCGACTCGGTCCGTAACTACGGAGTTAGTGCCAATTTTACTATTGCTCAAGTCGAGAGGCTTGCCACTCTGGCCATGACTCCAGGAGACTGGCAGACAACAGTGAAGGCTGCGCTCCCTAATTTGGGACAATATATGGAATGGAAAGCCTTGTGGTATGACGCCTCTCAGGCACAGGCCAAAATCAATGCCATTGCTGAAGGCGATCAGAGAGATTGGACACTTGATCTGCTAACAGGACAAAGGCAGTATGCCAATAATCAAATAAACTATAACTGGGGAGCATACGCTCAAAACTCCGCTGCCGCTGTTAAGGCGTGGAAGGCACTTTCCAAGAAGGGAGAGTCTGGGGGACACTTAACAAGAATTATACAAGGCCCCCAGGAGCCATTCTCAGACTTCGTGGCTAGGATGATGGAGGCAGCAGGCAGGATCTTTGGAGACCCTGAACAGGCAATGCCTTTAGTGGAACAGTTGGTCTATGAGCAAGCCACACAGGAATGCAGAGCAGCTATTACACCTAGGAAGAGCAAAGGATTACAGGACTGGCTGAGAGTTTGCCAAGACTTGGAGGCCTGCATACTAATGCCGGCCTCGCGGCTGCTATCCTACAGGGCCAAAAGTGCTCAGGTACAGGTGATCACAGGATCTGCTATAACTGTGGCAAACCAGGACATCTGAAAAAGGAGTGTCAGGCCCTCACAAAGAAGAGAGCACCAGGACTGTGTACTAAGTGTGGGAAAGGCTATCATTGGGCTAGTGAGTGTCACTCAGTTAAAGATATCAGAGGCAGGCTTATTCAGCCCGGGCCTCCCCAGGCAGAAGGGGGTGAAAACATTCCAAAAAACGGGTATCTGGGCCCCAAGTCTCAGGTCCCCAAAACATATGGGACTCCAGCTCACAACAAACAGACACCATGGTTCACAGAACTACAAAAGGCTCAGCAGGAGTGGACCTCCATTCCACCACCCAATTCATATTAATGCCACTGATGGGTGTGCAACCTGTCCCCACTGACTACAAAGGCCCCTTACCCGGGGGAAGTGCCGGCCTTATTTTGGGTCGATCCTCCTTAACCTTAAAGGGACTTATTGTTCACCCTGGAATAATAGATCAAAATTACACGGGAGAAATTCAAGTTCTCTGCTCTTGCCCTCAAGGCGTTTTTTCCGTCTCCTCAGGTGACAGGATTGCTCAGTTGATTATCCTTCCAAGCTTACATGATCATTTTCCTTCTTCCGGGGTCCCTAGAGGCACCACGAAGTTTGGCTCTTCCGGGACTGATTCTGCTTATTTAATGATGGACCTTAATTCCAGACCCTCTTTAGAGTCGAAAGAACTCTATATATAGAAGCGAAAACTTTTATGGGAATTCTAGATACAGGGGCTGATAAGAGCATTATCTCCTCTAGTTGGTGGCCTAAGGCATGGCCTGTCACTCAATCATCCCATTCCTTACAAGGACTAGGGTATTAGGCCAGCCCCACTATCAGCTCATGCTCCTTGATCTGGCATGCTCCAGAAGGCCAAGCAGGAAGGTTCATTCCTTATGTCCTCCCTCTTCCTGTTAACCTTTGGGGGAGGGATGTCTTACAGGGTCTAGGACTGACATTGACCAATGAGTACTCTCGACAAGCTGTTGAGATTATGAAGAGAATGTGTTATGAGGAAGGGAAGGGATTAGGAAAAAAGGAACAAGGAAAATTAGAACCGGTCCCACAAGAAGGTAATATAGGAAAGCAGGGCCTGGGTTTTTCCTAGGTGCCATTGAGGGTTCTATGCCCATACCCTGGCTTACAGAAGAGGCTAAGTGGGTTCCTCAATGGCCTCTATCCTCTGAAAAATTGGAAGCTGCCACTAAATTAGTTAATGAACAATTACAGCTTGGTCATTTAGAACCGTCCATTTCACCATGGAATACTCCTATTTTTGTGATAAAGAAAAATCAGGAAAATGGAGACTTCTCCATGATTTGAGAGCCATTATTGCACAGATGTGTTTATCTGGCTAGATCCAACGAGGCCTACCCTTACTCTCCGCCTTACCTAAGCAGTGGAAGATAATAATTATAGATATTAAGGATTGTTTCTTTTCCATCCCCTTGTGTCCACAAGACAGACAGAGGTTTGCATTTACTATACCAGCTGTTAATCATCTTGAACCTGATAAGAGATTTCAGTGGAAGGTCCTGCCTCAAGGCATGGCCAATAGCCCCACTATGTGCCAACTAAATGTGCAACTAGCCCTTGAACCTATAAGGAAGCGATTTCCATCTTTGCTTCTGGTTCATTACATGGATGATATTCTAAAGTGTGATAGAGATTTAACAACCTTACAGACCTCATATCCCATCTTAATCAAAACATTGGGACAATGGGGACTACAAGTCGCTACAGAAAAGGTTCAAATTGCAGAAATTGGCTTATTTCTGGGATCGGTCATTTATCCTGAAAAAATAGTTCCTCAGAAATTAGAGATTCGCAGAGATCATTTACATACCTTAAATGATTTCCAAAAATTATTGGGAGATATAAATTGGCTGAGACCATTTTTAAAGATTTCCTCTGCTGAGTTGAAACCTTTATTTGATATTTTGGAAGGGGACTCTCATATCTCCTCTCCGAGAGCAGTGACACCAGCTGCAAACCAGGCCTTACAAGTTGTAGAAAGTGCCTTACAGGATGCTCAATTACAGCGCATTGATGAAACCAAGCCCTATGATTTATGTGTTTTCAAAACTATACAATTACCAAGAGCTGTCTTGTGGCAAAATGGGCCTTTATTGTGGATCCATCCCAATGCATCTCCTGTTAAGATTATTGACTGGTATCCCGATGCGGTTGCTCAGCTTGCACTCTGCGGGTTGAAGGCAGCTATTACTCATTTTGGGAAAGAACCCAAAATTCTGGTAGTACCATACACAGCCATTCAGGTACAAACATTAGCTGCTACCTCAAATGCTTGGGCAGTGTTAGTTACTTCCTTTGCTGGACAGATTGATAATCATTATCCAAAACACCCGATCCTGCAATTTGCCTTAAGCCAAGCCATTGTGTTCCCACACATAATGTCTCAGGAACCACTTGTTGATGGGGTTGTAGTGTATACAGATGGGTAAAAAACTGGTGTAGGTGCTTATGTGGTCAATAATAAGGTAGTATCTAAGCAGTATAATGAAACCTCACCTCAAGTTGTGGAATGCTTAGTGGTGCTAGAGGTCCTTGAGACCTTCCCAGGCCCGCTTAACATTGTGTCAGATTCCTCCTATGTGGTTAATGCAGTTAAGGTTCTTGAGGTGGCTGGAATAATCAGGCCTTCCAGAAAACTTGCTCAAAATTTTCAGCAAATTCAATATACCCTTCTCAGCAGGAGATCCCCTGTATTTATAACACATATTAGAGCTCACTTGGGCCTTCCTGGTCCAATGTCCCGTGGAAATGACCTAGCAGACCAAGCTACAAGAGTGATTGCAGTTGCCTTGTCCCTCCAATTACATGTAGCAAAAGAATTTCACAGACAATTTCATGTGACGGCTGAAACTTTACACCGCCGATTTGCTTTGACTAGAAAAGAAGCTAGGGAGATAGTTACCCAATGTCAAAATTGTTGTCAATTCCTGCCTGTACCCCATGTGGGAGTTAATCCACGAGGAATCCGACCGCTACAGGTCTGGCAAATGGATGTTACTCATATCCCTTCTTTTCGAAGACTTCAGTATCTGCATGTTTCTGTTGATACATGCTCTGGCATCATGTTTGCTACACCTCTAACAGGAGAAAAGGCCTCACATGCAATTCAACATTGCGCCGAGGCATGGAGTGCTTGGGGTAAACCCAAACTCCTTAAGACAGACAATGGACCAGCTTATACTTCTCAAAAATTTCAACAATTCTGCCAACAAATGGATGTGACTCATCTGACTGGTCTCCCGTATAATCCTCAGGGACAGGGCATTGTAGAACATGCCCATCACACTCTCAAATCCTATTTAATTAAACATAAAGGGGGAGTCGGGGAGGCTCTACCCTCAGTACCAAGAGTAGCTGTTTCCATGGCACTCTTCACCCTTAATTTTTTAAATCTTGATGCCCAAGGCCATACTGCGGCCGAACGTCACTATTCAGAGCCTGATAGACCAAAAGAGATGGTAAAATGGAAAGATGTATTGACTGGCCTATGGAAAGGCCCGGATCCTATTTTAATAAGATCCAGGGGAGCTGTTTTTTTTTTTTTCCGGCAGGAAGAAGATAACCCATTCTGGCTACTGGAACAACTGAAACAGAGAATTCTGACGCCTAGAAATGACTCCCGGATGGATCCCTCGGAAACTACCTCTAGCCCTCATACTGCCTCTTTGGATTTGGATTCCTAGTACTTCAAAGAATGGGTGGGGGTGGCTCTGTTTGGTGCAGCCCTATGCTGTGGATTAGTGTTCATGCTATGGTTGGTCTGCAAACTCAGATCTCAACAGAAACGCGACAGGGTCGTTATCACTCAAGCACTTGTGGCCATTGAACAAGGGGCCTCCCCTGAAATTTGGTTATCTATGCTCAGGACTTAGTCGGTATCTGAGTTCTCTGCTCTTGCACCCCATGCATCTGTGGATCCATTGCACTGGGATGAGAGAGACTCAATGATTCTTTGATCAGCCCTTCTACATCGCTGAGGTTTCCTCATTGCACGAGATAGGGTGATCATGATTTCCCCACTAACTCATTGTTAATGAAATATGTAAACACTCAGGATCAGCTTATATTGCTGATTTTCATTTATCTTACAAGGAGGCTACTGTCCCATTCTTGAGCCTTTGGGGAAAGTGGTAAAAAGAATAGTTGCAGCCAGCCACCATGGTCGATAAATAATGGTGGATGAAGTAAAATAACTTCCTGTTGGTTTACACAAAAGAGGAGAAGGCTTTGTCAGAGGGAAGTTTTGATGATGCAGCAAAAATATTAGTATTCAACCTATTACTGCTGGAACTCATTCAACTACAGATTGAGTATCTGGTCCCATATACACTCCAAAGACAATATTTTCATCTGTATTTTATACTCTCTTCCCTATCTGCTCTACCAAGAACAGCCCTAGGCATATAAATCCAAATTTTAAAAGTTGTGCTAATGATTACTTAACTCAAACACAATATTCAAACAATCACATATGAAATAGGCTAGAGTGTTTCCTCTGCCTATTTATCAACTGTTAGATGTTTATTATTCTACTTTGATACAGCAGGTAAAATATAAGTAACCCAAATAACTTTGAAATTATATAAATATTAATTGATAATGGGAACAAAATAAAACTATTTCATTCTCGGTATGAAATACAAAAATTGCTTGCATCTTGTGTTTTCATTTGCAAAAGCTTGATGCTATCTGCTAAATACAGGATTCCTTTCCTTAAGTACTGAGCTTATGGCAGGATAATTTCATATTTGCTACCATATATCTAGAGACATAATACTGTTCCCACACAACATAAACAACCGCAACCTTACAAACTCGTGGAAACTAATAACTTTCTACTGAATGGTCATTGGGTCAAGGAAGAAAAAAAGAAACAATTTAGAAACTTCCTAGAATTTATTGAAAATAAAGACAAAGCATCGCTAAACTTATAGAATGCAATGAAAGTGGTGCTAAAAAGAAAATTCGTATTAGTGAGTTTTCATATTAGTGACTTAATATCACTCCTGAAAGCTCTAGAACAGAAAAATGTAAATACACCAAGAGGAGTAGATGGCAGGAAATAATCAACCTGAGGACTGAATTTAATAAAATAGAAGCAAAGAGGACAACAGAAAGAAAAAAATATAGAGCTAGTTCTTTGGTAAAACCAATAAGATAGACAAACACTTATCTGAACTAAATAAAAGTCATGAGAAAATATTCAGATTAATAAGTCAGAAATAAAAAAATGATATAACAATAAATGCTGAAGATTTCCAAGGAATCATTAGGTCATACTCAAAATACATACATATACATATGTATACCTATATATTATATATGGTTATTTTTCTTTATTGATAGTACTTATCAAAATTAAATCAAGATCAAGTAAACAATTTAAATATGACATCTAAAGAAACTAAAAACAATCATGAAATGTTTCCCAGACAAAAATGCCAAGGGTCAGACAGGTATACCACAGAATTTTACTAGAATATTGAAGAAGACCTAATACCAATACTCTTCAAATTACTACACAAAATAGAAACATAAGGAACATTGTCAAACTCTTGCAATGTGGCGACAGACACCCTGATACATAAACCACACAAAGATTAAATGAAGACAATTAGAAATCAATTTCTCTCATGAACTTTGATGCAAAAATAATCAATAAAATACTTACAAACCAAATACAAACCACATCAAAAAGACCATGAGGCTTCAACCTATGGCTTCACCAATAGGCTTCAACCTATAAATGCATGGATGGATCAACATATAAAATAATCTGTCAATGTAATATACCATATATACAAATTAAAAAAATTCAAGATCAACTTAATACATGGTGAAAATGCCCTTGACAAAATCCAAAACCCTTTCATGATAAAAATCTTGGAGAGATCAGTGATACACATGCTACACCTAAACATAGTAAAGGCAATTTACAGTATGTCAATAGCCAGCATCAAAATAAGTGGAAAGAAAAATCAAAGCAATTCCACAAATTAGGAATAAACCTAAGCTGTACATTTGCTCTATGTCTTTTTAATTTAGTACTTGAATTTTTAGCTAGAGCAATAAGGCAACTGAGAGAGATCAAGAGGATGAAAACTTGAAAGGAAGAAGTCAACGTATTGGTAGTCATAGATAATATTATAGTATTAATAAACAACCCCAAGATTCTACCAGACAATTCCTATACTGATAAATACCTACACAGAGAAGTGGCTAGATACAAGAGTAACTAAAAACATCAATAGCTCTTGAATGGATAAATGTCAAGTAAGATGGGAAAGAAGTCATAGAAACAATACTCTGTACAATAACCAAAATTGACACTGCTATACTATTCCTGCTTATATACCTAAAAGTTGTTTTATCCTACCACAAGGACACTTGTTCAACTATGTTTATAACAGCTTTATTCATAATAGTCAGAAGCGGAAAGTAACCTTGATGTCCACCTACTGAAATTATATTGATTAAACATTGTAATTTTTTAAACTAGGGTGACTATTTTCCCCAAAATACCACAACCCAATATTTATATTTATAGATTTATTCAATAGGGCTTCTTAAGCAAAGTGCAATAACCAGAATTTCTTAAAATTTAACACATATATTTTCACACAGTTCAGAAGGCTGTTGTGCATTCAATTATAAGGTACACTAAAGAATGATACCCTGAACTCAAATAACATAAATACAAGAGTGTTTTATTCTGGAGAAATCAAGTATGCTGGGGACTCCTGTTACCAAAATGGAGAGACAACCAAATGAGCTTGCAAGTCTCATTTAAAGCATGTTAGAGAATTTTCTATGTTAATATGTTGGTTTATCTCTCCATACATTCCATTACCAGGGTGTGGGGGCTGGGAACTTGTTGGGAAGGTGAAGAAACTTACTCAGGAAGTAGCTGAAGATGTCTGAAACTGCTGCTGACACATTTGTCATTGCCGCAGGT
The DNA here is from genome assembly GCF_021556685.1 of Rattus norvegicus. Taxonomy (NCBI): domain Eukaryota; kingdom Metazoa; phylum Chordata; class Mammalia; order Rodentia; family Muridae; genus Rattus; species Rattus norvegicus. The sequence goes on from NC_141540.1 coordinate 90,225,189, forward strand.
GAAGCTTCTGAGGGACTTGCCTCGTATTTCCCAGTTCTTGGAAACCGAGATTTAGGCCTAGTATCCTTAACTGCCAATTTGATGCCCGTCATGGAATCAGCCTACCTTTCTCACAACATCTAAAATAACGCACACGAAAAGCTAATTTCTCACACCAATATGAAATTTCCATGTTAGACTACTTTAGAGTTTTTTGAACATTTGTGCCTTAAACACTATTCCTGGCAGAACATGTCATCTATAGTTTTTAATAAGTGATTCGGGAATGTTGTTTAAGGTTAAAATTAAATTTCAGACTTGAATTTCTCACTCAAACTTGTGTACTTAAACACACAGACCCATATTCATTATTGGTAAATAAAAATTAACTTGGATTTTATGAGTGTATGCATACGAATGTCTTCAGGTGGATATGTTAAGGTCTACAAAATACAAAGGGACTGGCTAGATGAATTCTTGGAAGTCTATTAATACGCCTTCCAACTAGTGTAGGATTCGTAGGCATGCTGTGGAAATGGTCCTGTATCCCATATCTCTAGCTTGCATGGAGTAAAGTAATCTATTTTAAAGAAACCTCTATTGTCAAGATTATTGTGACAAGTCCTCCTTTGTAGCACATACTCTCTTTTCTGATGTTAGATCTTTTTAAAAAATTTTATTGGATATTTTTTATTTATATTTTAAATGCTATTCCCTTTACCAGTTTCCTGTCCATAAGCCTGCTATTCCAACCCCACTCCCCCTTCTTCCATGAGGGTGTTCCCCCTCCTCACCCCCCCCCACTCCTTCCTGCCTCTAGATCTTAAAACCTGAAGACAAGTTACTGGAAATAAATAGATTAAAGGAAAGTCTGTTTGGCTGTGGAAAGTGGTTCCAAGAACACGCTGGGTATATTTATAAACAATTAAATCAATCCAAATTCTATTAGCCATAAGATTGTCAATGGTGAACTCAACTGAAGGAAAGTTCTTAGAAGACTCCAACGCGTGGCTTCCAGTGTGCACTCCAATATGCCCCTTCTTCTTGCAGCTGTAGGCAAGAACAAGACACTCAAAAGGGGAGATATTAATACATCTGAGTACCAGAATAATCTTTGTCGTGTTGTACTCAGTCTCCTAGTCAGATGATGTGTGCTGAGATGGCAGTTTATCCCATTAATCACATGAATCACACTACATTTTTAAAACTTTCATCTGAGTAGGAGCATGAGACTTTAATGTTTTTATCAGACTATCTTGTCTTGTTAAATACATGCTCAGTAGCTTGTGGGCTGGGTAACTAGTGCTTTCTTAAAATTCTAATTTATATAGAAAGGTAAATGTATATATTCTGTAAAATGTCACTCCCCAAAGCTAGTGAATCATCAGGGATAGGGGGAGAAAAATTAGTTACAGTTTCTAGGGGACATATCATAAATGGAACAAAAAGTGGGACAACTCCCAAGAGTTGAACAAGCTATGGGTTTGGTTACTGACACGGTGAGATGTGCAAAGGAAGCTGGCTGCAGCTTCCTGGGAACAAGTAGGGGATACAGGAATCCCGAAGTAGAGACAAATGATTGCATTCCAAGCAAGGTAAGTGTCCGTGTAGTAATATTTTCTTCCACTCATTTCCTGAGTACTAAATCATTCAGAGCAGTGCAAGGGAAATCAATTGTAACCTGATTCCAAAGTAAAAGCCCCTGCTAACCAGGGCAATGAAAAGAAAGGAAAACTTAAGAAATCTGTATTTCCAAATAGACAGAATTGTATGTCTTCTGGGGAAAGAAAACAATAAGTCTTGATTCCAGCATACTAAAGAAAAACTGTGTACTTAGTAACCAATCAGAAGCTAAGAGTTGAACTCCTCTATATATTATATGTGAGTATAAAAATTCTGGATTTGGACTGACTAACACAATTTCAAATCTTACTATTTTGAGTTTTACATACAAACTTCATTTTACTATCATATTTAGAGGTCTTATTTCTGTATCATTTCCTGATGTATCCAAAGGAAAAATTTTACAAAACAAATTTAATTTATGAACTCAGAGATGGTCATGTTTAATCACTAAAGACACACGTCATACTCAGCAATAAATAGTCTTAAGATTTCATTCATTTTTCTATATTTTATTATTTAAATAGAACTAGATGTTTTGTATTCTGCTTTAAATTTTGGAAATGTTATGACTCACATCTGCATCAAATCCTGATTCTTGAATGGTCTACATAGTTCTCCATGATTTTCTTTGGCTTATCATCTTTCTGATGATATACTTTGTAGTTACCTATCTCCTTTGCAAGAGTACAGATCAAGCCTACAACTATACTGGTATAGTGGTATACTATACCAGTAAACTATACTGGTATACTGGTATAGAGCTATACTGGTAGAGTACAGTTCTTTGCAATTCTTTACTGCTCTGAAAATCATTATCTCTAGATAGCCATAGGAAAGTAGCCTCTATATTGCCTGTGGAAATTTGTTTGATTTTACCTTTTCTAGGTACTACATGAAAACAGGGCAATCAACCCTTTGTCTTGGTTTCCTTATATGCCCCTTTTTGTTATTATTTGACTCATTTTAACTCTATAGCACTTATGTGCATTGGCTTTCTTAAATAAATAGAGTAGTTGGTATGATTATTCACCAATTCAGTTATTTGTTAACTCAGAATAGGGTTTAACAGGCCCTTTAGTTCTGAGAGACCATATCAGAGACAGTACAAACCCAAAGTATTCATGTCAGCAATGTGTCCCCTACAGACAACTTATGCCAGTTTCACTACCTTCCTTCTTTTCAATATCATAACTTCACTAGATTACTCTAATTTTCTGTACTGATACTGTAGAAAAATATGTGAATCTAAGTTTTCATTTCAGATTCTACCTTTTAGGTTTAATGACCCTTATCTATATATACTGCATAACTTCACACTTTCCAGTGGCCTTTTTGAAAATTCCAACTCAGAGATAGTAATATGCTTCACTATTAAATCTAGAAAAGTTACTTAAATGATTTGTCAACAAAATGCACTTAGTTAATAAGATATGTACAATTTAAAGAGAAGAAACTTGAAACACATTCAAAAATTAAGTGAGTTATTTTCTATTTACTTAAATTTACTATAAATCTATACAACTTTTAAAAAAGAAAATCTTCAAAATCTTGGAAAGAACAAAAACCTTTAAAATATGATTGAAGAATTCATATTTCATGAAAATAAGTTACAAAAAATTAACTTTTAAAGATCACATAAATTTGCCTTTTGACAAAACATTACTAGGTAGATAAATATGCAAAAGAGAGACTAGAATAGATTTGTAAATGATTCTAGTATTTTAATTGAATGATTTTTATATTTATTCCTCCTACTTGATCTGTAAGATGCTCTTAAGTATGTATGACCTAAAGTATCCTTGAGAATGCCTACCAGGAGAAACTAGAACGCTGACCAATGGGATTTTGTTTTTCTACTTCAGTGTCATGGAGGGCGCTTTATTATGAAATGCAAGAAAAAAATCAGATTTGACCTTTATAATTAAGAAAAATATATTTGTAGAATACTGATATCTTGTAGAACTTGTTTATTAAAACCATTCTAAGAAAGTCATGGGTATTACTTACCATGAGTGGATCATAAGCTAATGTTTCTGTTGACAAGGAAAATTTATTGCAATGCAACTTATCTTGACAGACCTCTCTCTGCTTGCTCTGCAGAATATAAGTGTTCTACCAGTGTGTTGCTCCATGTCAACAGTGGGAAAAAAGAACAGAAATCTAACCAATCTCCCTGAAAAGTCCTTTAAGGTATAGCCTGGCTATCAAATGTCAATACAGCTGACAAAGTGGCCAGTGAACTGCAAGCACTAGATATCACTTGGTGATTATAAAAATTTACAGCTGTCAGATAAAATGAGAATGTCTCCCATGGGTATGAAAGTAAAATGTGAAGATTAGCTTATACGGCACTCTGTCCTGGGCTTCCTTTCAGAAACTAAGATCAGATATGTGAGAATGTCATAGGCAAGGTATAACAAAATACTTACCAGGACTTGTACCATACTCTTAAATTTTTTGCAAATTCTGTTCTTATACAAAAAAGTGTTAAAATACTTGGAAGGACAGAATGAAGTTGTTAATTGATAAGGTGATATCAGAAGTGACTGAAGAGTTTTCTGTTCACATCATATATTTTAAACTATGTTCCTAAAAGTATCATTAATTGAGAAATAGGTTTTTGCTGTGGTGTTAGGAGAATTCTGATTTAACAAGCTGTGAATCCATTTTGAAGTCATATCTCATGAGGTCTGCAGTTGTGGAATAAAGTAAAATGTGACTGAATGTTTGCGCTGCTCTAAAACTTAATTCTTTTATGAGCTAATGCATTTGTAAATTCATTTGAGAACATTTCCTGATGAAATCAGAGCCTGGCATATTGATTCATGGCTGTTTCTCCAGCATGTGAAAGGCTATGAAAAGATGGCTGCCAAGAGTTTTAGTGAGAACTAAAATGCAAGATCCCGGTGTCATAGTTGATAAATGTTACTTGAATGAATAGAAAATGTAGAAGTGTCCTATGCCTGAGACAGCAAATGGTAAGAAAAAAAAAGAAAAAAAAAAGAAAAAATGGACAAGGGCTGAATGAAGAATGTTTCCTGTCCTTCATATGTGACTCTTTCAATCTATCTTTGCTTATTGGTTTCCAGGCTTTTACACTACAACCCTTTCTTTCTAGCCTGATACCATGCAGCCTAGGTTGATCTTGAAGTTGTGGCAATCCTCCTGGCTCAGTGTGCCAATTATTGCTACTATTAGCATGCTCCACATATCTTGTTACAGTTAGGCAATAAATTTCTTTCTCATTGATTACTCTTACACAATTCCATTTCTCTCTTGGCCAATTCCTTATTCCATGTCTCAGATACACGATATCTGCATTACTGACCTTTACTTTTTCTCTAAGTCATTTGCATTGGAAAGCTAACTGTTGAATTTTTTCATTTAAAAATTGAGATTACAATACTTCTTTCTCTTCTTTCCCTACAAACCCTCTCATATACTTCTCCTTGCACTTTTTCAAAGCAAAGTTCTAGCCTAGCCATACATGTCTTTAATTCTAGCATTTTCAATGTATTTCAGTTTAGAATAGACTTCAAAGCTTGTTTCATTTTGCAATTAAACAAGCATGGTGGAAGCAAATCTATCGCTCTCATGTTAGTTCTCTGGTTAGTCTGTTCCTCCACATACATGCTGCTTGGTGTAGCCTTTTTTTTCTTTTTCTTTAAATGAAATGGTCCTGTTAGCATGGATTAATTAGGTGAATTAAATCAGATATAATTTTAAATATTGGATATGGTACTTCTTATGATATGATAGGAAAATATGTTATACACTGGATAAATTGTTGAAGAACTACACATGAAGTAACAATATACTTTTCTTAAGTATTTTAGTTGAATTATGAGTTCTATGTCAGGGGCCATTGATGATAAATAGGTATTAGGACTGCTTAAATCTCATCTAATGGCATGAAGATCCTAACTAAAATTAAAATGGAGGCAGAATTATGAATGAATGAAACTAATGGGAGTGACATTGAATGGCCACAGTTGGATGTAAGCAGAAACTGTCAGACTTTCTACTTCCAGGGCTAGAGCAGAACTGTGTAAGAAATCAGCAACATGAAGATAGCTCAGCCCAGCAATCTGACAGTACCATCTGTCAGAATGTCTTCCCTCATATCCTTATAATATCCACCATGTGAGGCACGGTGCTACTCTTCTGAGAGGAGTTTCAATTTTGCTAGGAATTTTTGAAAAATTACCCTTTGCATTTCCACATCTCTGACCCTTGTAAGCACTGCTGAGGCGTCTGGCATGCTGTCTGCTTCCCAGCAGGTGTGCCTGAGAACTAATGACCCCAACACATGCCTAAGTAGTTATTGGAAAACTGGTCCAATCCCAGAAGGTAAGATGTTGTAAGCTTACTCCTAAAATGGGTTTTAGAATTATTATAGTAATTACACTCAGCAGTCGTGGTATAGATTCCATTTACTAGGCCTAGGTATGCTGTGCTCCTTTACAAATAACTTTTACATATACACAAGACAAATATAATTAATGCTACGATTACTTCCTAAATTTCTACATTATACTCACCTTCCTCACTGTTATTTTTAGAATCGTGGACTCAGACCATCATTACCCAGATTAGCCTCATCAGAGTACTGATATGAATAAAAGAGTAACTTTTATAGTAGAATAATCGAAGGTATTAGGCAGTAAGGACAAGTAGCATACAAAACAATAGAAGTATAAAAGATTTTAAGGCATGACTAAAATTTGAATTTGATATAGTTAGAGTATGATTTAAAAATAGAGTTTTTGTTTCTAGAAGTACAAAGACACAAACTGAGGTTCGGGGTTTGATTGTGACAAATTCTGATATTAGAATTTATTTTCTTTACTATTTATAATGTGCCTTCTACTTTTAACTAAATTCTAGAACTTCCTGTCTATTAATTACTTTTAAGATTAAGAAAACAGTTCCTTATGGCCAGAAAATAAAATGAGAGTTGTTTTAGGGGTTGTCCTAATGCATCCTAGGTAAGTTTAACATTAATAATGTCACAGCAGTCATTTAAAATTATTGATAATTTAAATTATGTAATATTTACTTAAAATAGTTGTTTGGATGTTTGTTTACTTAAAGAGCTATGACGATTAAGACCTTCATGCAGAATCAAGGATGTATGTGCTTTGGGGTTCTATAGACTTTATACATACAAAGGCATACATGTAAAGGTAAAGTCACACAAGGGGGGGAAGTATATGCCAGTAGTCAAATATTAATGCAGGTAAATGCTGGGACAAGTCAGAGAGTTGGCATCTCAGGAGAAAATGCACAAAATACTCAGAATATGGAGGAGGAAAATCCAAGAAAAAAGATAATCACGCTAAAGGAGCTGCAGGACGGTAACACTCCAGTTTAAAGAGAGTAACTGCTCATCATGTAAACATCAGTGTTCGGTAAGCTTGGGTCTGGTGAGAGTCCACTCACTGTTCACTGAATAAACAGTACATTTAAGTTGTGTCGACAGAGACAAAGTTTGGAGCAGAGACTGAAGGAAAGGCCATCCAGAGACAGCTCCACCTGAGGATCTAGCCCATATACATAAAGCCACTAAACCCAGACAATATTGCTGAGGCCAATAAGTGCTTGCTGACAGGAGACTGGTGTAACTGTCTCCTGAGAGGCTCTGCCGGAGAATGACAAGTACAGAAGTGAATGCTCGCAGCCAATCTTTGAACTGAGAATGGAGTCGAAGGAGCTGAAGGGGTTTGTAGCCCCGTAAGAACAATAATACCAACCAACCAGAGCTCCTAGGGACTAAACCGCCATCCAAATAGTACACATGGACAGACCCGTGGCTTCAGCCGCATATGAAGCAGAGGATGGCCTTGTTGGGCACCAATAGGAGGAGAAACCCTTGGTCCTGCCAAGGCTCGATGTCTCAGTGTAGGTGAATGTCATGGCAGGGAGGCGGGAAGGGGAGTGGTTGGGGTTGGGGAACACCTTCTTGAAGGAAGGGGGAGAGGGGATGGGATAGGGGGTTTATGGATGGGAAACTGGGAAAGGGAAAACATTTGAAATGTAAATAAAAAATCTAATAAAAATAAAAAGTTGTATCTAAATCTTATTTCCAGGCTGATATGATTGAGACCTGGTGTCCAATGACCCCTCAGTCTCCAATTTCAGGGGCTTCACTGGGTCTCTGTTTGACTTTAATTTTTGTGTAATAGCAATCATCTCTTCTTCATAAGGTATAGGTAAACATCATCTGAATGCCCACAAATAAAATAGTACTTTAGTGTTCACTTTACTGATCCCTGTGGTATTATTCTATATCATTCTTAGTATTGTTGTCAAGTCAATTTAATCAGCAATCACAGCCAATTATTAAAATGTCTGTTGAATACATAGATTTAATTTTTCTGTTTTCAAGGATCAAGTTCTATTTAAGAAAAATGTGCATAAAAATACTCATAATGTGAGTCACAATTGCCTTGTCCCCACTCCACAATTGTGACTATGTAATCTCAAGATTATGTTTTAGTATTTTCCTGACTGTTGTGTGAACTCCCTCTCATAGGTAGTGACCCTCAGTTATTGATTTATATTTTACAATATTATGCTGTATCTTTGATAACTTCTCATAGGTAGTGACCCTTAGTTATTGATTTATATTTTATAATATTATGCCATATCTTTGATAATGTACTTAACAGAAAGGAGAAATAATCTATTCTTTATCCATACCTTTGGAAGGAAAAGGAAACTGTCAAGTGTGAGATCTTCTTTTGTAAAATAACACACTCAAATTAAATTAATTAATGTAATGTTCAGTAAAATAAGTAGAACATATTATTCTTCAGTCTAAAAAAGATTAAGAAAACAATTTAGCATATGGTAGACATAAATTATTTTATAATAATTTTTAATGTCAGTCAATAACAGGTAAATAACAGATTATTTGACTTTTTGTCATTAAAATTTGGAGCACAAGGAACAAATCCTCTTTTGTCCCCTTTTTGTGCTTTATAAACTGTGGTTTCACTTTATATTTACTCCTACTGATCTTATGCTACATCTTGGACATGTAATGTTGGAAGACATGGCTTCTATATTATGTTAACTCTGTATACCCTTAACTCTAGTTCAGCAGGCAGAAGAATGATTTTCATAAGAATAATCGTCAGGGTAGTGTAGATGGTTATGGATGAGAGCTATAGAGCGATTCAAAGAAGAGGAGATGTGTAGCCACTTTAAGAAAATAAAAGGAGTAAAACAAATCTGAAATATGTAATGATGGTTTGTTCATCACTAGAAAAGAAATTGGAGAGAGATATACATGATGTTTCATTTTTCCATGGAGTTCTGATTGTCATTAGATACTTCAAAGCTCTTCCTTTGCAGACTACACTGGAGAATAAAACAGAATGTGTGTTAGCACAAAATCCCTCTCCTTATACTTTCAGATCCTTGGCATGTCTTTTTCTGAATTAAAAAAAAAGTATATATGGTCTCAAGTTAATTCTAAATTAAAGATGTTATCTACTCATGTGAGCATTGATTAAGCTTTTATATCATTTAAGGGGAAGGGGAGGGAATGGGGGCTTATGTCCAGGAAACTGGGAAAGGGAATAACATTTAAAATGTAAATAAAAATATCCAATAAAAACAAACCAACCAAATAAACAAGCAAACAATAAAAAAATAAATAAATAAAAAAAAACTGATCAAGGTCTCTCAAGTAAGGAAGCACTTATGTCAGTAATGAAATTTAGATGCAAAATGTTACTATTTCCATGCTTGAACACAAAATAATTCTCTAAGATAAAATGTAGATCCAATTCAATCAAAGAGAGACTTTGAAGTCTACATTACATTCTTTCCCTAACAAAATGTGTTCTAAATTGAAATAAACAGTGGACACATTTACATGTTTCTGATGATCCTGATCCCACACATAAGAATGCCCTGTATTTGTTTTAGAATAAACCCATGTTACAGGCAGAATTATCTTAACAGGAAATTAAAGAAATAACATAATATTTTATTTATTTTGTTTGAAATGGTGGGAATATTTATATCCTTCATCACAATCATGGTTTGGCATAACATAGTCAAAAATGTTATCTGTCTCTACTTATTGATTAAAATTCATTTGATATTGTTTATCAAAAAACTCTGAATCAAGATTGTTGGATACTTTTCAACATTGTCATAAGAAAATCTAAATAGTCTACTATTATTATTCTAAACAAAAACAGTACAGCTAAAAAATTTAAATTATGAGATGTGAAGAGAAATTAAAAAAACAATGATGGATCAAGTCATTAAATTTGATGGGTAGTATCTGCAAATATTTCATAGTGAGTTAAAATAGTGCTGTAATCAACTACCATCTGGTGAATGTTTATAAGATGAATTGTACAGGGATACAAGAGTTTCTGTTGGGATTTAATGAGCTGGAAGGACTAAGAATCTACAAACAGTTCTCCACAAAGATTACAGTTAGACAGGCTTCCAATTACTGGCAAAAATATACTGACCTGCAGTTAAACCTCCTTGTAACAGAAAGTTTGTAATTAAGACATCAGATGCAATATTGCTATAATTTTTTGTAGATATGAGAATTGATTAAATGAATTGTGTATTCAAATAATGAAAAACTCCAGGATCTTTCTTTGATCAATTCTATTACATATAACATATGTACCAAAAGCAAGTTGTTTTTATTTCTAATCTGGTAAAGGTAAGTTTTTAGTATTGAAAACTATACTGTGTTTTATAAAGGAATCAGAAAGGACTTACTGAAATTCTTATTTAACCCATTTTTTCTTTTTAAAAATCATTTCATTCTTTGTGCTAGAAAGAGTCCTCTTTCCCCCCTTTTCAGTTTAAAATGCATAGTTGTGCTTGTGTGAATTGAGCTGAGCTTCCACATTTTTTAAAACTGGTGTAAATAAAAGCTACATTTCTTAGAACATAACTGGGAAAATATCAGTGTCTATTCACTCACTCTTGAAAGTGAGTGAGTGAACAAAAGCAAAATCAATTCATAAAAATTTTATAGAACTATCCCTAGAAATAGAACATATCTCACATTCTTTCAAATATTTCAAGTGATGTTGCTATTCATGTCTTCCTCATTATTTTAAAAACTTAAATCTTAATCTTTTTAAAAAATCTTTTATCAATTATACAATTAAATATAGTATAATTACATCACTTCCCTCCATTTTCTTTCCCCAGACTCGTGTTGAGTGTTATTTTTATAAACATATACATATATACATATATATGCACAAATACATAAATTCAACCTTCTGAGTCAGACTTTGTTTTGCTTGGGTACAGTTTCATTGCTGACCCTTTTGTATTAGACAGAAAATAGTGATGTGTCCCTTATTCTCCTTTTCTTTTCTTTTCTTTTTTATTAACTTGAGTATTTCTTATATACATTTCGAGTGTTATTCCCTTTCCCGGTTTCCGGGCAAAAATCCCCCTCCCCCCTCCCCCCTCCTCTTCCTTATGGGTATTCCCCTCCCAACCCTTCCCCTAGGTTTCTCATTCTTATTACAGAGGTACTGAGCCTTTGTTATTCTACAGTTGTATGCTTTGTTTTTTGTTTATTTGTTTCGTTTTGTTTTTATGTGGAAAGCATTGTAAGTCTAAGCAACATAAATATATAAATGTATTTTATATATGAAATTTATATATCATGTTTAAATATTATAATTCATAATTTTAGGTAAATGTAAAATGGTATGATTACTTGAGGCTTTATTAGACATCCTTCGTGATACTCACCTCTTCTTGTGACCTTTTCATTATTTTTATATATACAAAAATAGTCATATGCTGGTCTGTGTATTGGACACTATCCATGACGATCAGTGGGAAAGAGTTGCTCTCTCTGAGGAGGAGAGAGGAGCCAGATCGAGGCAGCTGCTGCTCTCTTCAGGGGCTGCTGCTATGGTGAGATATTTCTGTGCTGTGAGCAGGCTGCCTCCACTGCTCTGGTAGCTGTAAGGCGCAGCGTCCAGGAACCCAGGTAGGGCCACTGTGTGTGAAGTGACCACCACCTTCCAGACGCAAAAGCATCTGGAGAAAGTCCTCTTCCCCAAGAAGTGTAACAGCTCTTATGTGACAGAAGCTCTCAGATAATCCGTGATGGAGTAATTCTTACACCCCTTTAGTCCTGGGTTGAGGTCTGACAGTAGATGCTTTCTATTGGCTTGATCTGAGATGTTAAGGGTGCCTCATATGCTTGTGGAGCCTCACTGCTCCTACATGACTGATTATCATGTTCCAGAGAGTGCTGTAGTCACATGACAAGGGCCTGTTCAGAAGCAGGTAAAGCACTTACTGTCCTCTGTTGTGAGGTTCTGATGTCTCCAACCCACTCAACCTTAACAAGTTTCCTGGCATGGACCACTGCCCCACAATACATTGTGGATGGCAGTGAACTAAAAGGAAAATAAGTTACATCAAAATGATAATTTCTCTAAATTCATTTAATTTTAATAAACATAAATAGGTAATTTCACAGAAACAAAACTGTATATGAAAGTAATAATAAAAATCACCAATAAAGTATTTTTATATAGTAAAATATACAAAGTGTAAACACAATAATATTTCAGGAAGAGGAAATACAATAATAAAATACATTTTAAAGATACAAAATAACATTTTATAGTTTACTTTTCTACCTACCTCATGAAAATTTATTCTTAAATTTTAACACATAGCATAAGGAGAATTTCTTCTTCAAGGATGTTCTATAATTTAAATAGGTATGAATTATAATAGACCTGGAATAGTCTTATTCAGGACATTTTTTACTATGACTCTGAAATGGATGTATGTTTTGGACTAATAATTTGACAATGTTAAGATTATTTAGTCCATAAGGTAACAAACCATCAACTTGATTTCTTTTCTTAGATAATTAATGTTCTGATAAAAAAAATTGGGAAAATTTTTGTACCATTATTGTTTTCTGAATATGCTAAAGGGGGTTAGTGATATCAATATTTATCTATGAAGACATCTTTGGTTTCTATGTAGTGAAAAGAAAAAGTTCTCATTGTTCAATTTTGAAATACAGAAAGGGAAATCCTGCTTATTTTAGAGCGTTTTATATTTTGCTTAACATCAATGTTCTCTAAGCCTGACATGAATAAAATAATAATAAAAAATATGCATCCAATTTTATTGTCAGTGTTTAGAATTAAAGATGAGCATAGTCACCCTAAGGCAAATTTTGAGTCAAGAATAAGATTACCAAGCCTAGTCCCTTTGATTCCAGAACTTTGTTTACAAATTTTGTTTGTGCACGTGATCCCTCTTAATACTTTTGTTTTGTTTTTGTTTTTGTTTTGTTTTGTTTTGTTTTGTTTTGTTTTGTCTTGTCTTGTTGAGACAGGGTTTGTCTGTTTAGCCTCTGCTGTCCAGGAACTTGCTCTGTAGACCAGGTTAACCACAAACTCACAGATTCTCTTCCCTCTGTTTCCATAGTCCTGAGATTACCAGTGAATACTACAAATGCCTAGTTTCTATTAGGATGTTCTGTTTGCTGTCAGAACATCATCTAAAATAATTGTCATAAATCAGCTACTCAATATTTGACAAAGAAGAAGCCTGATGAAAATATTGTTAAGGTCCCACATGCAAGTTAATTATACACTAGTGAAATTAATAAAATTGTTCCATTGTTCAACCCAGATGTTGTTACAAATTGTGGTAGAGTGGTCTCCAGATTCTATTATAAATTTTATGTGTTCAAGAAATAATTGCAAAGACTTCATAATCCTGAGACTTTTATTTTATCATATTAAGTTTTGCCCAATGTCACAAAATGTAATGCTTGATCCTTACTGTTATTATTGAAATTAAGACCCTTTTATATCCCTAGATTTTTTAATCTTTTTTATTTGTTATTTTATTTATTTACATTTCAAATGTTATCAGCCTTCCCAGTTTTTCCTGCACAAGCCCCATCTCTGCTCCCTCTTCCTTCCTCTAAGGAAGTGCTTCCCCACTCACCCACCATCTCCTGCCTCACCATGCATCCCCCTTCCTGGGCCATCAAGCCTCTACAGAAACAAGGGGTTTCCCTCCCAGTGATGCCAGATAAGGCCACCCTCTGCTACAGATCCAGCTGGAGCCATGGGTACTCCCTGTGCACTCTTCGGTTGGCCTGGGAGCATTGGGGGGTCTGGTTGGTTTCCAGTGTTCCTTAAACCTATAATTACTATAGATTCAAATTTTGGAAATGCGGTCAAGATGACTAGTATATAAAAATTTAGGAAAAGTAATACATGGGTTTTTATCCTTTTCACTGTGTTAGTTATCACTAAAATAAAAGACAAAAAAGGGGTAAGACTTTGGTGACTTAGCACAGATACAGTGTCACCAAATTATAATCATCATCCGGGTATTTTTTTCTATACAAGTAGCATCATTGATTCCAACCAGGATATTTACAGCATCCTTTCTGATGCATCTTAAATGACAAAGCTGTTTAGAAGATATCAGAATTAATGATTATTGGTATTTAGTGATTCTGAGCTTTTTTCATAAAAGACCATTTTTACTAGTATAAAAACAGGTGGCAGAAAATCATTTGCTTCTATATACTAAATTTAAATTTCTGAATTTATGAAGAAAATCAATAATAATAATATTCATTGTCAAAATTAAGATCCTAGTTTTCATGAGAAAATTAGATTTTAAGTAAATTGTTTTCACTGTGAGATTGAACAATTCCAGAGTATTATTATATGAGATCCTTGGTTTCTAGTTTTTAAAATGAATTGTACTGAAGTGTGGAAATTTCGCATATGTAAATAGACTAATATTTGCCAGTGTCCAAAGCATAATATTTACTGGGTGGCATTCAAATAGTAAGGGGAATACAAAGTGTTATAGTATCATGAGGAGGTAAATGATATTAAGCTATAGGACATTTGTCAGAAATGTAAAGAAAAATATATAATTTCACTTGTGTAGAATATTAAATGAATAACACAAATCTGTACAACCAGATGAAATAGTGGTAAACATGTGAGTTAAATTGATAATTTTGAAGAAATGGAGTGAGATTTGTCAGAGGAAACAAAGGAGATACAGAGCATGAACCATTTTTACTGTATACAGCATCAAAGAACACCATGAAGATTGTGGGCAATAGATTAATGTGGTTGGGAAACTTGCAAAATGAGATTTTATCTTCTCTTTCATTATTTTATTGCGATGTTTATTATAATACCATGTATTAATTTTACACACACACACTATATATATATGTATATATATACATATATATTAGCATAGAATTTAAAATAACAAAATTGTGTATAGGTCATTGACCTATTCTAAGTTTAAGATAATTTTAAAAAAAGATATAAAATGTTCTATGTAGTGGATTTTTAGAATGAAAATTGACTTCAAAATTTTCCTATTTCTTAACCTATGGGGTAACATAAAGAATACTTTTGGTTATTATTTTAAAATGTCCTAAAATACACCGAACACAAAATATCAGATTATCTTCATATATTAAACATAATCACAGTTTCACACAATGAAATGCAACCAAGTCAAGGAGAGGTCACATTTGTTTTGTTAATTAATCAACAATTTGGGAACATGTTAATCTTTTCTGCTTGCTCTTAAAACTTAAAGCTAATTGTTTTTCTAAAGTTCGATTTATTTTGTTTTTGCTCATTTATGGTTCCCAAAATACCCTTTGATAGATGTTTCAACAGACAAAAAAGTCTTTGGAAGTTTTCAAAAATTTTACCAGAGGACCACGATCAAAAACTACGAGTACTCATATGTAGTAGATGTGCAGCTTAAACATCATGAGGTTTCCAAACAACTGGAATGGGGAATATCCCAAAAATGGTTGCCTGAACATGGTGGTATATGTTCTTATAGTTGGGCTGACTTTTCTAGACTCAGTAGGAGAGGAAGCACCTAGCCTCACAGAGACTTGAAACTCTAGGGTAGGGGGAATACCCAGTGGGTCCTCAGCCTTTCAAAGGTGGGAGGAGTGGTAAGGAGGGGGCATTTAGTGGGATGTAAGTGAGTAAGTAAAAAAATATTAAATTAAAAAATAAATTTTGAGAACTATTATTTACTATTTTTTTTCAAGATGGAATAATGAGGTTTGCACATACATGCACACATATACATACATCATCATGTGCACATACACAATCGTGGGCGCATTAATACTCATGTGAAAACAGGTGCATATACATGCATATATACTAATCTCTATCATATATTCATGTGCAAGCACTCATGTATACGCAAAGACACATATGCACATACACTCATTTACATACAAGATCATATAAAACACACATATGCACATGTACACAGACATATACATGCACAAGCCATTTTATGAACTAAGAAATGTCTTGATTATTGGCTTTCATGTCAATTGGATCCTATCGTATGATATTTCTAACCATGAAAATGCTAAGTGAAAGTCTTGTCCTGTGAGTTCTGTAGATACTATAACTTGTCATTATACATTATACATTAGTCTTGATCCCAGAAATTTTAACATCTGAGCAAATTGTTTGATTGTGTTTTATTTAAGTTTCTCACTACCAACCCTGCCATTTTGTATATTGTATTGCTTTACAAATATTAGTGGTCACTTCTGTCTGTGAGGCTCAAAATCATCCTGAATATCAACAAAAAAGATCTACACCATTGACAAGAAACCTTGATTATAAAAATTATTTTACAAGGGAAAATGTCCTACTTGGTGAATTTTATAGAACAAGAGTGTGACCAGCATAGATTCTTAACAATCCTGTCGAACCCATGTCAGCAGAGAGATTCTGAATCGCATCAATTTGACTATGGAGATCAATTATCACACCTTTCTGTGAGTACCTATTGTACATGTTAGGCCATTCTCACCATTTTCTTCAGGTGCAGTCACAAAGGCCACCTAACTTCCTCATTTATATGAAATTCTTTCTTGCCGAAGGTTTCAGTTTTATGCATTCTGTCATAGGCAAGGCTGCTAGTTTCTTCACTTATCCATACCATTTTGCAACAAGTAACTAGCATCCCAAAATTTTGTGGGTTAGACAATGCAAAATATGCAATGCAAGCTTCAAGTGACCATTGTAAGATCTTTATTATCTGCATTTCTCATATTTGTTTACCACTTATCTTTCTTGAATCTCCATCTGAAAATGGGAGCAATGATCATTATATTATCAACCATAGAAGCTTTTGTAGAGAATAAATCAGTTAACAGATTTCTCATGATTAAAACACAATACCACAAAGAGTATTTTCTTCAAATTCAACTTTTATTTTTCTATTATTCTTTCAATAGTACACATTTTTGAGACCAGATGACACATTTTCACTTACAAACTTATTATGCAAGCTCACTGTATCCATCTCATTGTACTCAATAGCATAGTATTTGAATGGATAAACATACTTATAAATAACAAATATATTTTTTAATTTAGAGACAATTCATTGAAATAATTCAGAAGGGTAAAACATAATTTTATTTACTTTTTAAAACATTAATGGACTTTTTATTATTCAACCTAGAGTAAAAAAGGCCAAAGGTATTTTTGAAGACTAAATAAGCAAATGAAAGCAATTACATAGTTGAATTCAGTTGCATATCTTTTGTTTATTCAAGTTATGAAATAAAGGGCAAAGTGGCAATTAGGTATTACAAGGCCAATCATACTCAATTCACTGAACTTTCACTTTTTCATAGTCTGAGTTAATTTAATTAAAATTGAGGCAATGGAAGTGACCATCTGTTTATTATTTCCACTGAGGGCTGGAGAAGTAAACCTAGGCTCCAATAAGAAAGAATGAGAAATAAGGGTTGCTAAAAGGAAAGAATTACTTCCTGTCAATTTTTCTGGCAACAGTTCCTATGAAAACGTACTGTAAGGAATCTATTTATATTTTATAGATACAGTATGATCTCTTGCCTTACTGACAGAAGGAGTAGCAGACACTCTGAAATCAATGTCTTTCAAATTAACATGATTCTTTGTTAAAATAGCATGGAGAAAACCCTGTGTATTAATGATTAACTAGGGGGCAAAATGAAATGCTTCTATATATTTAGAACAACTCTGAAGAGCACATACATGCTGTTGCCACAAATAAAGAAAATCCACTCAGTACTAGAATACCATCTGTATTGTAGAATTACAAACAAAACCAACCATTCGCCATGTTTTAGTGATGCCCCAACACCTTATTTTTACATCCCTATTTTACAATCACATAAAATATAAACTCATTTTCTAACAGTGCTGCACCTCTGTTTTTTCCTTTGCTGTGCGTAGCAGCATTGTCAGCTAAAACGGAGCTCTTGTATGTCAGCATGCATGCGAAGAATTGATTGTACATTGCTAAAGGGCCAAGTAAAGGGAAGGTTATTTAACAAAAAGCAATAAAAGACTCCTTCAAATGTTTTTCAAAGAAGCTTTTCTTGAGTTTCCTTTGTGTAACTGTGTACTGTATTGTACTTTGTGAGTAGATATTTATAGTTACAATAGTATTTTTGAATTACTTAAACAGTTCCTTTTTAAAGAAAAATAAAGTCTCATTAAAATAAATAGTTATAGTAACTCTCCAGCTATTGAAGGGAAGGCAGAAGGAAGGGTAGTGCAATGGTGGAGCAATTGCCTGGCACAGATAAGGTCGGGTTTGTACTCCTTAGCACTACCAACCCTTACATAACAGATAAGAAACAAACTGATTTTTTCCATAAATATTTCTTTCTATGGTGTAAAAAATAGCAACAGATTTATTTTCATTTAAAAGCTCTTACTAAAAGTAAGTCTCTAATACAAAAGTAAAAATAGTAGTTAGATAATGCTGATATACCGAAAATGTTGAAACCTGTCACAATTTGGGGAGAAATCACCCCCAAAGTATGGGCTTTATCCTGTAATATTCAGCATACTTATTTTCATGTAGATTGGTTTTCACTCAATTCTTCCAGTGCTAAACTAAACTGAATCTCGAAATTGTCCACGTTCAGTTAATATAGCACATTTTAATTAACCTTACATGTGAGGTTATTCTTTATATCTAATCACCAGGTTAGAAAATATAGCTTTCCAAGTGAACAATACTATTTAATGTTACTGTTACTTACTTCATACCTCAAAAAGTGACAGGAAGACCAGAATACTTAAGTCACTGCCCAAGGTCACTCACAGCATGTACCTAGAGAAGTTCTTGAAGCAGAAGGGGATTAACAAATTCCAGACTGAGAGATCAAATCAAAAAGGACAAGATAACCCAGGGAACATATTTAGTCTAACTAACTGCCTCTAATGTACTATGTTAGAATTAAAGTATAACCCAATAAAGCATATCTGGCAAATAATGTTGACATTGTGTTTTATTATACACTGTCTTCTCAAATATCTTTGTTCTTCACTACAACATAAATGTTTAAGGACATACCTCCTTTTTTATCGTCTGTCTGTCTGTCTGCCTGTCTGCCTGTCTGCTTGTCTGTCTCTATCTATCTATCCTTTATCTAATCTTCCTATCTACAGAAACATTGATTTAAAATTTTACAATTAAATGTTATTTTGTTCAATTAAGATTATAGAATAAAAATCAATACTCAATTTTTCTAAATTTTCAGAAGCAATAGTGAACTGAAAATTCTTAGCCTTTAGTACTTTTCCTACTTCAGCCTGAATGGCAATGCGAAATTTTTGTTGTGGCTTTTGTTTCTTCATGAAAGAGATATTTAATAAAAGAAAACATCGCTAAATATGATTTCAAATATTTTGAAGAATGATCTAATTTACATTAAATGAATGTGTTAATATAATACAATGTGCAACTTTATTGTGTAGTCATGGCATGTTCTGAATATTATTTTAATGTAGGCTTAAGCTATAAAATGAATTGCATTTGCAAAAGAAATATCAATAAGTTGCAAATATAATGAAATTAAAATTGTTTGACCATGAAGATACAAAATGAAAGGTAATTGCAGACCTGCAATGAAGAATGACTCCAAACTATCTTGCTATGTTAGAAATATTACTAAACCTATCAGAAACAATAGAAATGCATTAATATTTTTAAAGTAGATTTTCATGGAACAAAATTCCAGCTTATACATTAGTATACAGTATGATGTAAAGAAAATATAATGTAGGAATCAGATATTGTTAAAATAAAGAAAAATGTCAGTTCTTGCCTCCCCCCTCTTGAAATGGATCTCCTTTTGGGCCTGTTGCTGGACTTTCTTTTCCTCAGACTTTTCTCTATTTCCATCCCTGCATTTCTTTCAGACTGGAACAATTATGGGTCAAACTTTTAACTGTGGGATAACAATCCCCTCCTTCTCTTGATACCCTGTCTTTCTGCTGGAGGTGAGTTCTATAGTTCCCTCTCCCCACTATAGAGTATTTCATCTAAGGTCCCACCCTTTCAGTCCTGAGAGTCTCTCACCTCCCAGGTCTCTGGTGCATTCTGGAGGGTCATCCTAGGGTCGCCTGTTTTCATTCTTTTTTCTGGCCCTCAGGGCTTCAGTTCTCCCCCCTCAGCCAATAACAGATCATGTTCCCCTCTCCCTCTCCCTGTCTCCTTTCCCTCCCCAGTTCCTGCCTACCTTTTACCTTGTGGTTGCTTTCTTGTCCCTCCCAATTGGGACTGAGGCATCCTCACTTGGGCCCTTCAGTTTGTTGATCTTTTTTAGTTCTGTGGACTGTATCTTGGGTATTTTGTACATTTTTTTTTTTACTAAATCCACATATTAATGAGTACATGCCATGCTTGTCCTTTTGGGTCTGAGGGTCTGATTTTCCTCAATCAGGATGATAATTTCTAGTTCCATCCATTTGCCTGTAAAACTCAGCATATCCTCATTCTTAATAGATGAGTAGTATTCCATTGTGTAGATGAACCACATTTTCTGTGTCCATTCTTCTGTCGTGGGACATCTGGATTGTTTCCAGCTTCTGGCTATCACAAATAAGGTTGTTATGAAAATAGTGGAACGAGTACCAGTGTCCCCTGTGGCATGGTGAGGCATCTTTTGGGTATATTCCTAAGAGTGGTATTTAGGTAGGTATGATAGGTATTTAGGTAGATCTATTTCCAGAGTGGTTGAACCAGTTTGCAATCACACCAATAATGGATGAGTATTCCTCTTTCTCCATATCCTCGCCGCCAGGATCTTAGCCATTCTGATTGGTGTAGGGTGGAATCTTAGGGTTGTTTTGATTAGCATTTCTCTGATCATTTTGAGTATTTCCTTTCTGAGGCTATGGAAGTGCTCACAAAAAGAGATCTATCATGACTGCCCTCTGAATGGCCCAACAAACAGCTCAAAGAGTCAGATGCAGATATTTGCACCCAATCAATCAAAAGAAGCTGCTGACCCCCTGTGGTTGAAACAGGGAAAAGCTGGAGGAAGCTAAGGAGGGCTGCAACTAGGTAGGTAAAAGGACCAACAGTCTCAATTAACTTGAACTCCTGAAATCTGTCAGACACTAGATCACCAACCAGACAGCATACACCAGCTGCTATGAGGCCCCTAACACATATACAGCAGAGGATTCTCAGTCAGAGAAGATGCACCTAACCCTCCAAAGACTGGAGGCCCCAGTGAGTTTAGAGGTCTGGTGAGGTAGCTGCGGTGGGGCCTCAAGGTGGGGACATCCTTGTGGAGACAGAGGGGGTGGAGAGGAGATATTGGATGTGGAACAGTAGGAGGGTGGACTTGGAGGGGAATAAAATCTTGAGTGTGAAAATAAAAACGAAAATAAAAGAATAAAGAAAAATGTAGTTAAATAAATGCTGTTGACCTAATGAGAAACGGTAATATACAGTGAAGTAATAAAACGCAATTAGACAAATAGAATGTGATAAATTCTGTATGTGGTTCTTAAATAGAGACTACATTCTCAGTGGCACCTGGACAAATTCATTTCTTTGTATGAGGAGCTAAACAAAGCTAATAGTAACTCAGTCAGTCTTCTTCAGTTTTCGAGTAATCCCTCTTACCTGAGGCACTCACCACAGGAAAAGAAAAGACATCCGTTTGTGATGAAGCACATAGCTATGCAAATTTACATTTAGTTCATTCTAGGGCGTGAGCAACTGACTTTTGAATCATTCTCATTCTATTCGAAATTGTTTAATAAGAAAGGATGCTGTATTTTTAAAAGATTATTCTTTTGACATTTTCTAACTCGATGATGTGGCAGATTAGAAATAACATTGAAATCAACGCTGAAATTGAGACTACCCTTAGAAACTACAGAACTCCTGTGGAAATTTTACAGGTTAAAAATATCACAGCAATAGGTGTATGAGCATCCCCCTAGAGGAGAAATGTCATTAGGAAGAAAAAGGAAAGGTGAGGTGATGAGCGAGGAGTGAATACCGTGCTAGCAACTGAGCAATACGAAGAGTGTAATGTTGATTGTTTTTTCGTTGTAATTTTTCTCATACAAGAAGGAAAAAATGCACACCTCATCTACGCAGAAAGAGATACAGGAACTTCTGTCTATTCGGTTTTGAGAGTAGATGTTTTATGCTAACTGATATTAAGAAAAACAAGCTTGGTCTTTATTTTATTTGTATTCCTTCTGAGTAGGAAGCAATTTCATTAAAATCTGTCTTTATTTTTTCATTGCCAAATATAAGAGTGGAGAAGAATATGAAAGTTCAGTCTATTTGAAACATTAAGCCATAAATGCATATCAGATGGAAATTTAAATTCCATCTCAAAGAATGATAAAGCTGATATTCAAATGTAAAAGACAAAATCATATAAGGATTGCATGGAATATTACCATTGTCTGTACTTTTTAATAGCAAAGTGTATATTTGTGTGTGCATGCGTGTGTGTGTGTGTGTGTGTGTGTATGTGTATGTGTAAAATTTCCACTAAAAGAACCTACAGTCAGTTGCCAATTATATGATTTAACTAATAGCATACTACTTTTTCTCAAGTCTCAGAAACCTTTGTGAATAAGAATCTGACAAACTATCAAATATGATTTTTCTGTATTTAATCAAAAAGCATAGGACCTACAAAAATTTCAAAACAGAAAGCTCCCAATTGTAAAATTGTGCAACTCTTTTTTCCTAAGCGTCTCAAGATTTATCAAGACAATGAAGTAAAAACAAATTATTCAAAAGAATGAACTATGTCTCCATATCTACTTGCAAAATGAAATATCTTCCTCCTTATCTCAAAATAGATAAGGAAGACTACCAAGAATGTTTGAGGGAGTTTAATTATGATTTAAGAATTTATAAGTATTTTCTTAGAGTTCCAAGTATTCACATAACTGGTTCATATATATATATATATATATATATATATATATATATATATATGAAGAAGAAAATCTAAGGGAACAGTAAAAATGTCACTTTAATTTCCTCAGATGAACGAATAAGAGCCATGCCCAAGCTATGGAAATACACAGCTTGGGCTGAGCCTGGAGCACTTCCTTCTCTGTTCTAACTATCCTTAGGCCTAGGCCTGGAAGCTTCTAGCCCTCCCTAAGATCTCATTATCCAATTCTTTGATAAATTACTGACTTCTGGCTTCTCTAGGCTTCTAACTGAATTGGTCTCTCTGTTTTCACACTAACTTTGGCAATTTGTTTTAACCTTCTGGTTCCTCCTCATTCTCTGACTTGTTCTGTCTTCACTTGTACTTAGGTTGTTCTCTCTGTAACCTTTCTGTAAAACTGTCCTGGTAAACCTGCAGTACACACAAAATATCTACTACCCACCATAGCACACCACAGCACAGCACAGCACAACACAGTACACCACACCACAGCATACCACAGCATCTTTTGTTTTCTCTGGATGCTCCTAAGTAGCCTTTCTTCTGATGTTCCCATGTAAGTTGGTGTATCCTACCTCTGATTCATGCTGTCAAATCTCTCTTTTATTTCATTTCGTATGGCCCTCAATTAGATATCACTTTCAAACATGTTTGCTTCCTTCTACAAGCTAACTTACTATCCCTGTTAGGGATTAATGGAGGGTACTAAGGGCATGTCCGCATTCCAGACAGATCATATCTTTGTATGTGATCCTTTGCCTGAGCAGCCATATTGGAGAATTAAAATTTCTCTACAGAACAGGGGCAGCAGGAGTTCCTGCTGATTTCAGAGGGGGAAACAGTAAGAATGTAAAAGCAGAGTTCAATGAGCACATTGTTTAAATATTTCTTATTGGCACAATAGGGAACAGAGGGATGAACAGTGATTTAAGAAACTACTGTGTAGAACACAATGGATGTGAGATAGTATTAAAATACTAAGTAGAAAGCCAGTATTGTGGTGAGTCATTCGTTAGGAGGGGAAGTGATAGAAATAAGAGTATTTAGGTGCCAAAATATAGAACATAGAATTCAATTAACCTCAAGATTAGGTCACATAATTTTGTCTGCAATACTTTTGTTCACAAGAATAAAATCCATATTTGTAAGCCTACTATTGTCTGAGGAGTTTTGAACATAAGATAACCGTAAGAGTTTCTCTATTACTCAATATTTATCTCTCATTTGACAATTTTTTACTTTATATTTTTATTGGGTGTTTTATTTGTTTAAATTTCAAATGTTATTCCCTTTCCTTGTTTTCCCTCTAGAAACCCCCTATCTTATCCTTCCTTCCCCTGCTTCTATTAGGGTGCTCCCCCACCCACTCCCACCTCCTCACTGGTGCATTTACCTTCATTGGGGTATCTAGCTTTTCCTGGACCGAGGAAGACCTCTCTTTACATTGATGTCCTGCTCCATATATGGCTGAAGTCATGGGTCCCTCCATATACTCTTTGGTTTGTGGTTTAGTCCCTGGAAGATCATGGGGGTCGGATCTGGTTTGTTGATATTGTTGTTCTTCCTATGGGTTGCAAACCCCTTCAGCTCCTGTCTCTAACTCCTCCAGTGGGGTCCACATTCTCAGTTCAATGGTTGGCTGCCAACATCTGCCTTTGTATTTGTCAGATTTTGGCAGAGCCTCTCAGGAGACAGCTATATCAGGCTCCTGACAGCTAGTACTTCTTGGCATCTGCAATAGTATCGGGATTTGGTGTCTGTATATAGGATGGATCCCGAGGTGAGACAGTCTTTGGATGGCCTTTTCTTCAATTTTGAAAAACAAAAATCATCATAGAACATGGAGAAAAAATTAAACCTGGAAAGAGTTAGTGAAAAATGTAAATATCCTCCAATAAAATCTTTGCAACTTGACTTAGATCAGAACTTAAAAAGAAGAAAAACATTAAATATATAAACATAACATCTCCCTTTATAGAAGACTCGTAGAATCTGACAGTGTTATTGAAATATTCAAGTTGTTGAAAGTGTAGCTTTAATATAACTAGGAAATGTGATAGTAATATTATATTCTATTTAAAACTTCTCAACTCTACTTCCTTCAAAAAAATAACACTATGTATTATAAAATAATGCAACCATTCATTCTCTTAACTCTAGTGATGCCCAGTATGCATTATTGATTTGATAAAGTTAAAAGTGACATTTAGTAACTGTTTTCTGTTATATAGTAATATAAGTTCTTGATTGTCTATGCATTGATCTTCAGTTCTGATTACAATACCGTTAACAGTTGCACAAGGCAAGACTTAAAATGAGGAAATGATACTCTCAAAAGAAAGCTGCCAACAAAAGGGATGTCTTCATTTTAATCAAGGTCCATGAGGGTATAGAATATAAAGAAATT
Organism: Rattus norvegicus; assembly: GCF_021556685.1. NCBI lineage: Eukaryota > Metazoa > Chordata > Mammalia > Rodentia > Muridae > Rattus > Rattus norvegicus. Next base: position 90,250,523 of record NC_141540.1, read on the forward strand.
TGATCTATTGGGCCACATATTTAATACACTCTTCAAACACCCTGCTAGCACAATTTTATAGCCAGATTACTGTACACCACTGTAACCTGACTCAAGAATAAATGGAAAGGGACGTGATCTTTGTGGCTTGCCTCACACCAAAGGCTGTGTCCTACGCTCATTAGGTGGGAGAGATACAAAGGGGAGTGTGGTGAATGGTAGAATGCCCCATCAGTTCAACACACATCCTGTACAGTAGCTTGTTTTAAAGGTAGACATGAGGATGACCTTGTAAATATTTATGCAAATGAGTCACCAAGGTTTGGTAAACTTCTATTCCTATTGCTGGTTTGTTAACCTGCCTTACAGTCTTTAACTCCGACCAATAGTGCTCTGGATAGAACCTCAGGTTTTAGGAGTGAAGGTTAGCAAGGGCAACGCCGATTTTGAAGCCATTTGTTCAGTTTGCTGTTTAAAGGAGGTTGCAGTGCAACTTTCATCTCTAGGGCACTCTAGCTGCAGATGTCTTCAAACAGAATTAGGTTTTCATTTCTAATTTTAAAGAGAACATTTTAAATGAAGCAATCAGGCAGGCACGCAACCCCCCTAGTTTTTATCAAAGGTATCCATCAGTGTATTGTACAATCAAGTTATATTGTTAAAGTATGATTTGCTGAAAGGAAATAACTAACAATTTAATTTACAAGACTTGCATGGTACTTTAATTTTTTTCTTTTGAAGGCTTCAGGTGCAGAGAATTGGCTTAATTAAAATACTGCCATTTTCCATGAACAGTTTTTTTTTCTTTTCTTTTTTTTTTTTGTTCTGTCATACTTTATGTTATACTTTACTTTCTTTTTCTTTCTTTACTTTCACTTGTATGTCTTTTTTGGTTGGTTTGTTTTTTGGCTGTTTTTTTGTTTGTTTGTTTGTTTCTTAAAATGGAATTTCATGTAGTTCAGATTACCATGTATATGAAAATGACTGTGAACTTTATTTCCAATTTCCTCATTTTCCCGACTTTTTGGTAGGAGTGTTTTAGTGTATATGGTATTTAGGATTGAATCTAGAACTTTCTTCCTGCATTCTAAATATTCTATCACCTAAGATACTTGCAAGGACTATTATATTACATTTTTAAATACTAAAATGTATCATAAACTGGAAACAGCCATCATAATACATGCATTAAATGCTCAGTTAATAATGTCCTAACTTGCCTCTCAGTGCTATGATTACTCTACATGCTTGTGTATCTCCAGCTTTTCCTCACAAATGTGTGAACTTCATGTATGAACTATATATAGAATCTTTAACTTTAATGCCATCAGGGGCATTAGCATCTTTACTAATTACTGTCTTTAGGGAGTGATCTACTCTAGTGTATGAAAGTAAGAATATTTGTGCTTGCTGTCATTCATGTTGTAAACCTGACTTCTCTTAAATTTTTATTCCTAAATTAAATTTTAATTCTGTAGATAGTTACATAATTTCCATTTTTTAGTGTTCTGTTGCAAAAGTAGTTTATGTTAATGTACATATGGCCTTTATTTCTGTTTAAGATATGGATCCAAAGGCAAATTTGCTGAATATATGCCCTACAATTGTTCTAGATGATCCATACCGAGTATCAATATTTGTACCACAGTTTTACAAATACTAATAGTGTTAAGACATATTAGATGCCAGTGCCACAAATAGTTGATACAACAATAAATTGGATGTTTTAACAATTGAATAACTATAAATTTTCAATTCATTGTAATCGGATTCAGTTTTATAACTACTATTAATGTTTCATATCTCATGCACTGGCCATCTATTCTAATTTTTGTGTGCTTTTATTCATTTCTTTATTATATTATAATCAATCACCACAATGACAATGCTCTGGTATTTAGATTGAGAAAAATACTAAAAACATCACAATGTAAAATGTTGCTTAGTGCAAACAAAATGGCCCAAATCGTCTGTTGTCATTGCTGCATTCAAAGCTCCAGCAGAAACATACACTCAGTAAATGCGAATTTTAGCCTCTTAATTATTGCAATACAGGGAAACATGCTAAAAATAGAATGAGAAAAATGTGAGATAAAAGGGAGGTCAGCAGATAATGTAATGAAAACCTAATACTTATAGTACAGGGTAAAACTTGTGAAAATATAAGAAGGCTCACTATACATAAATGAATAGAAATAAAGAAAGATTCCAATGAGTTCAGAGACCTGGATAATAAAAGAGATTTGGATCTCTATGTTCTAGACTAAACCTTAGCTTTCTAGGTGTGATTCCTTTTAGAAAATACTTTGTTTCTCAGTGTTGTGTGTGTTTGTGTGTGTGTGTGTGTGTGTGTGTGTGTGTTTGTGTGTGTGTGTGTTTGTGTGTGTGTGTGTGTGTGTAGAAACACATGTATGTGTTACACATGTATGTGAGGTATTGGATAATTTCAAAGTTTATTTCATCTTCAAATTGTTTATAAAAGGAGTTCTCATTGTCTTTGAATATTTCACACAACAAATTATGAAATTTAAAAAAGTTAATATATATTTTGACTTTAAAATAGTCAGTGATAATATTAATGCTTTAAATCATGCATAGTAAAATAAAAATTTGGAAAAACAATGTTTAGGAACACTTCAGAAACTGTTCAAAATTATCTCCTGAAACTCAAGCCAAACTTCACTAAGTTATTTTATGAAACTCATGTTAACAGTTCAAAATACAATTTTCAAAATGAAACGTTCCAACATAATATAGTTCAAACTTATACAGTAATTTCTTATTCTCAGAAAACATTAAAAGTCTCTTCTAACTCAACTGTTATATTTTTGTCAACGCAGAAAAGTTTACAAATTCTGCAAAGAACTGCAGCTGATAACGTCAAAGAGTCTGAAGTCTGAGCAGGGTTCTGTTGGGAAAAGTGGTTTGCACTACCAGGTTGAGGCCACACACAGTCCAAACCATGTTTAGGATGAAAACAGTACAGAAGTACTACAGTGCATGAGAAAGCATATCAGAAATATTGTGGTTTACCTGCATATTTAAATTTGATTTATAATGTAAGATGTTGCACATTTGGAAATCTTTTTCGGTTGAAAGATTTTTCATATCCTCAATATTTAGTTATGGAACTCATGTGGAGTCACAACCAACACTTTCAGGAGCTGGGCGTAGACTGTGGTAAGTATTGATTGTCACATGGAGCACTGTGTTCTAAAGCAAAGCTGTCTGGAGGTGGTGGCTCACAGGAGAATTCCCTTCATCTGGTGTGGGCTTTTCACAGCAGGAATTAACTGGGAATAAGCTTCTGAATGATTATCAACAGAAGAAAACATCGAAGAATTGCAACAAGATTTTGATATAATTTCCTCCATCTTTATCCAAGAACATATTTTATTAACAAAATAAAGCATAATAAGACAAAAAAAAATCACATTGAGGATGGACAAGGCAAATGAACAGAGAGGGAAAATGCTCCAAGGGAAGGCACAGGAAGCAGAGAGATCCACTCATTCACACACTGAAGAGTCCCATAAAAATTCTATTGAAAATTAATACTCACAGAAAACACACTGCAGGCCTATGTAGCTCTTTGCTTGCTGCTTCACTTTCTGTGAGTTGATGTGAGCCTTGTTTATTTGTTGCAGAGAATCTATTCTCCTTGTGTCCTCAGTCCACTATGACTCCTACACTCTACATCATCTTCTCTAGGGTTGCCTGAGCTCTGATGGGGAGGGTTTAGATAGAGACAACCCCCTTTAAAATTGCATGTTCCTCTCTCTCCCTCTCCCTCTGTCTCTGTCTCTGTCTCTCTGACTCTCTGTCTCTGTCTCTGTCTCTCTCTCTCTGTGTCTGTGTCTTTCTCTCTCTCTGTCTCTCTCTCTCTGTGTGTCTGACTCTATCTGTCTCTGTCTCTACCTTTCTCTCTCTCTCTCTCTCTCTCTCTCTCTCTCTCTCTCTCTCTCTCTCTGTGTGTGTGTGTGTGTGTGTGTGTGTGTGTGTGTCTGACTCTGTCTCTGTCTCTGTCTCTCTCTCTCTGAATAATGTCTGGCTGTTGGGCCTCTGAATTTGTTCACATTTGCTGCAAGAAGAAGGGAATATTCATTACAATACCCTGGAACAAAATTAAGGTTTTAAAGATAATTATTAGATACATGCTTAACAAATAATAAAAAATGTTTCTATTTTAAAATAGACTAAATAGTACTACTTCAGCATTCTATGTATTTGAGGTTTTCCTTTCAATTTATACTTTAAGCTGAAAGCACTTGTAAAGTAACTTATGACATGATTTTTCGTTACAACTTAAGATTCAAGGTAGACTTAAGATGACATTTTCTTTTATTAATGCTAACATTGATGCTAAGTAGACTCAGGAAAAGTGTGGCCAATGCTCATTTTTGTGAACTAAGTTGGTTGCCTTCCTCCCTAGGCAGCCTGCTTCATATCTGATTTCCTCTTGCTGGTGTTATTGTCATTTGTACCCCTTCCCATGGATTGCGTATGCTCCATCACATCAATAATACCTCAATGTTTTTTGTTTCTCTGACGTTAGACATTTTCTCCCAGCTAAGTTTCAAACTCTGATTTAGTAATCGATCTTGGAAACTATAAATTCAATTCAGACTAGCAGCTGACTTAAAAACAGTCAAATTACAGTGTTCCAAAATATGACTTTATAATAAAACTTGTTACCAATTTATGTGGAACATTTTAAGCAGCCATTTCTTCTTTAGTCACTACATGACACATCCTTAAATTTGAAAGAGAAAGTAAACTGCAAAAATATTTGCCAGTTATTTTAGAAATGCATAAAGGAATCTTTCTTTCTTGGTTATTTGACTATTCGTTTCTTGGAAAAGATTTTTTAAAATATATATCTAATTGAATATAAATGGACATATGCACAATGGTATATAATCGTTAACTGAAAAGCAATTTTGTGGCATTAATTTTAAAAATGTTTAATGCCATTTGCAGATCTTATATTTAATCACTTCAAAAATAACTTCAACTATTATTTCATAAATTAATTCTACTTAGTCCCAATCACATGTAAAGCAGTCAGGCTACAAATATAATGGAGCAATGTTAATGGCTGTTCTCCTAAGTTATTTTAAGGAAATGGCAGATACGTATAAATTGATGTGATAAGTCAATTTTGTTTGAGCTGGGTTGGCAAGAGAATAAAGATCTGGTTGTGTTTGCTGAACTTGAATGTTGAATAAGGACTCAAGTTTTCCAATTGAATACTAGTTCTTCTATCCAGTCTATTGTTTTGACGTTTAAGGATTCTGTTGTACTCTGTATTATGTTTACACATGCCTGTTGTCTGCTACCTTGTTAGACAGAAGGTAGAGGCTGGCACAAGAAAGACTAGCTTGTCTCCACACTGAGTTCCAGTCTTGTAGCAGGACACTATGGCAAACAATAAAATGGTAAAAAACAAACAAACAAGCAAGCAAACAAACAATGTCACATTTTTGCTTTGTGTTTGGACTCTTGCCTCAGCAGAGAGCACTTCATTTATGACCGCCCCAAAGAGACATTACAATTAATAATACCCAGCTACCCTCTCATAAGTCTTCCAATAATTACTGAAACCTGAAATAACATACAGATGTTCTATGACCCAGAAAATAGCAAAATATCTCTTAACCTACGGACTACTGTTCCATGATTACCATATTTCCTGCATTTGGTTCATTTTTTTCATTCCTAAGCAAGGAAATCTTGTTCCCTTAATTAGTGATTGTCAATATATTTCTTCATTAATGTGCACATTCGTCATCGCTGACCCTAGATGTTTAGAAATATAATCCTAGTCATTCTGTTAATCCTCTCATAGATCAATACTCATTAATCACTTGCATTCAAGCAACAGAATGGTGGAAACGACACTCACTTCTTATGCTATATTATATTTTGTATATGGCATCCTTGTAAGTGCGTGGAGTATTTATGCTTCTTTTTGGAATTAATATGTAACAATTCACAGAATGGGAAATGTGCCCAGTTTGAAGAATCGGTGGATTTATATAGTTGTGAGGTTAGGAGCTGTCATTGACAACTCAAGTGTCAGAGTCATTTCAGCCCAGGACCTAGGTCCATGTAGAAAGCTGCAATTCTAGCTGCTGCAGTTTGCCAGCTATGATTGAGCCTTCCTCAGCTTCCAGATCTTCCCACCTGAAGTCTCAGACATAAAGCAAATACAAACTACACAACTATTCTTTGTCTAGACTTTTCAAATACAGAATTTCTGTGAAAAAAATAAACTACTTTAAACAACTATATTCTGGGACAATTTCTTATACAGCAAAATCCTCATTTGTCTGATAAAAATATCAAATAAAATGTCCATGGACAGGATTTCTGATACATTTATTTAAAATTTCTGTCATTAAATTTTATTAACTAAAAATTTCATAGCATATTTATTTTCCATTGACTAGTGTAGAACAAACTTGGAAATGATGCAAGTATTCATATAAAATCTGAATGAATAAATGCTGATAAATAGACATACATATTGGGATACTTACTGTATAGTAATTACCAAAGGTCTTGATAGTCACAGAGCAAATAAGTCACAGGGAAATCTTTGCCTGTTTCTCATCAGAAAAAAAGCAATTTGTTCATTATAAATCATTTCACAAAAAAAGAAAAGAAACTAGGAAAAATTCCCAATAGAATAGTTGTTTTTTGGAAAGCAGGATGAAGCTAGTGGCTCAGATATGCTATGTTGTGAGCATGGTTTAAAATCTGACAAAGTAGATAAGATGGATGAAGCAAAGAAGTACAGGCCAACAGGAACCGGATGTAGATCTCTCCTGAGAGACACAGCCAGAATACAGCAAATACAGAGGTGAATGCCAGCAGCAAACCACTGAACTGAGAACGGGACCTCCGTTGAAGGAATCTTAGAAAGGACTGTGAGAGCTTGAAGGGGCTTGAGACCCCATATGAACAACAATGTCAACCAACCAGAGCTTCCAGGGACTAAGCCACTACCCAAAGACTATACATGGACTGACCCTGGACTCCAACTCCATAGGTAGCAATGAATAGCCTAGTAAGAGCACCAGTGGAAGGGGAAGCCCTTGGTCCTGCCAAGACTGAATCCACAGTGAACGTGATTGTTGGGAGAAGGGCGGTAATGGGGGGAGGATGGAGAGGGGAACACCCATAGAGAAGGGGAGGGGGAGGGGCTAGGGGGATGTTGGCCAGGAAACCGGGAAGGGGAATAACAATCGAAATGTAAATAAGAAGTTCTCAAGTTAATAAAGATGAAAAAAAATCTGAACTCTACCTGTATAGTACAGCAGATTTCAACAGATCTTTTAACATACATACATACATACATACATACATACACACATACATATAGATAAATATATATATATATATATATATTGCTTTTTACAATTGAAACTTTTATTCCGTGATCCTCTGTACTTTTTCCCTTCTCCCCCAACACCTGATCCTGTCCCCCCTTTTCACTCCCCTCCCCTTCCTCTGCAGTCCCTCCCTCCCTCTGACTCCTGTGATTATTTTGTTCCCCCTTCTAAGTAGGACAAAAGCATCCACACTTTGATCTTCCCTCTTTTTGAACTTCATATGGTCTGTGAGTTGTATTGTCGGAATTTTGAGCTTTTTTCTTAATATCCACTTATCAATGAATACATACCATGTATGTTCTTTTGTGACTGACTGGGTTACCTCACTCAGGATGATATTTTCTAGTTCCATCCATTTGCCTGTGAATTTCATAATGTCATTATTTTTAATAGCTGAGTAGTACTCCATTATGAAAGGAGGTGTGTAGCAGTGGGGGGAGGGGGAGGGGGTAGCCACTAGAAAGTTCCAGAGGACAGAAAAGCAAGAAGTTCCCAAGACCCAACAGAATGGTATTAACTGCAATACCGAACAAAGGGAAGAGAGAACCTATAGAGACCATATCCAAAGGTTATGCACAGTGGCCTGTTGAGGAGTTCCTGCCTAAGGGAAATGCAAGGACTGAAGAAAAAGCCACCCAGATACTGCTCCACATATGGATCATATCCCATCTGCAAACACCAAAGCCATACACTATTGCTGCTGCACTTGCTGACAGGAGCCTGGTATGCTATCCAGTAGGAGGCTCTGCCAGAGCCTGACCAATACAAATGCAGATGCTTGCAGCCAAAAGAGACTGAGCATGGAGACCCCAGTGAGTTACTGGAAGGACTGAAAGAGTTGAAGGTGTTTGCAACCTCACAGGAAAATCAACGATTTCTACCAACCAGATTCCCCAGAGCTCCCAAGGACTAAACTACCAAGGAGTGTACATGGAGGGACCCATGGCTTCAGTGGCATATGTAGCAGAACATGGCATTTGTCTGGCATCAGTGAGAGGGGTGGCCCCTTGCCCTGTGTAGACTTGATGGCTCTGAGTAGGGAAATTCTAGGGAGGTGAGGCAGGAGTGGATGGATTGGTGGGGGAACTCTCTCATAGAAGCAGGGGGGGTTTGTGAAGGGGAAACTGGGAAAGGGGTTAACATTTAAAATGTAAATAAATAAAATAACCAATAGAAAGAAAAGTAACAAAAAGAAAAGAAAAAAAGAATTGAAACATTTAGAAATTATTATCATACCACATTGGAATGATTATCTATTTATCAACACTTTGTGACCTCATTGAAATACACTGGAGCAGCATCTAGTCTTTTCTACTTATTCCTTATGTCATTCCTCAGTTGAATTAAATTAGCATTTCATTGTGTTCCTTTAGCACAGCACATGTTCCTTTACAAGTTGCATTTAAGATTCACTACATTATGGTTTAAATTTAAAAAGGTATTTAGCATAAATAACTATGCTATAACTCTATCAGATTCTGCCATCCAATCTGAGAATATTTAACTTTTGAAAGCAAATAAACAAACAACACAAAACCAACAAAAACTGAGGTTGGAACCACTATGAAACCACTGAGATATATTTTAATTAAACATGGTATATCAGTGCTTCATGCCATAAATATCAAGTTTCTAATATTGTAGTTCATGTGTAATATTAATTGCACTTTGCATTTATAATAAACTTTAAACATACTAGAGCTGGGCAGATATCAACCCTCTATGGCTATTTTGTCTAAATCCCTATCAATAAACTGACTTATAGTTTGTGATGTCTCTCCTGGGCTAGCTACTCTTACTTCAATTGGCCAGCCCTCCTGGTCACATTTTTATGACTTAACTACCCCATGGTGTCTTTTTCTCCATCTCCTCATGATCCTGCCTCAAGTACTAGTCCTGAGATGCAAAACATGGCCTACTTCTCTTCTGTCAAGTTATAGACTGTATTCAAGCAATAGTTAAAGTTAAGGAACAAGGTTATATAGCATCACTTGGTGTATGTGAGGATCAAAGCAACCTGACCTTGAAGACCAGTATTTAGCATTAGTATACACAGTAGTAGACCAATCTTCAACATTGTAGTGAACTGAATTAAACTTAAACATTGTTAGAGGAAAATCATCAGAAAATCAAAATAATACAAAAAATACATTGTATATCAAAAGGTGAATGTTGGCAATCATTGATAGTTTCTTCTCTACTACATAGTGAGTGCTTAATTTAACCTTTTATTAATGTCCAAAGTTTGTTTATGTTCCCAGCACAGTACCTACACTTTCCAATTTCTCCTTAATAAAAACATTATTTAGAATGCATTGCTATGCTGAATTTGCTTGTCTTTTCTTCATTTTGTGTCCCAGGAAATAAGCTGATACAATAATAAAAATTTTGTTTCTGTTTTCTTTCACAGAGATGTGGCCCATGTCAGAGGACTTTCTCCATCACTATCTTATTTCATGAGATAAGGTCTCTACCTAAACTATTTTGCAAAATTGACTAGTGTTAAATCACAAGGAATCATCAGGTCTCAGATTTCGCTTCACTAGATTCCCAGGTTTACATTACCTTCATTTTTTGATATGGGTATTAGGAGTAAAACTCAGGTTATTTTTTCCCAACAAGTATTTTCTCAACTCTTAACTTCCTTAAATTATTTAAATTTTCATTTATTCTTGGATAAATCTATTCATAAAAACTATGTGTATTGATCAAACTCCTAGTGTCCCTAGTGTTCCTTTAGAATAGACTTGATTACTCCTCTTAAAGTAATGACTTTTTTATTTCCTTTAAAAAATCATACTGACTCCAATTAGGGCTCTTCAATGAGTATGGATGTAAGGCTGCATTGATTGGAACATGAGATACCACGGAATCACCCAAAAGGCAGAGAAATATTTAGAAAGGTCGATCCTTACATGGGACAACTATATTAAATATTCCCTGCACCAAGTCTCAAGGAATGTTGCAGAAGACAGAAAGAACAAATTGTAAGAGGCAGGGTCAGGGAGGAGAGTTGTAATATAAGGTTTTCAACACAGAATGTGGATGTTGCATACATGGACTACTGGCAGCTGTAGCTGCTAGCACAATATCTTCATGAGATCTAGCCAGTCAACACCTCACCATGGGGAAGACAAAGGTTCATGATACAGCTCTGTAAATGACAAAGATATTGAGTGCAGGCATTTATCAAATGCATAATTTATAGTAATCAGTAACTTTTCTAAAGTGAGAAGTCCATGATACTTATGTAATACCATCCATAATATATCATCATGCATATAAATATATTTAACGAGCAATGAATTGTTGTTTGTGGTTTAAATGCTTTGACATACCCATACATAATGATATATATATATATATATATATATATATATATATATATATATATCTCACTCACAACAGATGGATTTCATTCTACTCTCCATCAAAGACATTAAAATATTTGATTATCTCATCATCAGTAATTGTAGTTTATCATTTGTGAATGTAATATATTTCGTTGTAAATGATTTACTTTTCAAATTATTTTATAAATTCTCTAAAACTGTTGTGTGATATATTTTGATCATATTCATCTACCATTCCTTCCACACACTCCTCCCAGATCTGCATCCTCCACACTATACCACAATTTTATGTAATCTTTATCTTTTAAACAGCTTGTCAATTCTAATACGTACTGGGTAAATATATTCTTGTGAATAGGGCTACCTATTAAAATGTACTTGACCTACCAGCATCATCCATGCATCTATATCCATAAAGGAAATAGACTTTTCTCATTGCCATAACTATCAATTAGTAATAACAGCAGTAGGGCTAAATGATCATCTCCCCTTCTGTTCTGGAGAAATCTCTGGCTTGATCGCAGGAGGTCTCTTTGAATCTTTCACAGCCGCTCTGAACTCACGTGTATATCTGCTATATTTTGTCTGTAAGACACTACTTTGATTAGTTGAATACATACTCTGGATATTACAATGCATCCATATATTCTTTAATGAAGATCACTGAACCTCGGTAGGAAGAAATGTAATATACATGTCCTATTGGTGGCTGAGAACTCTCTAGTCTCTCGTCCTCTGCTTGCTGCCTATTGAGACTTTCTGTGTATATGCCTGCTAGTAAAACCAAGCTTCTCTGATGAGGACTGAGAGCTGCATATATCTAGTGGTAGAGCAATAAGATACACTATCAAAGAATATAATACAATGCTACTAGAATATATTTTCTATCTTTTCTTACTTTCATAATTTAAACTTCTGTTATATTTTGTCACCTAAGATGTTTCCATCTAAAAGTATCCAACTTTATTTCAATAATTGCTATCTTTGCATGACAAATGCCTACTGAACAAGCAACGTGTACCTCCTTACCTCTAAATGCCCACTTTGTATATATATGATGCCTTCATGTTTTGGGACTAGTAATTACCAATGGAAAATTCAGAGAGAACTAATCTTATGAACCAGAATTTTTTATACTTAGGAGGATTTACCATCACTTTCTCTGTAGTAGTTTTTGATTTAGGCAATATCTTTTTCTTCATTTAATTGGACAAAAGTGGCCAGTATAAATTAAACTGGAAAATAATGCTACTATTATATCAACCGAATTATAGCTATCAATCTGTCTTTTTTCATTACACCTATTTTTGATACATTTTTCATATTGATAACTTTTCTTCCTTATTATTTAATAGTTGTATGATGGACATTATTAAAAAATAATAAAACAGGTAAAAAATTCCTTTGGCTATTTTTATTCAAATACTTTCTTATTTATAAAGTAGTATTGGAAATATCACCCATTAGATTATTATAAATTTATTGTATAACTTAATTAGCAAGTATAAATTTTTAAATATGCACATTGACATGTTTACAAGATAGTTTTATAGAAAGAATATTTCAATTTAGACTTACTACAGTGTTTCATCAATCTTTGCCTAAATGTACACAGGAGAACACTAAAACAAATAGCTTTATGTGACAGAGCCACGGATTCCAGGGAGTTCCCATAAATATTCATTGCAATACTAATTGAATCATTTGGAGTTAACACACATAGAGCATCTCTTTGGTGTCACTTGCTTAAACTATTTATTTATTGTCATCCCAGGGAAAAAATGGGCTTCTTGGAAAATTGTAAAGCCAAAGTACCATAGAAATGCAAATATTGAGCAGCTCTTCAGGGCAAAACAAGAAGAGAATTTTGTGAATGCCTTCACATGTATGAACTGCCCTCAAGAAATCAGAGCGATTAATCAAAATGAATATAAACTTTTATGTATAGATAGTGACCATGAGTGCTTTTCTGAATAGAGATTTTATTGCTTCTAACAAGTTGCTAAAAGAAAAGCCATTTTTCGGGTCATTTTTCGCTTATTTAATTCAGCCCTGATCCAACTGCATCTTATTTTTCACTCTTCAGTAATTCATTAAATGCCTTCTACATGCTTATGAATTTAAAATGGGATGGTTTAAAGTGTTAGCTCACTTTAGAATGGGAGAAAATAATTTTCTCGATAGTAGTTTCTTCTTGTGAACCCATGTTTTCTAGACATTCACAGTAGATGGCTCACAGCAGAATTGGTAGGACAGGCAATGTGGTTTGAGCTGCACAGATTTCTAACACTACTAGAAAAAAGAAGAAGTGTTAAATATATTTGAAGCATACCAAATCCTATTTTAAAGAAATTAACATAAAGAAACTGTGAAAATTATGACGATTAGGATTACCTGTACAAGAGAGTAAAAGTTACTTAATAACATATATAACAATACCAAACAGAAATGGGATGAATAAAAATTAACTATAATTGATTGGTCATCGTAGAGTCTTTAACATTTTGTATTTTCATGGGTAATAATCTGAATAAACTCTTGTGTTAGTAGCATAAGGAAGGAATTCACAAGATCTCTCCAGACTTTTCTTACAGCAAACCACTGTGAGATGTTTCAGGGAAGATGGTATAGGAAATTAAACAGGTCTCTCAGAGAGTTAAGCAGAAGCTCAGAAATTGTCAGGAAAGCTTGGACTACATTGTTTTAAATATCTTATTTATACTCTGTGTGTGTGGATGTTGTCCTGCATAGATAATAGAGTGTGGGTTTCATCAAATGCTTTCATAGGAGAACAGGATGAGAAGGAGGTGACAAGCTTCTTTATTTGTCACACAGTTGGTTTTTGTTAAATCCATCAATTGAGTGGTCAGTTTAAAACTCAGAGATGATTCATAAAGCTCTCGTCTACTACTGGGAGTCCCTAGGACAGAGTGGTCAAGAATCCAGAGAAACTGGTTACTTTACTTCTCTGAACCAAATTCCTGTGCATGTATGGCTTTACAATAAGTGTATTGATGGCCTACAACACAACATGGTACTTACTCTTGTAGTTTCTCTTGTATTTACTTTTTCTTTATCAGCACATACCCAGATAATACTTATACACTAAAAGAGAAAGACAATATTTCTTCTTTTCCTTACTTTAAAAAATAGTTTACTATTTATTTATTTATTTATTTATTTATTTATTTTATTTAATTTTTGTCTCTGTGTATTGTATGTGCACATGCAACTCATATATGCACACTCATATTTGCCATGTTCTATATATGGATTTCAAAGGACAACTTGCTAAAGTCAATCTCTCCTTCTACCTGTAGGGCTTAAACATAGACTGTTTTCACGCTTGCTAACAAGTGTCTGATCCTACTGAGGCAACTCACATCAGCTTCTTTATTACTTTTATAGGTTCTTGTCTTATGTGCTTCTCTCTTGTGATAAACATCATTACAAATAATACTATAAAAGAAAACTCTTCAGATGTTACATCAGAAGGTTTGAGTCCCTGATAGCAGGGCATAAGCATCAACATGGAAATAGCTGAGAGCTTACATCTTGGTCTACACGCAAGAGGCAGAGAAAGACAATAGGAATGGCTCATGATTTTTAAAACCGCATACCCAGTCTCCAGGGATAAACTTCTACCAACAAGGCCATATTTCCAAAGGCTTGAGTTTACCAACTGAATAGCAATATTGACATGGATGATTCTAAGAGGGCATTTAATTTAAATACCATAATGAATTTTATGTGTGAATACATTAATATTCATATTTTATTTAAAAAGGAATCCTTAGAGGCTCAATGATTAGTGTTCCTTTATTGAAAGTTATTATAAAAGATCTATGTAAGTATTATAAGTAGTTGCTTAAACTATAGGAGTTTCATATTTAAATAGATTCTTCTAATTAAAAATGATAAATTACACACAGAGAGAAATTTTTCTGTAGTGTAATAAACAATTTATGAAGCAAGAATAGATTTTCTTTTTTTCCAAGTGTGTACATTGCTAACAAGATGTGAGTTTCTCATAGATTTGTTGATATTCAAATCCATTCAGAACAAATGTACTGAAAATATTTTTCTCAAAAGATTTTTCAATATATTTTCAACACTTCAAGATAATATTCAACCTTTGTAATTTATGATGTTTAACAATTCAAACACATGAAAAATTAGGATACTAAAGAATGCTAAGGATAAATATTTGAACACAAATTAAAATGAAAGGAAATGAATAAAGTAATTTTTAAAACCTGTAAATACTAACACATTTTAAAACTTGATAAAAACATACAAATTTATTTTCTATTTTGCAACACAAAAATTACATTCTAACAGCAAAATATTTTTAATGATATCCTTTCTGACCAATGTTACATGGAATCAGATTGTAGTTTTGATTTGTATTTCCCTGGTGATTAAGAATGTTAAACACTTAAAAATATGTATTAGTTACTCATTAAGCTTCCTCTTTTGATAATTTATTTGCTCATTCTTTCTGTTATTTAGCTAGGGTTTTAAGGGGTTCATTTTTACAGTTCATAAATTATGTACATTATCTTCTGTCTTAAGTGCAGTTTGCAATATTTTTTGCTTATTCTGTAAGCAGTGCATTCAATATAATGATACTTTTCTCTACAGAAAGTGTTCAATTTTATGAAGATCCATTTATTATTTTTTATTCCTTCTTTTATTTTATACTCCAGATTTTATTACCTTCCTTGTTCACCTTCCGTCTGTCCCATATCCCATACCTCCTCCTCACTCTCCCCACCCCCACCCCACCAGATCTTTCAACTCCTTAGGACCTCCAGTCTCTTGAGGGTTAGGTGCAGCTTCTCTGACTGAACCCAGACCCAGCAGTCCTCTGCTGTATATGTGTTGGGGACCTCATATAGGCTGGTGTATGAGATCCAGTCTCTCTGAGATCTCTGGTGTTCAGGTTAATTGAGACTGCTAGTCCTCATACAGGGTGGCCCTCCTCCTCAGCTTCTTCTAGTTTTTCCCTAATTCAACAACAGGAGTCAGCAGTTTCTGTCATCAGCTTCTGTTCATTGGTTGGATGCAAATATCTGCATCTGACTCTTTCAGCTGCTTTTTGGGTCTTTAGGGGGGCAGTCATGATAGGTCCCTTGTTGTGAGCGCTCCATAGCCTCAATAATAATGTCAGGCCTTGGGATCTCCCCTTGAACTGGATCCCACTTTGGACCTGTCACTGGACCTCCTTTTCCTCAGGCTTCTCTCCATTTATATCCCTGCAGTTTGTTCAGATAGGAACAATTATGGGTCAGAGTTTTGTCTGTGGGATGGCAACCCAATCTCTCACTAGACTCCCTGTCTTTCTGCTGGATGTGGGCTCTACAAGTTCCCTCTCCACTGTAGGACATTTCTTCTAAGGTCCCTCCCTTTGAGTCCTGAGATTCTCTCACCTCCCAGGTTTCTGGTACATTCTGAAAGATACCCTCAACCTTCTACCTCCCGAGGTCTCCTGTTTCCATTCTTTCTGCTGGTTTTCAGGGCTTCAGGCCTTTTCCCCGACCCAATACCAGATCATGTCCCCTCTTTTCCCCATCCTGTCCCCTTTCCCACACAGTACCCCCTCCCCTGTTGTGATTGCTTTCTTCTCCCTCCCAAGTGAGACTCTGGTGTCCTCACTTGGGCCCTTCAGCTTGTTTGACTTCTGTCGACTGTATCTTACCACTTCTTATTAAGTACATACCATGCATGTCCTTTTGGGTCTGAGTTACCTCACTCGGGATGAACTTTGCAGACAAATGGATGAAACCATTTATTAATTCTTAGGGCTATTACATCTGTGTTCCTTGGGGCAAGTTCTGAATGTTTTAGCCTATACCGATATCTTGATATAAATCCCCTATACTTTATCTCTAGTAGTAGAAGCTTTTCATATTTTACAATAAGGTTCTTAACTTTAAACGAATTTTTGCATAGGACGAGATAGATGGATTTCATTTCACTCTTCCATGCGTTCAGCTTCGCTAGTATCATTTGATGCATACTTCAGTTTGTTTTTCACAGTATGTTATGACAAACTTGTCACACATTAGAGAGCCCCAGCAGGTTGTATTCTTCCAGTCTCCTATTTTGATCTCTTTGGCTGCTTGTCTTTTAAAACAGTACTTTACTTTCTGACGTTGTCAGGTAGATCTCCAGTAGAATTTGAGGGTAAGTACCGCAAACCTCCAGGAGTGCTCACACTGCTTAGGATTACTTTGGTTTTTTATATTCTTTTATGTGTTCATATTATTCTGGGACACTTTGTGCTTTCTGATTCTACAAGGAATGTCACAGAAATTTAGAGGGAAATTGTATTTAAAATGTAGATTATTTTTGTTAATATAACCCTATTCTTGGTATGAATTTACCAATTCTGGATCACAAAATCTAGTTCCATTATCTAGTTTTCATATGGGATTCTTAAGTTTTCCTGGGGTGGGCTTTATTTTCTTCTTTAGACTTATTACACAGCAAATGTTAATGTGCATGTGCAAAAATAGAAACTCTTATTCACTGCCAGTCAGAATGCAAAGCAGTACAATTGTTGTGTAGATCAGTATGGGGATTTCTGAAGAATTGAAAATCACAACTACCGTGTTAGACTCCTCCTGGACAGTTAATGAAAAGACTCCATGTCCTACCACAAACACGCTTAACATTTGTGTTTCCTTCTCCTCATTCAAATAACATAGGAATGGAACTCTCTCTTTCTCTGTTTTTGTGATGTGTGTGTAATAACTTTGTGGCCCACCATAAATACACATATACATACATCCCAAAATCATGCATGCATATAAACACACACACACACACACACACACACACACACACACACACACACACGGTGGGGAGGGGGGAAAAGAGAAAGAAGTAATCTCATGCATGCTAAATTTCTTTACATAATATTAGATATGACAAAGCAGGGTATTATTGTGGGGTGTAAGAGAGAATGAATAGGAGATAGTTTTTAAAATTGTATTTTATTTTACCTTTTATATTTTTAGTACATTAAATATGGCAAAGAGAAAAACCAAAATCAAATGAAAACCAAATTAACTGGAAAAGAAAAGAAATTGTTAGAATAAATAAGATACATGGCCAAACATAAATATGAGGGGCTTTAGAGGAAAAAAAAGCTAAGTACCACATAAATCAGTTGCAGTATGGTTATTACATTAGAGTGAAAATTGTGTTGGACTTTTGTAGTTGGCATAGTCTTCTATTACAGTCTTTTGTTACATTAGATGGTGATAGTTCAAGGTTCTTCAAAAGAAAATAAGTGATATAATGAATGTCTATCAAGGGGCATTTACTTGATTGGCTTACATGATAGAGGATTGGTAGTCTAATAGGATGTTTCTGCACTGCTAATGTTTTCTGGTCTAGATAAAAAAATAATTTAGTTGTATGTATGATGATAGATGCTAGGATTAATAATAAATGCAGAAGTCCATATGCTTAACAGAGAAGGGACTTAAGAACCAAGTAGGTGTTCAGTTCTTGAAGGTGGATGACTCAGTACTTTTGTCCAGCACTAAAGAGTACAGTAATGATGTTGACCACAAATATAAATTTATGTTTTTTTCATAAAAGGAAATGACTTTACTAGATACAAGAAAGTTAAAATAACTCCATGTACTTTATCATACCACCATGGATTAAAGCTAGACTTCAACAACAACAGAAGCACCAGAAAGCCTGTACACTTGTGGATACTGAACAATGCTCTACTCAATTATTTCTGGTTCATGGAAGAAATAAAGAAAAAAATTAAAGACTTTGTAGCATTTGATAAAAATAAAGGCAGAACCTACCCAGATTTATGGTACACAGTGAAGGCAGTGCTAAGTAGAATGTTCATAGCACTAAGTGCCTCCATAAAGATTATTACAAAGTTCACCTACCAGCAATTTAAAAGTACACAGAAGAAGAAGAAGAAGAAGAAGAAGAAGAAGAAGAAGAAGAAGAAGAAGAAGAAGAAGAAGAAGAAGAAGAAGAAGAAGAAGAAGAAGAAGCAGCAGCACACCAAAGAGGAGTAGAAGGCAGGAAATCATCAAACTCAAGACTGAAATCAATTAGTTAGAAACAAAGGAAATGATACAAAGAGTCAATGAAACCAAGTGATGGTTCTTTAAGAAAATCAATAATATAGACAAAACCTTAGACAAACTAATCAAAACACACACACACACACACACACACACACACACACACACACAGAGAGAGAGAGAGAGAGAGAGAGAATCCAAATAAACAAAATTAAATATGAAAAGAGAGACATAGCAACAGACACTGAAAAAATTCAAAGAGTCATTAGGGCTTACTTCAAAATCATGTACTCCACAAAATAAAAAAAAATCTTAATGAGATGGATGTAATTTAGATAGGCACCACTTATTAATGTTAAATTAAGTGAAGGTAAACTATTGAAACAGCCCTATAACTTCTAAAGGAAAAAGGCAGTCATTAAAAGTCTCCTAAACCACAATAAGCCCAGGGTTAGATGGTTTCAGTGAAGAATTCTACCAAACTTTCAAATAAAAGCTAATACCAATATTCCTCAAAATAGGTATTCCACAAAATAGAAACAGAAGGAACACTGCCAAACTCATTCCATGAAAGCACAGTCACCTTCATAACCAAACCACATAAAGACTTAACAAAAAAGAAATTTTCATACTGCTTTCTCTCGTGAATATTGTTGTAAAAAAAACTCAATAAAACACTAGGGAACTTAATCCAAGAACAAATCAAAAACCTCATCCTTCATGATGAAGTAGACTCCATTCCAAGGATGCAGGGATGGATTTATATGCAAAAACCCATTTATGATATAAATGAACTGAAAGAAAAGAAATCACATGATAATTTCACTAGATGCTGAAAAACCCTTTAAAAAAAATCCAACAGCACTTCCTGTTAAAGGTAATAGAGCGATCAGGGTTACAAAGCTCATACCTAAACATAATAAAAGTGATAAACAAAAGGCCAATAGCCAGTATCAAATTAAATGTATGCAAAGAAATATAAAGCATTCCCACTTAAATAAAGAACAGAAAAGGCTGCTCACTTTCTTCCTGTCTGTTCAATATAGGACTTAAAATCCTAGCCAGAGCAATATGACAAATAAAGGAGATCAAGGAAATGCAAATTGGAAAGTAAGAAGTCAAAGTATCGCTTCTTGCACTTAAGTGACCCCCAGGATTGTACTACAGAAATTTTATAGCTGATAAACACCCTCATCAAAGTAACAGGCTAGAAAATTAACTCTAAGAAGTCAGTAGTCCTCCTTTATATAAATGATACATGGGCTGAAAATAAATTAGTGAAACAACGTCCTTTATAATAGTCATGAAAAGATATAAAATATCTTGGTGTAACTCTATCCAAGCAAGTGATAGATTTGTACAACAAGAACTTAAAGTTCCTGAAGAAAGAACTTGAAGATGTCAGAAGATGGAAACATCTTCAATGAGCATTGACAGATAGGGTTATCATAGTGTAAATGGCCATCTTACTGAAAGCAGTCAACAGATTCAATGCAATTCACATCAAAATTCCAGCACACTTTTCTATAGTACTTGAAAGAACAATTCTAAATTTCATACAGAAAGTGTAAAAACCCAGAATAACCAAAACAATCCTGAACAATAAAAGAACTTCAGAAGAACTCACTATCCCTGACTTGAAGTTATACTACAGAGAAACAGTGATATAAACTGCATGATATTGGTACACATTCCGATACACTGACCAATGGGATCTCATCAAAAACCCAGAAATAAACTCACACACCTATGCACACTTTATTTTGATAAAGAAGGCTAAACCATAAAATTGTGGGGGGGATCTTTAACAAATGATGTTTTTCTAACTGGATGTCTACACGGAGAAAATGCAAATAGATATGTTTATTAGCCTGCACAAAACACAAGTCCAAGTGGATTAAGAATCTCAGTATAAAACTAGATACAATAAATCTCATAAAGAGAAGTGGGAAATACCCTTGAACACATTGTTATAGAAAATAATTTCCTGAACACCAGTGCCTTGCGCTCTAAGATCAACAATTGATAAATGGGACCTCCTGTAACTGCAAAACTTCTCTAAGGCACAGGGCACTGTTGGTTGGACAAACTGGCAGCCTACAGATTGGGAAAGGATCTTCACCAATTGCATATTTGACCGAGGGTTAATATCCGAGTTTATAAAGAACTTAAGACATTAGACCCTAACAACCAAAATAACCCAATTAACATATCTGGTACAGAGCGAAGCAGGGAACCCTCTACGGAGCAATCCCCAATGGCTGAGAAGCATGTTGCAGTAAAAATAAAAAAGCATTGGAAACAGTTCCATCGTGTACCATGTCCTGCTCTCTCACTACTTCTGGCTCCAGCGGGCCATTGGAACGAGTATTAATTTACGTCAGTGGCTCTACACTACCCCCTCTAATTTCTGACCTGCTGTCTGTGAGCCATTCCAACATAGCACCCTGCCAGGCTGCCCTGACCTCACTCACAGCTCTGTTGGCTGGTTTTCACAACACCAGGCATGCATATCCCAATTCTGTTGCACCCCCATACACTCTCTTGAACTCAATTAAGTTGCCACATGAAAAAACACATTACACAAAATCCCCTGATCCAGTTGATAAAATATAGTTTGCCCATCAAGACAATACAAAATCCTATACACATCCATTCCTTAAGAATAGTCATAACAAACTGTAATATATGCAGAGAGGAATCTTAACATCTGCCACCATGTTTTCTCCATCGCCTCCTCCTCGCTCTGGCCTCCTCTGCCTCTCTAAAACTTTTCTCCCACCCATCCTTCCTTCTTGTCCAATGACAGGTCTTGTTCTTTTCTGTACCTGCCATCACTTGCATAATGATATCAAACCTACAGAAACACATAAAGAAATAGTCAAATCCTTAGTGATCAGGAAACTGCAAGTCAAAACAGCTCTGAGGTTCCACTTTCCACCAGCCATAATGGCTAGATCAAAAAAAATCACAAGATAACATATGCTAGCGAGGATTTGGAGCAAGGAGAAGACTCCTGTATTGAACATGGCAGTGCAAACTTATAAAACCACCTTTGGAAATCAATTTTTTTTGGTTCTTTTTTTCGGAGCTGGGGACCGAACCCAGGGCCTTGCGCTTCCTAGGCAAGTGCTCTACCACTGAGCTAAATCCCCAACCCCTTGGAAATCAATTTGATGGTTTCTCAGAAAACTGGAAATTATTCTACCCCATGTCCCAGTTATACCACTCCTACCCAAAAGATGCTGCGACACCCCACTAAGACACATCCTGAACTATGTTCATAACAGCTTTATTTGTAATAGTCAGGATGTCCCTCAACTAAAGAATGAATAAAGGAAATGTGGTAATGTACACAGCGGGAAAGTATTCAGCTATTATAAAAAGACGTCATGATTTTTTCAGGCCAATGGATGGAATTTTAGAATATCCTCCTGACTGAGGTAACCCAGTACCAAAAGGGCCTGAATGATATGTTCTTTCTTATTAGTGGATTATTGGCCATAAAATACAGGATACTCATGGTATACTCCTTAAACCCAAAGAAGCTATATAAGCAGGAAGGCACAAACTGGGTGCTTGAATCTCACTTAGAAGGGGAAGATGGTGGGAGATAACTGGGTGGAAAAGTGGATGGAGTGAGGAATGGGGTTTCAGAATGAGTTGTGTGGAGGGACATGAACGATGGCCAGATGGCCATGAGAATGAATGATAATCTGAAACTGACTGGGGTTAGCAAGGGGAGGGGTTCTCCAGGAAGTGACAGAGCTCTAGCAAAATGGAGACTCCCAAGAATCAGTGGGGGGTAAACATAGCTGTGACACACACCATTTGGAATATGCAATATTAAGACACAACCATCTGTAGCCAAGTATAAATTCCAATAGAGCATTAGGAAGACTAACCCCCTCACAAAATTTTTGACCCAAAATTTATCTTGTCTACAAAAATGCAGGCATGGGTAATGGAGCAGAGATTAAAGGAATGGCTACCAATAACCGCCCATCTTGAGACCCATCTCATGGGCAAGCACCAGTCTCTGACACTATGAATGATACTGTGCTATGCCTGCAGACTGGAGTCTTGCATGGCTGTCCTCTGAGATACACTATCCAGCAGCTGACTCAGACAGATGCAAACACCAACAGCTAAACAGTGGATGCTGCTTGGGGACTCTTCTGCTAGAAGAGGAGGAAGGATTGCGGGCCCAAATGGGATAGGAACTCCACAGGAAGACCAACAGAAACAACTAACCTGGACCCTTGCAGATCTCAGAGATTGAATAACCAAATAAAGTACACACAGAAGCTAGACCTAGCCATCCCAACATGTATGTAATAGATGTGCAGCTTAGTCTTCATGTGGGTCTGGAAAACTGGGGCAGGGGCTACCCAAAAGCTGTTGCCAGTACATGGGATGTTCTTCTAGCTTGGCTGCCTTGTCTGGCATCAGTTGGAGAGGATGTGCCTAGCCTTTCAGACTTGATATGCCAGAGTGGGAGGATACTCATCGGACCCCTAATGACCTCAGACAAGAAGAGGAGGGGAGTATAGGGGGAAGGACTGTGGGAGTGGGGTGATAGGACAGTGAGTAGAAAGTAAAATGAAGGGTTGGGGATTTAGCTCAGTGGTAGAGCGCATGCCTAGAAAGTGCAAGGCCCTGGGTTCAGTCCCCAGCTCCGAAAAAAAGAACCAAAAAAAAAAAGTAAAATGAATATGTGAAAAAATATAAAAAGAAAAAACTTAAAGACAATAAATGACAAAAATGAAGTATTGTCAATTTAGAAGTCTTTTATACAACTGTATAACCTTTGCTATATATATCTTTACTTTTTACTGTTAATATAAGCATTGTTTGTTTATGTGGTTGGTTGGACAATGATCACAAAATGGAAAATACTAGTGATTTTTATAGTTTGGTATAGATTTGTTCATGAGAGAGAACATTGTTTTCCTGCTCATTGTAGGGACCCCATATTCTCAGATTTCATCTATGGCCCATCTCTTGATTTACATCAAAATTTGTTACTGGTTTCCAAAATGCTTTTATTAATCCAATATATGAAATATATCTTCCATTCTTTGTATAATAGTTCTTAGTACTACCGCTCACATTATTATTGAATATATTCAAACTTTACCCCTATAAATTCTGAATATTTTTCATTTTTGAGTGACTTTGAGAATTTTATGCCAAATGATTTTCTACATTTCATTTCTGTGTGCTCTGTACAATATTTTCAAACATGTTTTATTCTTTACAAGATAGGGTTTGATATTGGAGTATGTATAACGTTTACTTTGATTTAGTTTTCTAAGGACACTGCCATCTTGTGGTCAGTACCTAGAAATAAATGATGTGCAAATATA
Source organism: Rattus norvegicus (assembly GCF_021556685.1). Taxonomy (NCBI): domain Eukaryota; kingdom Metazoa; phylum Chordata; class Mammalia; order Rodentia; family Muridae; genus Rattus; species Rattus norvegicus. Next base: position 90,274,690 of record NC_141540.1, read on the forward strand.
GCTAGCAATCTTATGTGTGAGCACATAGTATCAAACGGAATATCAAATGTGGTAAACTTTTAAAAAATTTTTAGTGACCTTTTTCACTCCATGAGTGAAAATAAAAAAATTATAATTCTGATGAGTTTGCCAAAGTTACCAAAAATGTAAAACTCACTAAAAATAACTATTTGTTAGTTCAAAACACCTAAGCATAAGAAGGTAAATATGAACAATAGTTCATTTGTAACTACAAATATACTATATAGGTAGTATACCAATGTATAATACTAATATGTGCATACTATTCATAGCAATTAAAATATTTAATATTTAATTATTGATACTATAAATGAGACTAAGTTCTTTATATTTATGAAACCATGTAATCCACTTCCCTTTCTGTCACACACATATGCACAATCACATGTATAACATATAATAACTTGTCATTTATATATTTAGCTGTAATAATTATAATATGATTCCAGTGTTCTATAAAGTGTATATGGAAAATATTGGATATATTCTATGAATACATTAATGATTTAAATAATACCAGTATATAGTCCCACATTTTAAATTCCATTTCTAAAGACTGCTTGCATTCTATTTTCTTGATATACACTTAGAAATACATATATTTTGCTTATACATATGTGTGTAAATCTTAGTATATGAATATTTTAGAGTAAATATACTTAGTATTTACTTTTCAAATTATATTGACCTTTGCCTATTAGTAATCTTGCTTTTAATCCAGTGATATTTTTGACTACTTTCTTTTCTGAAAGAGGAAACTCTAATAGCACTAACTATTCAATGAGGTTATTGACACAATTAAAAAATTTCCTATGAATTGAGCCTTTAACATATTTCTTCTCCTGTAATTAAATCTACAATATAATTGATACATTTGTATCTATTGTCAATATAAACATTATCATTACTACTATTACAACCATTTTTAATTACTGCAGTTACGATGCCTGCAGAGAAATATTAGTTGATTAAAGCAATTATGTCCCATTGATCCCATTGGAGGAAACACTCCATAGAAATACCCATTTTATTAAAAATAATATAATATTCCATGTGGAATTCATTAAAATTTTGTTGTGGGATGTCTTTAAATAGATGACCTATTTCAAGACTATTATGAAAATTACACATAGAAACTGGGACAAATAAAAATCAAATATACTTATAAGTATTTATATACAGTTAATATAGACTTTAAAACCTTTGTTTCATGTCAATGATTCAATAAGTTCTTTATTTCCAGTGTCACTGTATGTGGTAAATTGCAGTGACATCATTAATATAAACTATCCATGTTGACCTTCAATCTGGCTTATACCTTTCAAAATTCAATTTAAATGAGGCATAGTAACTGTATTGAAGACAAATAGTTTCTCAAGTACTTATTAGTGTAAAATAGGATGGAAATAAATGGCACACTCATTACTCAGTGGCATAAAATTTATTTCTTACCATCTCCTAGGCTATCTCTAATTTTTATGAGGTTCTTTTATTTTTGTGTCCATTGTACTTTTTCTGAGTTCTTGTAGGGATATTGAATCCTGCCAAGAGAACACCTTTATTTCTGTAAGTCCAACCTGGTTTTCTGAAATTAATCATTTATAGCTAGCAATCAGGAAGTCCTACAACATCTCAAAAACGTTTTTGTTCAAGCTTTTAAATCATCCCAATCCAATTCTTATTGAAGACAATCTCATTTAAATACCAGTGGCCCTTAAACATCAGGCATAAGTGTACTGATATCAAGCAATCATCACTCGACAGTGGACATGTTTACCCTGTAATCATTTTAATGTTTGCAATTATTTGGCCTCTTGTGCATAAAATGAGGTTATTTGAAGCATTAATTTCCAATATACATTGGATAGTTAATATTACATTTTAGTATTAATTGTTAGGATAATAAATGGGACTGAAATTAGGAAAATAAATATATGTAGTTGTAGTTATTTATTTCACAAAAGTTAAAGAAAGTTTGTAAAGCTCCTTCACTTCCTTGACAGATAGGTTTCACATTTGTGTCCTATAAGATGACTGCAGATGTGAAAGTCCAAGAAACGAATAAAAATGTACTTAAACAAACTAATTGATGAAATCAAATTGAAACTTGTAAATATATTTAAAAGAACCCTTATGATTGTACATGACTTACTTAATAAAGACAAATTCTGGGAATTTTTGTGAACGAATGGTATATTTTAATTAAAATGTGAACATCCTATACTCATTTTCATAGTTGATGGTATCAGATGTGCAGAAACAAATACAAAATTGACTACTTAAGTACTTAGGATGAAAGTGTTTCTCCCCTAGACGAGCCCTTTACAATATTTTAGATCAATGCTCCATGTGAATGTTTTAATAAGAGTATTCATGCCCCTGGGAGCCACAGACTGGTTAGAAACACACCCTTAAAGGAGCAGAGTTAATGTAATATCCACCTGGCTGTGCAACAAAAGTAGCATCCTATGAAGACAAACCTGACTCTGAGCCAAATAAAAAATACCAAAGAATAGCAAACAATATGTCAAGCCTAGGTTTGAGACTTTGTATTCAATTAGGCAACCTCATACTAGCTAAGATTCACTAACAGCGTCTTGGTCCACAAATTTGGAATTCAATCTTATAATTTTTTCCTTTCTTTAAAAAGCATAATTTATTTGTTTGTTTATAAGCTTTTTTATTGGCTATTTTCTTTACTTACATTTCAAATGTTACCTCCATTCCCCACTTCCCTTTTGGAGTTCTCCTATCCTTCCCCTTACCCGCTGCCTCTATGAGAGAGTTATCCCATCTACCCTTTCATCTCCCCTACATATGAGACTGGATCCCTCCATGTGTACTCTTTGGTTGGTAGTTTAGTCTCTGGGAACTCTGGGGCCTCTGGTTGGTTGATATTGTTGTTCTTCCTATGGGGTTGAAAATCCCTTCATCTCCTCAGTCCTTTCTCTAACTCCTCCATTGAGGACTCTATTTCAGTTCAGTGGTTGGCCGTGAGCACTTGCCTCTGTATTTGCAATTGACTCTTTTATATACTTTCTTTCGTTTATTCCAATTATTTCCCCGAGAATTTTAATAACTTCCAACTTGTAATTTTTCTCTTTTTATTAAACCCCCTTTCATCTTTTATATTGTCTTCTTTCTTCAATTTGAGATAGTGTCTCAGTCTTCTACCCCAGACGTTCTAGTTCCTCTTTTTATGTAGTGACATCTGCATTTTATTATGAATTTATTATAAACTATAATGTTTTTTAAACTGAAGCTTTAATGACTATTTGTGCGGATTCTATGTGGAAATACATATTGTAAAGCAGATTGTGTTGCAAATGACTCTATAGAAACACTCTACCTTTTTAGTTGTGATAGACACACTGTGGATACATTGGGCCCTTTTCAAATGATTCCATATCACACTGCTGATGGCTACTCTCTGAGCCTGGCAACAATCTCTCTACCCATTTAGTTTCCAAGGCAGGTTGACACCATGCCAGACACACACATCCTAATTCCATGGCGGGCCAGCATGGCCTGCTACCACACACTCTCTTGAATTCAAATCACCACATAAAAAAGAAACCACACACACACACACACACACACACACACACACACCAGAATAACCTCTGATCCAATTGATAAGATATAATTGCCAATGTAAATAAGATATATGTCATTCATCTAGACACACAAAATCCTCAATACATCCATCCCTTAAGAATAGTCATAATAACTTGTAAATGTACAGAGACAAATCTTAACAATCGCCTCCATGTTCTCTTGGCTGCTCTCCCTCTCCCTCTCCCTCTCCCTCTCCCTCTCCCTCTCCCTCTCCCTCTCCCTCTCCCTCTCCCTCTCCCTCTCCCTCTCCCTCTCCCTCTCCCTCTCCCTCTCCCTCTCCCTCTCCCTCTCCCTCTCCCTCTCCCTCCCTTCCTCCCTCCCGCCCCCTCCCTCCTCTCTCTCTCTCTCTCTCTCTCTCTCTCTCTCTCTCTCTCTCTTCAATATCTTCTCTAAAACTTTTCTTCCACGCATCCTTCCTTCTTGTCCAATGACAGGCTTCATTCTATCCTGTACCTGCCTTCACCTGCATAATGACATCAACCGACACATATCTTTACTAGAAAGTTCATGCTCAGTTGTCTACAATTAATAACTGGGGAATTTAACTCAATATCTTCCCTAGAGACAGTTCTGTAAAAATTTAGCAGAAATAGCAAAAAGCAGTGGAGGACTCTTCACACAGTTACCAAGTCCAGATACATGGTCATTTCTCATATGTGAAAAATAAACAAAGAATAAGAGACATATTTGACCTATTCTATATGTAATCATAACTCACTTTAATCACAGTTAAAATGATAACATATTTTAATCATGGTAGTTCAAGTAACAAAAAAACACTGAATCTACTATAGCAGTTCTCAAGCTATTGAGCAATTTCTGGACATAACTTTTCATATTGCTTTTCCAGATGAATGTTGTGGGCATTGAAGTCACTCATAAAGGGATTATGAAAACCTGGTATCCATAGAGATAAATATTTGCCATCCTAATTAGATTGTCAATCTGATCTATTTGGTCAATAAGCTCTATCCAAGATTATTTCTTCTGCAGGGAATTTGTTGGCCTAAAGTAAATGACACGAAGTTTGACTCATAAATATAAGCATTTTTTCATCACTCAGCTTCAAATTCAAGTTACAAAACAAAGACCTTGGAATATGATCTGTTATGTACCTGAAATAGCAAAAGGTTTTGCCTGTTAATAACATTGGCAAATGGATTCTACAATGGACAAAGGAGACAGGTGGAATATTTGAAGAAAGCATCCCAAACCAAGGTCCAAATAAATTCCAGGAACATTTGACATTTAATATACATCCTTCATTGCTAAAAGCAAGTTGAGTCTAATTTGTGCCTTAAAAATCCAAATTCCAGAATATGTAAAGCTTCTTTTGACTCTTTACAATCATAATTTGATTCGACATTTTTGGTGAAAAGGGGATATTCTGAAATATACAGCTGAGAATATGGTTCTTCATATTTCATAAGTAATTTGAACTTTAAAACCAATTGTTTTTAAAGAACTTCAGTAAGTCTATCACCAATCCATCTTAATAACTTCTTCCACTAATTTTCTATTGGGTCTGTTTTCTATGCACTTGCATGACATCAATATAATCAAAAGAATCTCATGACCGCAAGATTATCTGAAAAAATCTAAATGATTTAAAGATTGACCATTCAAGGCTAAATAACCATTCAAGGTTCTGTTTACTTATTATACTGTTTATCTTTTTAAACTTCACTTATTGAACCCAGTAGGCTCCTAAAATTTAACATTACTTGTCCTGTATTTTTAAATAATATTGAACAATTTGTTGGCTGCGAGTTTGTTTTTTAAACTGTGAAATGAAGAGAACACTGTGGACTTATTCCGAAGCAGAATAACGCATGAAAACATTAGTGGTAAACCAAATATAGATTGCAACTAACTCTTAAAATCCACAAAATAAAATGTTTTACTAAAATACATATCTAGTTTTTAGCATAAATTACTATTTGGCAATTTATTTTATCATATAATTTGACATATTTTGCATAGACTTAGAAGCTAAAATATAATATTGTTTTATTTGACTTATAGAATAGGATTATTTTATGCTGTGGTTAGTTAAACACTGCTATTCTTAGTGAAAAGGTAATAACAATGCGTATTTCTGGATAAAAAAAGTAACTCTCTGTACTATAAAATTAAGGGCTTACAAATTGTAATTTAGATATGTTAAATGTTGTGCCTATATTTACCTCATTTTCTTTGATTTTTGATAATCATGTTTTAGTTAGCATATCTGTCTGATAAAAATTACTGAAAATTGAATCAGATTAATTATTCTCATCTCTAATAATAAAGACAACATTGAAAATAAAACCATGGCAGTTATGTCAAATATATAAAAACATTATATTTTGTGCAAATATAATTGGAAACAAATTATATTGGTGAAATAGTTAAATAATTGAATAATGTGGAAATAATGGTTTTTGGGGTGCTGCAGTAACTTTCCATACATCTAATGTGATTGGATTCTGAAAATAAATAGTTCAGCAATTAGTAACTTATTTTTCAGGAATTGTTTCGCTGTATATGGAATAGGAAAGTTAATAGAGCCAGAACACATTGACTATAAAATGAATATGGTTATTTACCATATTTATAATTTACAATGAGTAATATACTGTTGCTTATTTTCATAACTTTTCCTAAAGGGCATGATGTTCTAAAATAATACATGTCTCTCTTGTGGAGAATATTTGACTTCGATGCATTCAGACTTAGAAGGATTTAGGTAACTTTACTAGAACTCAAAGCTAAAAGTTACAGAATAGGGAGATTTTGCCTAAGCCTGCTCCTCCTGCATTAGATATGTACCGTGGCTTCCTGGGATGCATGCATACCCTGACCTCTCTAGGTTGAGAATCTTATCTCAAGATAGCAGATTCATTATCTTCCAGGGTATTCTGGTTTTAAGACATAGTTTTATTTGGAGTAGCTGGATTCTGAATGGAATACTTCACGTTGTAAGTAAAATATATTGTGCTAAAATAGAGGCTTTTTCCCTTTGAGCTTCCTTTCCTTGTTGTAAAGATTATAGAAAGCCATAATAATATATCTGAGAGAAAAAAAGGCCATACATTTTATGGGGAAAAATAAATAAAGCTTGACAATCAAAGCAACTTGTGGGCATGACACTCAATGATCAGGATGTTTTACCTTCACTGACTGAAAAACCACTTGAAATGAGGAGATGATCACTACCCTAAGTCATTAAGCTTTGGGAATAGGTTCTGGCCAAGCAAAGAATCTTCAAACTGAGCACTACATGTGCCTGGTAATTCCCAGACACTGTGGTATTGATTACCTCTTGAATAAATTCTCCCTGGCTAATTAAAATCTTATCCCCTTGTAATATATCTCATTTATCAATCATATATTATATATTATATACTACATACCACATACTACGTATTATTCTTATACTGATTATTATAATGTGTTAGATATTAGATTCAAAGAGAGAAATGCAGCCACTAGCACATCTAATGTTATTTAAGCTATTTAAGATGGAATAGTTAAAGTTATATCTTGTCCAAAGCTGGAATCCTCACATTTCAGAAATTATATTTTTGATTTTTGTGTCTCTCTTTTTATCAGTTTTATTAATTTATTATTTTAGAGACTATTAAGCTAGAGGACATATATACTGGTGAAAGAAATACATCTAGAGGCATTCAGAGTAAAAAGGATATACACTCAATATTCTGTGATTAATTTGAGGACATGATAATGAATTTATAGCATGATTTAAGACAGGGACATTGGGAAAGTAAACTCGCGAATAATTGGGGCAAATCAACATTTCAAATCATTTTGTAGCTCTACTCAGGGGCACATCAAGACTTCACGTTGGAATCTGTGTAGAGAAAAGCCTACTCTAACCACCATATCTTGTGTATTAGTGTGCCCGTTTCTATTCCAGAGGCTCTGGCTGGTGCTTCTCCCATTATCCTTAATAGCATAATGAGAATTATGATTTCAGTGTGGTGAGACTCTGTTTACTATGATGTATCTTTAACCTAAGACTAGCTAGCTCAGGGTCGTAAGGCAAAACTAAATAGTGCTGTTTTAAACAAATAAAACACCTAGTGATACAATGACACCTAATGACATTTATTTTTTTTCAATTAAATGTATGTAATGTAATAAGTGATATAATCATCGCATCATATTTTCTATCTCCTCCTTGCATATACTTCCATATAACACTCATTGCTCTTGTACATAGGCTCCTTTCTCATTAGTTGTAAAGTACATATACACAAATGTACACAAACATACATATTTGTAATATACAACATATTCAGTCTGTATAATATTACTTGTATGTATGCTCTCAGAAATGGGCATTTGCTATTGGATAACAAATCTATGTGGCCTTCCTTGGGGAAGAAAATTATATTGACTAGCAGGTGCTTTCGTCTAAGCAGGACATACAGCAGCTATTGTTGTCTTCACTGGGTTGGCCAGAAATGGACTTGTCAAAAGCCACTCATAGAAATGCAGGAAGATTGCATGAGGCCCTGCTCCTCTCTTAAGACTACAGAGTATTGATGGATTCTGCCCTATAGGACATCAGTTTCTGTAAGGCATACCTACTGTGAATTCAACACACTTCTACTGATAACTCTGTCCCAATGGCCACTGGATTACCTTCTTTGTAGTCAGTGGGTCACACATGAACAAAAAGACATAAATGCAAGAAAGGGACATGTAGATATGATAATCGGTTGACAAGAATAGGATAGAGGTAAAAGAAGGCAAATGGTAAAAATAATTAGAACATATGTATTAGGCTTTAAAGAATGAAGTTAATTGAAGTTTACTTTTAGATTTTTCTTTTTGTTTCATATTCTTATTGATTATTTTATTTGTTTACATTTCAAATGTTACCTGTCCTTCCAGTTTCCTCTCCACAAGCACCCTATCCTGTCTTCCCTTCCCTCTGCCTCTATGAGGGTGCTCCCCCACCCGCCCACACACTCCTGCCTCAGCAGCCTTGCATTTCCCTATCCTTGGTCATCAAGCCTCCATAGGATCAAGGGACTCCCCTCTCGGTGATGCCAGATAAAGCAATCCTCTGCTACATATCCAGTTGGAGCCATGAGAACCTCTGTGTACTCTTTGGTTGGTGGTTTATTCCCTGACAGCTTTGGGGGTTTTGGTTGGTTGATATTGTTGTTCTTCCTATGATGTTGCAAACCCCTTTAATTCCTACAGTCCTTGCCCTAACTTCCTCATTGGGGTCCCCACACTTAGTTCAATGTTTGGCTGTGTACCTCAGCATCTATTGGTCCTGCTCTGGCAGATACTCTCAGGGGACCCTGTCAGTAAGGGTCCTGTCATCAAGCACTTCTTGAGGCTAGTTCAAATATGAGAGGAGATGGGGGAGAATTACAGAGGGTGAGAAATTTGAAAGTAGGTATGTAGCAGCGAGGAAGGGGTAACAGGAGTTCTCCACTAGAAAGTCCCATATGTCGGGGACCCGACAGGTTCCCAGGGCCCAATTGTCCCGCGCGCGACCTTCCGCCGGCAAGAAGCACGCGGACATAGAAATCTTTGTTATATGTAAAACTTTATTTCTATCTTAAGGGGGAAGCCCCGCGCGCCGGCCAGGCGCGCTTATAAAACCCTCGCTCGCGCATCCACACCTGATTGGTTGCGTACTCATGACCTCATCAGGCACGCCCCGGAATGGGCAAAGACCTGGCAAAAAGGCACTCTTGCACATGCGCACACAGTTAATCTCCTGATAGGGAGTCGGCTGGAGTGGAGAAGGCTAGCGCCATCTTGTCTGACCTGGCCTTCCACGTGGGGCGCAGTGGAAGCCAGCACCATCTAGTGGTGGCGAATGTTATTGCGGCCCTTTACATCTCCCCCTTTTCTTTTTATTAATTAATAGCGGTAAACTATTGTCTAGGCTGGTCTAGGTCCCCGCAGTTACGTCCATCTGCTGTGGCTCCTGTCTTAGGTCGTTCCTCTATGTCACAGCCTTATCCGTCGTAGGGTAACCCTATCGCCACCGGGCCCCGTGTCTTAGATCGGTCTGTGCATGAGGAAAGTTGCCTGTCTCTGGATACCACAGTGCTGTGTGACAGTAACTGAATAATGACCTAGGGCGAACTCTAAAAAGAGGCCAGCCAGAAGGTGAGTTAGTGGGGAGATCATGATCACCCTATCGTGTGCAATGAGGAAACCTCAGCGATGTAGAAGGGCTGATCAAAGGAATCTTGAGTCTCTCTCATCCCAGTGTAATGGATCCACAGATCCATGGGGTGCAAGAGCAGAGAACTCAGATACCGACTAATTTTTGAAGATAGATAACCAAATTTCAGGGGAGGCCTTGTTCAAATGGCTGTAAGTGCTTGAGTGATAACGGCCTTGTCACGTTTTTGTTGAGATCTGAGTTTGCAAACCAAGCATAGCATGACTACTAATCCACAGCATAGGGCTGCACCAAACAGAGCCACCCCCACCCATTCCTAGAAGTACTAGGAATTCAAATCCAAAGAGGTAGTGTGAGGACTAGAGGTAGTTTCCGAGGGGTCCATCCGGGAGTCATTTCTAGGCGTCAGAATTCTCCGTGTCAGTCGTTCCGGTAGCCAGAATGGATTGTCTTCTTCCTGTGGGAAAACACAAACCACTCCCCTGGATCTTATTAAAATAGGATCCGGGCCTTTCCATAGACCAGTCAAAACATCTTTCCATTTTACCATCTCTTTTGGTCTATCAGGCTCTGAATAGTGACGTTCGGCCGCAGTATGGCCTTGGGCGTCAAGATTTAAAAAATTAAGGGTGAAGAGTGCTATGGAAACAGCTACTCTTGGTACTGAGGGTAGAGCCTCCTCGACTCCCCCTTTTTGTTTAATTAAATAGGATTTGAGAGAGCGATGGGCACATTCTACAATGCCCTGTCCCTGAGGATTATACGGGAGACCAGTCAGATGAGTCACCTCCATCTGGTGGCAGAACTGTTGAAATTTTTGAGAAGTATAAGCTGGTCCGTTGTCTGTCTTAAGGAGTTTGGGTTTATCCCAAGCGCTCCACGCCTCGAGGCAATGTTGAATTGCATGTGAGGCCTTTTCTCTTGTTAGAGGTGTAGCAAACATAATGCCAGAGCATGTATCAATAGAAACATGCAAATACTGAAGTTTTCCAAAAGAAGGGATATGAGTAACATCCATTTGCCAAACCTGTAGCGGTCGGATTCCTCGTGGGTTAACTCTCACATGGTTAGAGTGGTATAGGCAGGAATTGACAACAATTTTGACATTGGGTAACTATCTCCCTAGCTTCTTTTCTAGTCAATGCAAATCGGCGGCGTAAATTTTCAGCCGTCACATGAAATCGTCTGTGAAATTCTTTTGCTATGTCTAATTGAGGGGACAAGGCAACTGCAATCACTCTTGTAGCTTTGTCCGCTAGGTCATTTCCGCGGGACATTGGCCCAGGAAGGCCCGAGTGAGCTCTAATATGTGTTATGAATACAGGGGATCTCCTGCTGAGAAGGTTAGATTGAATTTGTTGAAAAATTTGAGCAAGTTTGCTGGAAGGCTTGATTAATCCAGCCACCTCAAGAACCTTAACTGCGTTAACCACATAAGAGGAATCTGACACAATGTTAAGCGGGCCTGGGAAGGTCTCAAGGACCTCTAGCACCACTAAACATTCTACAACTTGAGGTGAGGTTTCATTATACTGCTTAGATACTACCTTATTATTGACTACATAAGCACCTATACCAGTTTTTGACCCATCTGTATACACTACAACCCCATCAACAAGTGGTTTCTGAGACATTATGCGTGGAAACACAATGGCTTGGCTTAAAGCAAACTGTAGGATCAGGTGTTTTGGATAATGATTATCAATCTGTCCAGCAAAGGAAGTAACTAACACTGCCCAAGCATTTGAGGTAGCAGCTAATGTTTGAACCTGAATGGCTGTATATGGTACTATCAAAGTTTTGGGTTCTTTCCCAAAATGAGTAATAGCTGCCTTCAACCCGCGGAGTGCAAGCTGAGCAACCGCATCGGGATACCAGTCAATAATCTTAGCAGGAGATGCATTGGGATGGACCCATAATAAAGGCCCATCTTGCCATAAGACAGCTGTTGGCAATTGCATAGTCTTGAAAACACACAAGTCAAAAGGTTTGGTTTCATCAATGCGCTGTAGTTGAGCATCCTGTAAGGCTTTTTCTACAACTTGTAAGGCCTGGTTTGCAGCTGGCGTCAATGCTCTCGGAGAGGAGATATGAGGGTCCCCCTCCAAAATATCAAATAAAGGTTTCAACTCAGCAGAGGAAACCTTTAAAAATGGTCTCAGCCAATTTATATCTCCCAATAATTTTTGGAAATCATTTAAGGTATGTAAATGATCTCTACGAATCTCTAATTTCTGGGGAACTATTTTTTCAGGATAAATGACCGTTCTCAGAAATGAGCCAATTTCTGCAATTTGAACCTTTTCTGTAGCGACTTGTTGTCCCCATTGTCCCAATGTTTTGATTAATATGGGATATGAGGTCTGTAAGGTGGTTAAATCTTTGCCATATGCTAAGATGTCATCCATGTAATGAGCCAGCAACAAGGAAGGAAATTGCTTCCTTATAGGTTCAAGAGCTCGTTGCACATATAGTTGGCAAATAGTGGGGCTATTGGCCATGCCTTGAGGCAGGACCCTCCACTGAAATCTCTTATCAGGTTCAAGATGATTAATAGCTGGTATAGTAAATGCAAACCTCTGTCTGTCTTGTGGACACAAGGGGATAGAAAATAAACAATCCTTAATGTCTATAATTATTATCTTCCATTGCTTAGGTAAAGCAGAGAGTAAGGGTAGGCCTCGTTGGATCGAGCCAAATAAACGCATCTGTGCATTAATGGCTCTCAAATCATGGAGAAGTCTCCATTTTCCTGATTTTTTCTTTATCACAAAAATAGTAGTATTCCATGGTGAAATGGACGGTTCTAAATGACCAAGCTGTAATTGTTCATTAACCAATTTAGTGGCAGCTTCTAATTTTTCAGAGGATAGATGCCATTGAGGAACCCATATCACTTCCTCTGTAAGCCAGGGTATGGGCATAGAACCCTCAATGGCACCTAGGAAAAACCCAGGTCCTGCCTTCCTATATTACCTTCTTGTGGAACCGGTTCTAATTTTCCCTGTTCCTTTTTTCCTAATCCCTTCCTAATCTCGACAGCTTGTCGAGAGTACTCGTTGGTCAATGTCAGACCTAGACCCTGTAAGACATCCCTCCCCCAAATCTTAACAGGAAGAGGGAGGACATAAGGAATAAACCTTCCTGATTGGCCTTCTGGAACATGCCAAATCAAGGAGCGTGAGCTGATAGTGGGGCTGGCCTCATACCCTAGTCCTCCTAAGGAATGGGATGACTGAGTGACAGGCCATGCCTTAGGCCAACACTTAGAGGAGATAATGCTCTTATCAGCCCCTGTATCTAGAATTCCCTTAAAAGTTTTCCCTTCTACATTCAACTCTAAAGAGGGTCTGGAATTAAGGTCCATCATTAAATAAGCAGCATCAGTCCCGGAAGAGCCAAACTTCGCGGTTCCTCTAGGGACCCCGGAAGAAAGAAAATGATCATGTAAGCTTGGAAGAATAATCAACTGAGCAATCCTGTCACCTGGGGAAATGGAAAAAACGCCTTGAGGGCACGAACAGAGAACTTGAAGTTCTCCCGTGTAATCTTGATCTATTATTCCAGGGTGAACAATTAGTCCCTTTAAAGTTAAGGAGGACCGTCCCATAATAAGGCCAATACTTCCCATGGGTAGGGGGCCTTTGTAGTTAGTGGGGACAGGTTGCACACCCATCAGTGGCATTAATATGAATTGGGTGGTGGAACAGAGGTCCACTCCTGCTGAGCCTCTAGTGGCTCTGCGAACCGTGGTGTCCGTCTGTTGTAAGCTGGAGTCCCATATGTTTTGGGGCCCTGAGACCTGGGGCCCAGATACCCATTTTTTGGAATGTTTTCACCCTCTTCTGCCTGGGGAGGCCCGGGCTGAATAAGCCTGCCTCTGATATCTTTAACTGAGTGACACTCACTAGCCCAATGATAGCCTTTCCCACACTTAGTACACAGTCCTGGTGCTCTCTTCCTAGTGAGGGCTCGACACTCCTTTTTCAAATGTCCTGGTTTGCCACAGTTATAGCAGACCTTGCGATCACCTGTACCTGAGCACTTTTGGCTCTGTAGGATAGCAGCCTCGAGGCTGGCATTAGTAAGCGGGCCTCCAAGTTCTCGGCAAACTCTCAGCCAGTCTTGTAATCCTTTGTTCTTCCTAGGTGTAATAGCTGCTCTGTATTCCTGTGTGGCTTGCTCATAAACCAGCTGTTCCACTAAAGGCATTGCCTGTTCAGGGTCTCCAAAGATCCTGCCTGCTGCCTCCATCATCCTAGCCACGAAGTCTGAGAATGGTTCCTGGGGGGCTTGTATGATTCTCGTTAAATGTCCCCTGGACTCTCCCTTCTTGGAAAGTGCCTTCCATGCCTTAACAGCGGCAGCGGAAATTTGAGCGTATGCTCCCCAGTCATAGTTAGTTTGATTATTGGCATACTGCCCTTGTCCTGTTAGCAGATCAAGCGTCCAGTCTCTCTGATTGCCTTCAGCAATGGCATTGACTTTGGCCTGTGCCTGAGAGGCGTTATACCACAAGGCTTTCCATTCCACGTATTGTCCCATATTAGGGAGCGCAGCCTTCACTGTTGTCAGCCAGTCTCCTGGAGTCATGGCCAGAGTGGCAAGCCTCTCGAATTGAGCAATAGTAAACTTGGCACTAACTCCATAGTTACAGACCGACTCGGCAAGTTCTTTAATTTTAATATATTCTACTGGTGCGTGAACACGGTCTCCATCGGCGGTCTCAAACACCGGGAATGCCAGCTGTATCTTTTTCTGTTCCTCTTTAGTGAGGAAGGAATCTGAGTGGAATCTCTCCATATAATATGGAGGGGCGCTGGGGCTTATAGGCCGGGAAACCGCTTGGTTTCCACCTCCCACTTTCTTCTGTTTATCCAAGCTGTTAGCTCGTTGTTCATCTGGGTAGTATCTTTCTTTTTCACAGCGAACTGCCTCATCTTCTAAATCCTCTCTGTCAGAGGAGCTAAGCTCGTCTGTCCCTGAGCTATCAAGCTCTGAAGTCTTTGAATCCTTTACCGGATAAAGACTTCCGCTTTTCAAGATCTCTTTCTCCTTCCTCTGTTTTATCTCACCCGGGGCGTTTTTTCTCCAATCTCTCTCTCCGGCAGATCTAAGGTCCTCAGGAGGGTCTCTTTTCTTAAGTGCACTTTTTCCCTTTAAACTCTTTAATTTGTTATCTAACCCTGTTTCTGACGCACTGTCTCGCCCTTCCCCCAACGCTCTCCGCTTTGCTGTTACAGCTGGGCATTTCCCACGCGACCTCTGACGCCGTTTGGAGATAACTAGAAACTCAAAGGTCAATAGAAACAACCCGAGGTCTGCCAGAGCAACCACAGCGGCACCTGCCGCGTCCGGCAGGGGACTGAGCCGTAATAGGTCAAGGCTCAACATGATCTCTCAGAGTTTTACCTGTGTTCTATAGCTTCTGGATTTCTTCCGTGAAACGGAGGCTTCCCTTAGCGCCGACGATGCGATGGTGTGGCCTTTGGTCCCGGGTTTCGGCACCAAATGTCCCGCGCGCGACCTTCCGCCGGCAAGAAGCACGCGGACATAGAAATCTTTGTTATATGTAAAACTTTATTTCTATCTAAGGGGGAAGCCCCGCGCGCCGGCCAGGCGCACTTATAAAACCCTCGCTCGCGCATCCACACCTGATTGGTTGCGTACTCATGACCTCATCAAGCACGCCCCGGAATGGGCAAAGACCTGGCAGGAAGGCACTCTTGCACATGCACACATAGTTA
Source organism: Rattus norvegicus (assembly GCF_021556685.1). Taxonomy (NCBI): domain Eukaryota; kingdom Metazoa; phylum Chordata; class Mammalia; order Rodentia; family Muridae; genus Rattus; species Rattus norvegicus. The sequence goes on from NC_141540.1 coordinate 90,290,239, forward strand.
ATCTCCCGATAGGGAGTCGGCTGGAGTGGAGAAGGCTAGCGCCATCTTGTCTGACCTGGCCTTCCACGTGGGGCGCAGTGGAAGCCAGCACCATCTAGTGGTGGCGAATGTTATTGCGGCCCTTTACACCCAATAAGGAGAACTTTAGTCAAAATACCTGACAAAGGGGAGAGAGAACCTTTAGAGATCATATCCAGTGGATAGCACAACCCCAAGTTAAGGGATGAGGCCACCCACCAACCTCAAAAGTATTAATCCAGAATTCCTCTTGTTGAAAGGAAATGCAGGGACAAAGAGTGGAGCAGAAACTGAGGGAAAGGCCATCCAGAGACTATCCATGACACCAAACTCATCATTACTTTTAGATTTTTCAATGATTAAACACATTTGAAATTTTTTTTGCTATAATATATAACTTTTCTTTGGTAAACAGTATTTTTTTTTACAAACTTCCTTTGTTTTTTTCAAACTTTCAATCATGTTACAAGAATATATATATATAGCTCCTTATCATTATGACAAAAGACTAACCCTCAGAAACTATGAATAAGCCCCAACTAATTGCAACTACTATAAGAGTTGCCTTGGTCATGGCATCTTTTCACAGCCATAGAACACTAGTTAAGGCAAATATTTATTGACATTTTACTCACATATGGTCTGTTTCACACCTACTTATTGATAGAAAATAATCTTAACTAAGGTTCTATAATGAGAACTTTGAAATATATTACTTCATGCTAATGTATTTCTCAAATGTTTCTGAAGTACAAAATGACTACAATCATTATTTCAGAGAATAAAAATGGAAATATTATACATTGAAACTTTGGATATCTGAAAATCCTCATCAAATTAGAAATGTGAACAATTTTAATTTCAAAGCTTGAAATAAGCCTTGATCTGTTTTTGATACCCGATATCTTGAAACACAGAACTCTTAGCACTCACTCTTACTTAACTACTTTAGGGTAAGTTTTGAAACACTGAAATTTTAATTAAGAATCAAACATGGTAATTTGCAAGAGAAACAGAGCTCAAAGATGTGTAGTAATCTGCCTGAGGTTAAATGGTTAGGAAACTAAAATTGAACTATTACCTGACTTAATATTATTCTCTTTTTAGCTATCTGTATTGTTATGTGGTCTTAACAGCCTCAGTAACATAAATATTGCTCTACTTCATATACTCATTAAGTCTTGGTATTTGGAAGCCCAGAGACCATCCATAACCTTAGCTAACATCTTAGGAATCCATCAATTATAAACTATATCCAAGACTGTGACGGACAGTGTGCTCATAGCTGTCATTCAAACACCAAGTAGTTATTGGGACTTCAGGCTGTATGTCCATGTATAATACATGAATTCCTAGGCTGTCGAGCCTAGGCATGTCAAAAATGTAGTCATAAAAACTTTTATGCTTTCAGATTATACCACATCACCTTTACCTTCAGGCATCCTTTAGATGGATTCACAAAGCCGGAAGAGGAATTTGCTCATTCTAATAGTCAGGCATCCTGCAAGTAATATGTATCAGGAGATGAAGTTAAGTAGAAAGAGCCTTTTCTCCCCTAGGCATACAGCAGAATTTTTTTTCCTTATTTCAATCTTTGTTAAAGAGGCTTAGAGATGCTGGCACAAACCTTGTTGTAAACAAGTCATAGAAATATAGTAAGCATGTCACTTTGTCACAGTATGAACAATTAATCAAAGCTTCTGAACTAGGGCGGCTTAGGCATACTTTCTCCCTATTAACAACAGTGATTTTAGAATGTGTTTGCTGTTAGGTTTTTCAAAATAGCTAAATACACAGGGATTCATAATATATACTTCTCAGTTTTGCTTCTAAGACTAAGCATTGAGAAAACTCGAAGTCACTGCACCTTTCAGTCTTGTACTCTAAGGGAGAGCAATAATTATATGTAACATACTCGGTTATAGTACATTACTATTTGTACTACTTAGAACATCAGCAGACATAATGAATGTTCAGCAAATTCCAGTCACTCTGAGCAACCAGTCACAGCAAGCATCTAACACTAAGTTTTTGGGTATTAAAACTGTTATATTTTATGCTCAAGGCAGATATCTCACTTTCCAATAGAACATGTCTTTACAAAAGTCAAATTAACTGGTGTAAACAGAGAGGAAACAAAATTTAACCCAAACAACTTTTTATTTGTGAATCACTTGCGTGAATCAGACATAAGACCAACACAAGAGTGAGTGAGGCCGAGTCAGCCATGTGCAGCCCTTGGATCAGAGATTAGCAACAGAGGACAGGAAATGTGGGGGCCTAGATGGGATACAAAACAAAAGCACCGGAGACCAGAGCACCTGCTAGTAATGGCCAGACTACTGCTTGGTTTTGTAGAAAATCAGGGTTGAGAATGAACAAAACAGAAGAACAATATGGCACTTTTATCTTCCTATAATACCAGTATCTTCTTATCCTACCAGGATACGGCTCAAGGGAAACATGATTTCAAGGACAACCTTGCAACTATGAAAGCATGTCTCAAAATAAACAAACGAACATCAAAAGACAACAAAAATCGTCCTTCAAAAGCTCATTTATTTAAATTTCTGCTAGTGGAGCTAGAGAGATGGCTCAGAGGTTAAGAGCACTGACTGTTCTTCCAGAGGTCCTAAGTTCAAATCCCAGCAACCACATGGTGGCTCACAACCATCTGTAATGGGATCCGATGCCCTCTTCTGGGGTGTTTGAATGGCTACAGTGTACTTATGTATATAATAAATAAATAAATCTTTAAAAAAATAAATTCCTGCTAGTCTTCTAATGACTATAAGAATGTCAAACATGTCTTTTTTCGAATGAGAATGTGCCAACACATGGATTGACGAAATAAACTATGACACAGAAAGAGAATATTAAATTTAGGTGACAGTAACTGAAATGGCAGATAAACTTCCAACTCTAAGTGGATGAGAGAACCAAATTTACAAAACATGAATCAAGTATTACAAATATATCTTTTAAATATCAACAGTGGTAAGTTAATTAATCCACTCATTTCTAGTAAACAGAAATAATAAAAAGTAGTCTACAGTACACACACATACACTTTAGTAGACTAAGTAATAGTTTAGGATCCTAACACTGTTTAACTATAATTTGTAGCTTTAATATAATAGTTTTATCAATGTTTCAAATGTGCAACTACTTTTAAAGAATATTTTATTGGAATAAACTTAAAAAATTAGATTTAGTTTTTAGTAGAGAGTATAATTTCTACTCAAATTACTTGTAAGATCTAATTAGTGATTAAAGAAAGCATTTACTAGTTATTTATCAGCACAGATATATTGATATAATATACACTTTTCTTCTTATGTCACATTCATTTTTAATTTTTTTTTATTTTTTAAGATAACATAATTTTACCACACCACTTTCCCTTTTCTCTCTTCAAAGCATCCTATGTATTCTCTCTGCTTTCTTTCAAATTCATCACCTCTCCTTTCATTTATTGTTTATAAGGCCATGACTATTCTTTGTCTATTTTTTTTTCAAAACTTTGAGTTAAGGTACACTGAGTCTCTTACAATGTAAGTTCTTAAAATATGATTCAGTCTTTTATAAGGCAGATATGTTGTTGAAACTTCATAGGCATTGATTCCCTGATGTTTCTAGCACATTCAATGTCACAAGACATTTTCCCCACTGTTCTATACTCTCTACTACAAACTTCTTGCACATTGACTGAGTTATTGCAGGCACGTCATTTGTGGCTAGATAAGACATTATCATTTGCTTCTGCAGTTTGATCTATTGTTTTATGTCATGCTTCTTTGCTGAGGATAAAAACTATACTTATCCATGGGTAGAACAATAATGTTTGGAATGTAGTTAGAAGTTACATTTGTTCCATAAGTTGATGGTTGTAGGTTCTCCTCTCAGATCCATGACTTCATTAAACTTATCCAACATAAAGTACAGGCAAGTGAAAATGCTGGAAAATGCTGAAAGGAGGAGAGCATATAGACAGGTCAGAGTGAGCTGATTGTAAATATATATTTAGAAGTGTGTGTGTGTGTGTGTGTGTGTGTGTGTGTGTGTGTATGCAACAATGAAAAAGAAGAGGCCAGAGAGAGAAGAAAGAATAAGGAGGGATGCATGCTGGGGTTAAGGCCTTGGAAAGATGATAAGGCAAGGGAGAAATAAACAAGACACTGATAACTCTATACTGGATAACTATTACTTGTTATTATATATATATATATATATATATATATATATATATATATATATATATATATATATAAACTATTCCATTCATAGCAAATCTGAAAAAAACAAAAAAGTAAACTTAGATAACTTTAGATGAATAAAATGTATGATTCAAAGTGAATCAATTGAACATGAAATATAAGACAGTTATACTATAAGAAAGGATCATTTCTTAGCAAGCATATTGACCTAACTTTCTATGTCTAAAATAGTAAGTCTTGAAAACTCCAGAGTTCAGGCAAAAGAAATGCCTCCAAGTATGATGAACAATTTTAGGTAATTACCCAGGGTATGTATATTGCTTGGTTGAAGTTTAATAAGTGTGAATGTTACTAGTGCTTGCAAATTTAATCAGATCTAGAAGCACATGAGAGGGTACATTTGTGGAGAATGATCTTATGTTGATTGATATGAGAAGACCCACACACTACGAATAACACTTTCCCCCAAATTGGGATCCTGGGCTGCACAAAAAGGAAAGTGTAGGATAAGTCTTCTTTCTGACTGCATGTATCTTTCATTTAAATATTTTAAAATCAAAATATAAAAACAACCTGGTCTACAGAGTGAATACCAGGGAAGCCAGGCTACAGAATGCAACCGTGTCTTTAATATCTAAACAAACAAAACACAACAGAACAAAACAACACCCCTCAAAAACAAACTACCAAAACTAATGATGAATTTTTCTTTATTTTCTTATTTGTTTGCATTGTTTGAAAGCAGATTCATATTCCATAGGCCAAGCTAGCCTAGAGGTTGCAGTATACCCCACACTCATTTCAGACTTAAGAGTGATCATTTGGATCTAGCATCTCAAGAGTTGAAAGTACGGATAAAATCAAAGCATTTACCTCAAGTTCCTGCCATTTCTATGGCAATATTAACTAAATCCTAGAAGTGTGAGTCCTTTTCCATAAAGCAGGATTTGACAGGAAATTTTATCACAGTGACAGGAATAATGCACATGTGAGCACAATTATATAAATCACTCATCGTTCAATTATTAAACCCAGAATAGAGATGTAAGTCCCATTGGTTACCTTAAATTCCATAAATTATATCTTGACAAACAATGACTTTAAACAATTTAGACACTTGATAGTAATACAAAACCATTAATGATTCATTTACTATCATACAATTTTACTTATACTGATCACAAATCACTGAAGCATAGACCAAATTATTTTTAGTTGAAACAACTTTCATATAAATGGAAAATGTTGTTATTTACCTAAAAATAACAATAATTTTATTAATAAAAATAAAGTTACAAAATATACTTTTTCAGACATCATATACTCTAATACCGTGTATGCTATTCTCTCTGCAACTCTGTTGTTCCATTCCCTAAGAACACTTCAGTCATTTTGGATTAGGAACCCAACAGGAAGAACAGTAATATCAACCAACCAGATCCCCCAAAGCTCCCAGGGACTAAGCCACCAACCAAAGAGTACACATGGAGGGAACCATGGCTCTAGCTGCATATATATAGCAGAAGATTACCTTGTCTGGCATTAATATGATGGGAGCTCCTTGATCCTGTGGAGTCTTCAAGTTGCAGTATAAGGAAATGCTAGGACACTGAGGCAGTAGGAGGTAGGTGGGTGGGGGAGCACCCTCAAAGAAGCAAGTGGGATGGGGGGTGGGGGGACAGAGGATTTAACTGCAAAGGGGGATAACATTTGAAATGTAAATAAATAACATAACCATTTTTTTTAAAAAAGAGAGATCACAATTAATAAACTTACATTATCTAGTTCAAATGGGTGCATCTTGCTTTTTTAAAAATATTAATTAGTTTATGAATTTATTTACACCCCTTTCACCACCCAGTCTTGTTTATCTGTCACAGAATAACTCCCTATCCCACACCTTCCCCTCTGAGAGGGTGGGCCCCCTGGGAGAGGATGGGACCCCTGGGTATTCCCTGAACTTAGCATATCAAGTATCTACAGTGTTATTGGTATCCTCTCTGGCCTCTTGCTTTAAGAAAAAGGTTATCAAATTCTCTGGCCATTGTTTCCTGTAGAAGTAATGTTAATATACTCTTGCAGATGAAAGAAAGATATAGCCAATCATGCTCAGATACATTTGCATACACCTATGAGATAATGACATATTTTTCCTCCTAACTTTGGACTGTACCATGTCTGTAATTCAGAGGTGTATATTCAAAAGTAAACATAAATAACTAACACAAATGAAATCAAACCCATTTTAAGTAACTCACAATCGAGGCACAATTAAGTTTAATTCAACATTTAAATTAAAAGGTTGAAAGAAACTAAATGGGTTTGCACAGATGCATTTCTACTCTAAAAAAATATATTTTTAAATTTAGACACATATTTTCATCAAACATAGCTATATTTTTGCTAATTATCATATTTTTTAGTAATTTTAGAAAAATATTGTATGCCATGAGTAGAAATTACATTTTTGAATCTACGCAAAGGTTTAAAAGTCACTTGCATAAATGACATTAATCTACTTATAAGAGACATAATTTATTAAATGTTCTATACAGTACTACACATTTTAAAATAAATCATATATAATATATAATTATAATATATAATATTATAATTTATATATTTTTTCTTTAATTGTTTCTCAGCCATTCCAAATTCCTCTGTTGTGAATTCTCTGTTTAGTTCTATACCCCATTTTTTGATTGAGCTGTTTGATTTTTTTCGTGGTCAGTTCTTGGAATTCTCTCTATATAATGGACAATAGTGAAGTCTTTTTCTAAATCTGTAGATTGCCAATTTGCCCTATTGACTATTTTCTTTGCCTCCCAGAATATTTCCAATTTCATGAGATCTCATTTATGAATTCTTGATCTTAGAGTGTAAGCCATTAGAGTTCTCGTTAAGAAATTTCCCCCGGTACCAATGAGTTCAAGGCTCTTTCCTACTTTTTCTTCTATTAGAATCATTGCATCTGATTTTATGTTGAGGTCCTTGATCCACTTGGACTTGAGTTTTGTACAAGGTGACAAATATGGATTTTTCATACAGACTGCCAGTTAAACCAGCACCATTTGTTGAAGATACTTTCTTTTTTCCATTGTATATTTTTGGCTTCTTTGTCAAGGTAAGGTGTCCACACGTGTGGCATTTTATTTCTGGGTCTTAATTCTATTCCATTGGTCAACCTGTTCATCACTATACAAATAATATGCAGTTTTTATCATTATTGTTCTGTAGTACAGCTTGAGGTCAGAGATGGCGATTCCCCCAGACACTCTTTTATTGTTAAGAGTTGTTTTCACTATTCTGGGTATTTTTGCTTTTCCAGATGGATTTGAGAAATGCCCTTTCCATGACTTTGAAAAATTGTGTTGAGATTTTGATGGAGATTGCATTGAACCAGTAGAAGGCTTTTGGTAGGATGGACATTTCTATTATGCTAATTCTACCAATGCATAAGCAAGGGAGATTTTTCTATTTTCTGAAATTGTCAATTTCTTTCTTGCGAGACTTGAAGTCATTGTTATACAGATCTTTCAAATGTTTGGTTAGAATTACCCCAAGATATATTACTTGTGGCTATTATGAAGGTTGTTGTTCCCCTAATTTCTCTCTCAGCCCTTTTATCATTTGTATAAAAGAAGTCTACTGATTTATTTCAAATAATTTTATATCCAGTCACTTTGCTGAAATTGTTTATCAACTGTAGAAGTTCTCTGGTACAGAAGAATCTTGAATGGCTGAGAAGCACTTAAAAGAAATGTTCAAAATCCTTAGCGGTCAGGGAAATGCAAATCAAAATAACCGTGAAATTCTACCTTGTACCAATCAGAATTCTTTTTATCAAAAACTTAGTTGACAGCATATGTTGGCAAGGATGTGGAGAGAGAGGAACACTCCTTCACTGCTGCTGGGATTGCAAACTGGTCAAACCATTCTAGAAACCAATCTGGAGGTTCCTCAGAAAATTAGAAATAGATCTACCTGAAAACCCAGCTATACCACTCTTGGGCATTTGCCTCACCATGCCACAGGGGTACATGTTCCACAATGTTCATAGTAGTCTCTTTTGTGACAGCCAGAATCTGTAAACAATTCAAATGTCCCACAGAAGAGGACTAGAAACAGAAATTGTGGTTCATTTACACAATGAAATACTACACAAATATTAAAAATGAGGACATCGGAGTTTTACAGGCAATAAAAATGAGAAAAATATCATCCTAAATGAGGTGACTCAGACTGAAAAAGGCATGCATGGTATGTATTCACTAATAGGTCGGTATTAGCCAAAAAAGTACAGAATACCCAGGATACTAATCCATAGAACTCAAGAAGGTTAACAAGAAGAAGGGCCCTAGTGAGATGCCTCAATTCCACTTAGGAGGAAGCAGAAAGCAATCATGAGGGATGGGGAGGAGGGAGGGGCCTGGGAGAAAAAGGAAACAGGTTTGGGGGAGAAGAGAAACATGATCTGGTATTGGGTGGGGGGAAAGAACTGAAGCCCTGAGAGCCAGCAGAAAGAATGGAAATAGGCAACCTTAGGAGGTAGGAGGTGGGAGGAGGGGACCCTGTAGAATGTACTAGAAATTTGAGAGGTGAGACTTTCAGGATGGACATGAGGGGAGGAACCTTAGATGAAATGCCCCACAGTGAGGAGAAGGAACTTGTAGATTCTACCTCCAGTAAAAACACAGGGCATCATGTGGAGGATTAGGGTTGTCACCTCACTGTCAACAACTCTGACACAGAATGTCCCCTTCTGAAAGAATGCAGGGTCATAAATGGAGAAGAACCTGAGGGAAAGGAGGTGCAGTTACAGGCCCAAATTGGGCCCAGCTTAATGGGAGGCCCCAAGGTCTGACACTATTACTGACACTATGGTGCGCTTACAAACAGGAGCCTAGCATGACTGCCCTTCAAAATGCCCAACAAGCAGATAAAAGAGTCAGATGCAGGGGGCTGGAAAGATGGCTCAGAGGTTAAGAGCACTGACTACTCTCCCAGAGGTCCTGAGTTCAATTCCCAGCAACCACATGGTGGCTCACAACCATCTGTAATGGGATCCGATGCCCTCTTCTGGTGTGCCTGAAGACAGTCACAGTGTACTTATATACATTAAATAAATATTAAAAAAGAGTCTTATGCAGATATTTACACCCAACCAATGGACAGACCCCTGTGGTAGAATTAAGAGAAGCTGGAAGGCGTTGAGGAGGGTGATCCCATAAGAAGACCAACAGTCTCCACCAACCTGGACCCCGGAGATTGCTCAGACACTGAGCCACCAACCAGGCAGTATACACCAGATAATAGAGACTTGAGGCCCCATAGAGTTAGGAGGTCTGGTGAGGTGGAGGTAAGAGTTGGGGGAGGTTGAGACATTCTTTTGGAGACACATGGGAGAGGTATAGGATATGGAACAGTTGGAGGACAAACTGGGAGGGGAAAAAAGGACTGGACTGTAAGGAAAATTTTAAAAAAGGATATTATATGCTATATTACTTACTATTTACAGAAAATTCCCAACTGCAAAATATTTCCAGTTGTAAATATTTGTGTATTTGATAAGTTGTGAATGTGGATTGTAGATGATGATTCATCACTTTATAATTAAATCATTTACAAATACGTAAGTCTGGTATGAAATGAGTAAGTATATAGTTTCTAATGAAAATATTTTGTCAAAACAAAAATTATATCTTTGTTTTTGTATTAAAATATTTAAATATATTAGCATAATATCCCTCTGTTCTTGTCTAACAAGTTTATTTTCATATTATTTGTTTATCTAAGTGTAATTTTAGCACACATGGGCAGTCATCAATCTTTTCTACATGCTGTGAATCTGAAGGTGACTGACCTCATCTTATATGAAGTCTAGTGCCAAAAGGATGAATTCCAAAGGGTGAGTTTTGGCTTGCAAATTGTTTACTGCAGATTCTTAGCAGGGTAGTAAGAAATGGGAATTGAAACAGCTGAGCTGACAAGAAACACAAATTACATAATTTCATATTCAGACAAAATGCAAGCATTTTATTTATGGATATTAGGTTCCTCAGAAAATTGGAAATAGAAGAGCCAGCTATACCACTGTTGGACAGTAACCCAAAAGATGCCCTACCACACCACAGAGACACATGCTCTCCACTATGTTCATAGCAGCCTTATCTGTGATAGCCAGAAGCCACACCCAGATGTCCCACATTAGGAGAATGGATACAGAAAATGTGTTTCATTTATACAATGAAATAGTATTCAGCTACTAAGAATGAGGAGGGAACTAGAAAATGTCATCCTGAGTGAGGTAACTTAGACCCAAAAGAATATGCATGGCATATACTCACTAATAAATGTATATTAGCCAAAAAAGTACAGAATAACCAGGATACAATCCATAGAACAAAAGAAGGATAACAAGCAGAAGGGCCCAAGTGAGGCTGCTTCAATCCCACTTGGGAAGAAGATGAAAACAATTACAGGATGCAAAGGGGGAGAGGGACCTCAGTGGGTGACAGGACAGGGAGGGGAAAGGGAGAACACAATCAGGTATGGGTGGGAGACAGGAGAGAAACCCTGAGGGTCAGCAAATGACAGAAATATACAGGGAGGTGTGGAGACCATCTAGAAAGTATCAGAGATCTGGGAAGTGACAGACTCTCAGGTCTCAAAGGGAGGTGCCTAAGATGAAATGCCCAACAGTGGCGAGAGGGAACTAGTAGAGTCCACTTCCAGTAGAAAGGCAAGGCATCAGGGGGAAATATGCAGTTGTCATTCCACTGTCAAAAACTCTGACCCAAAATTGTTTCTGTTTAAAAGAACTGCAGAGACAAAAATTGTAGAAGAGACTGAGGGAAAGGAGTTTCATTGACTAGTCCAAATTGGGATCCATCTCAAGGGTCGATGCAAGGGCTGACACTATTACTGATGCTATGGTGTGCTTATAGATAGGAGCCTAGCATCACTTTCCTCTGATGGGCCCAACAAGCAGGTGAATAAGGTGGATGAAGATACACACAACCATTGGACTGATGTCAGTGGACTCTGTGCTTGAATTAGGGAAAAGCTAGAAGTTGAGGAGGAGGGTGACCCCCTAGAATGATCAGCACTTTGAACTAATCCAGACCCCTAAGATCTCTCAGACACTGAGCCATCAACAAGGTAGCATATATGAGCTGGTCCACAGTCCCTGACACATATAATGTAGAGGATTTCCTGGTCTGTCCTCATTGAAAGATGTGCCTAACCCTGAGAGACTTGAGGCCTGACCGGGTAGGGATGTCTGGCGGGGAATGTGGTTTGGGGGATGGGGTGGGCAATCCTCTTGAAAATAGTGAGGAGAAAAAATGGGGTGATGAACTGGGGGAAAGGAGACCTAGAGGGAGGCAAAGACTGGATTGTAAAAAATTTAATTTTAAAAAATGAAATAAAAATAGAAAAAATGTTATAACACAATTTTAAAATTTTCTTCAATAAGGTCAGTAACATTCATAGCTTTTGAAATTGATAGTTGAGAGACTATTAATGTGATGAGTAGTCTATTTTTTAGTCTCTTTAAAAAAATTGAGATTTAAATGATTGTTACAGTTTGATAGATATTCAAATAATATAAATTCGATATCCATTTTAGTATAAAACTACTCATTATCTGCTTGATTTCATTAATATATAATGGTATTTGAAGTACTAACCATTAATAAGGGATACTTAAATAGCTCAAATTATAGAACTAAACCAAATCAACTGTACTCCAAGGGTTTGTAACTTCTTCTATTTAAACCAGACATTGGGTATCAGAGAAAACATCAACAATCCATGGAGTCACAAGTTTATACTTTCAGTACTCGAGAAGCTAATCTGACACCAGTCTGAAAACAACAAGGCTGGAGGCTAGCCTGTGCTATAAAATATGACTCTGCTTTGCTAACAATATAAACAAATATGAAAACCAGCAAAATGTTCATCAATATTTTTGTTTGCTTGATTGGTTGGTCAGTTTCTCCAAACAGGGAGAAGAAATCTTTCTGGAGCCTTGGCTTTTATGGAATTCGCTCTGTCATCAGATGGTTTTTGCATTATGATTGTAAAATATTTAAATGAACCATATATTAACATGTAGAACAATAAATGGCAATCAATAATATAAGGCATCATTGGTGTTAAAGAATATTTCAAGTAAATTTAACAGATTTTTTTAATGGTCTTATCTTCTAGCTAACATTCAAAATATATTTAAATGTATGACATATAAATATCACCAAACTTCTAAGTATGTATTTCAATTATTATGTCATTTAACATTTATTTAGTATGGGAGGCACTAGTAGATAAATATAATACAAAATAGAATTATTTGAACTTTTCACTAAGTTCTGTCCTCCCAAGAGCTTTTGAATATGACTTTTGTGTTCCCTTGGAGTCTGTTTACAACTCCCTTTACTTAGATGTTTGGTGGTCTGTAGTTTTTCCTTGTTAGGTCTTTTTGTTGTTTGGTTATCAGGTAACTCTGGGATCCTACACTGCGCTGGTCTCTTCTGTTTCTATATTTGTGGAAAAATGCATTTAGTAATGGAGTATTGGCATTAATTCTTCTTTGAAAATCTGTTAGACTCGTACTTGAGACTATCTGGCCCTGTTTGTTGTTTTTGTTGTTGTTTGTTTTGTTTTCTTTTGAGACTCCTTTAAGTGACTACTTCTCTTCCATTTCACTATGGGTTATAAATCTATTTAATTGTTTATTTTACCTTGATTTAACTGTAGTAAGTCGTAACTATTAAGAAAATTATCTGTTTCACTTGGTGGTCCAATTTGCTGGAGTACAGTCTATTAATCTATGCCTTTATGATCTTCTAGATTTCTTTAGAGTCTGTTTTAGCCACCTAACCACTTCAAATTTTGTTAATTTGGACATTCACTCTGTGACTCTAGATAATGGGTTTGCCAGCCTTATTGATTTTCTCAAGGAACTAACTCTGTTTTGTTGATTCTTTGCATAGTTTTCTAATGTATTTATTTCAGGCCTAAGTTTGATTATTGGACATACAGAAAGAGAATTGAAGCCCAGCACTAAACATCTCAAAAGTCTTTCATTCTATGTGATCACACCTTACAGAAGTTAATTTGGCTGACACTTTGGTGGGCAGTATTGTCACCCAGAACATGATCAGTAGAACAGAATAAAACAAAACAGACAGAGAGTGGACAAAGACACATGCTATATAAATGAGGTTGTCATAATTGTTACCTCATTTGTTAGTCACAGGAGAGAGCTGCTGCTGATTTTGAGAGGGTATGGGATGTGGGAGTTTGTAAAAGTATTTTTTATTCACCAGATTGATTGCCATCTTGGAGGTTTAGTTCTGAATAAGCTCATCCTTTCAAGCTCTTTCTGATCTCTGGCTGGCTGGTCCAACTCAGTTCTTCTGGATCAAACTTCTCTCCAAGCTGACAGATCCAAACTGGCTTATCTCACCTTCTGACTGAATTGTTCTGCTTGGAAAACCTGTTACTGAATTCCAGGAATTGAACTACACTGCACTGACTGCATCGACTGCACAAACTCAGCAGAATGGAGCAGAAGTACATGAAATCAACTGAATTCAATTACATTCAGCTGAACTGCACCAAATTGCACTGTAGAAAACTCACTGAACTTCCCCTCCCCAACTAACTCATTCTGCCCTGCTGTTAAATAGTTTCTCTTCCCTGTCTGTTGTAGTAAGAGTTGTATCTATTCTATTTATAACTTATTTGTCAAATCTTTCTCTGTTTTGTTACTTTGTCTGCTTCTCAATTAGACATCACTTTCAAACTTGACTGTTTTCATCTACAAACTAACTTTACATTCATTGTTTGGGATTAAAATTATATATCGGAATGTGCTTGTATTCCAGACAAAAGGAATAAAAGTATGTAGCATGTCTGCATCCCACCTGGATCAAACAGACATAGACGGATTTTAAATGTGATCCCTACCCAAAATAGCTATGGTGCTGGATTAAAATTCCTCTACAGGAGTAGGTAATGTGTATGATATTTTATAACAAATATAATTCAGTCTTAGATCCTAAGATTGTGTTGTAACTTAATACATCAAAAAATACAGTAGATAAATTAATAAAAGTAAATTTTAGAGCTATGATATTTGCAAGATTTACCAACTTTTAATACAGGAAAGTATATATCAATATATCAATATTTGGCTTCCATTGCTTATAGTCTATTGTAATTTCAAAATCAGCTAAATTTGTATATATATATACATATATGTATATATGTATATATACACACAAACTGAAGAATAAGAGGTGTTTATCAGTCTATTTAGATCATTACCTAGTATATATAAAATAGATATGTGGCTATAAGAAATCAGGTAGGAAAAAAGTAGCTAATGTATTTTATTTTCTATGCAAACTACTTTAAAGCTTGAGACAGAATCTGTGAAAAACAGTAGTGAAGTATCTTAAGCTGTTAATCATATGGCTTGAAATGAGAACTGTGCAGTACATTGGTTATCCCTTGTATTGTAGACTTTTTATATCTGTATTTGTTATTGTTCTGATAAACAATATCATCAACAACAATCAATAACAATGAAAAGTTCTATGGGTGACTTTAGAATGTAGACATAGCCTAAGACTTTTCAGTGCATTTAATATCCTAAATCATTTGTATAAATTAGAATATTTTTTCATAGATGTAACATTGTTTTTATATCTTAGCCTCCAAAATCAGTCCAGGAAAGTCAAATTACTCAGTAGTATCAATGAATTATGTCTCCAACATAACTGATATGGTTTTCTGAGAGATATGACATAAAAAAGAGCCATTTCTCCTCCACTCCCTATAACATGCAGGATCAGCACTAGAACACTTCTTATCTTTTTGTTTTGCTTTGTTTTTCACCTCCTCATTTTTATCTGCATTTCCCAGCCTCCTTATAACTCTAGCTTTATCTTTAGATAAGGTGCCCTTGGAACAATACCCCAAGTGTGCACTCGCTGATGAAACTCCAAATCAGTTTAATGCCTGGAGCTCTGCAGTCTCTAAGCTCTGTTTCCATCTCAAATTTAAATTCTATTTCTACTAAACAGAGCTGAAAGTTCAAAAATATCTGCTTGAAATCAGAATAAGACAAAGTGGATCAGTCTTAACCACTTTAATCAACTTCTTAAAAATGTAGTCTTACATATTTAGCTGATTCACTGTAAAAACTCCAGACACTCCAATGTAAATATTATGACCAGGTCATGGCACCTTAGGGCGTGTTAGGTGAAGATGCCAAGAGCACTCAGAATCATCCATCCTCTATGTCTCGAAGATGCCCTAAGATATTCATGGTTCTCTTTCAGGGTTGTTGTTACTGTGTTTGGTAAGGGGAAGCAAAATATTTGGGCACAGGAATTCTTTTGGAATGAGACAGTTATTTATTAGTATTTTTAATATTTAAAGGTTTATACAGTCTGAATTAAAATAAAATTACTGTCCTTCCTTCACTCTCCTCCTCTCGCAAGACTCTCACATGCCACCTATCTACAAACCTTCCTAACTGATCGTTTGTTTTCTATATTAGTGTTAACATACGTATATACATATAAGCATATATGGACAAATACATCATAAGTACAATCTAGTGGTTGTATATTTGCTATTTTTGTGTACGTGACTTAAGCAGTGATCACTTTGCTTTGGATAAGCAATAAGGTTGTTCATTCCTGGAACAGGCTAAGGTTAATTTCTGTCTTGCAGCAGTCATTTGTTGCTTGTTCTTTTCTTTGGGAGAATCATTGTAAAATTACACATACACACTCCCCACCCCTATCCTACCCCTCACTCCCACCCACTGCCACCCTGCTTCCACATTAGCATGTCTATTGATAGTGTGGTGTTCTGTGTTTATTTATGTAATTCTCTTCTAGGATATATTGTTTCAAAGTAGACATATTGCTGCTCTGTCTCTTACAATGGTGTTGTCTGCTCTTCCACAACGTTCCGTAAGCAACGGATAGATCAAACCAGCTTTTATAAAGGTAAGCATTTAATTGAGGCTTGCTTAAAGTTTTAGAGGTTTAGTCCAATTATCTTCAAGATGAGAAGCATGCAGTACGTAGTCAAACTTGTTGCTGGAGGAATGGAGAGTTCTACATCTTTATCTAAAGGCAGTAAGGAAAGACTATTACAAAATGAATAGATTTTAAATGCATATGAACTCAAATACCCTCCCTGACAGTGACACATTTCTTTTTACATTTGCCTCCTAATAGTGCTGCTTCCTATGGCCAGGCGTTCATACACATGACTCTTATGGGGCTATATCTATTTAAATGACAGTAGTAATTTTTATAATGTTCTAATTTGCTGTACAGAGAAGCTTTCTTTTTCAATAAAACTGATAGTTATTTTATGAAACTGAGTATAGAAGAATAAGATTGAGAATGAGGTAAGGAATTGCACTGCTTCAGCAATGTGAAAGTGTGTGTTCTTTCCTATTGTCCATGACTTCAGTGGTCCTGGGCAGCTGGCTAAGTTCTCAGCATGATGCACGTTTGCCCTCCAGTTGAATGGGCCGGAAGCACAATTAGTTGTCAATTATCAACAACAACATAGAACTACTGCTTACTGTACCCTTAAAAATATTTTGTGGCGTTGATTATACTTGTGGTTCATAGGTTTTTCACCTGGGTAGGACTATTAATTACTTCCTTCTACCTGCATCTTTCAAGTATTCTCTGATTCTGTGAAAGACAGAATTTAGGTTAGCTCCAGTTCAAAATATCCATGCCTTGTGTCCTACTTTTTTTTTTTATGTCACCAAAAATAGGGTATCACCTTCAACCTATGAGTTACAACCAAGAACTACAAAAAACTTTCCATTTTCTTTTGTGATTAACTTGGATTAAGCTGACCACATGTATGTGATAAACTACATAATTAATATATATATATATGAATACATATAACATTATATAACCACATAAATGTGTATGTGATTATTTATATAATATATATGTATTATATAACCTTAGGTAATTAGAGAATAATATGATTACTTGAGACTTAATTACACAACCATGAAATTGTGTGTACCCTTTTCCTCCTTTACCTTCTTCACTGAACTTCTTTTATCGTACCTAGTTGGGCTTTCCTTCCTCCTTTTGGTTTTCCCATTTCACCTGTATCCCATTACTCCCTTCTCAAATCCTGACTCTCACCATAATTATTATGCTTCCTTTTTACTTTTCTAGCTTCTGTGGTTACCACAAGTCATGTACTCACATCTGAAGACCTGAAATTAGGGAATGCAAACGAGAGAAAGTATGTGATGTTTGTCTTTCTAGGTCTGGATTACCTCACTCAATGTAATCTTTTCTAGGTCTATCCCTTTACCTGCACATTTCATTGTTCTTCCCAGTTGAATAGTATTCTGTTGGGTGTATGCAGTAAGCTTTTATAATCCATTCATCTGTTGCAGGATATTTGTACTGGAAAACAGATATTTAGTGCAGTTTATCTGAGAAATGAGTGTGAGACTTAAAAGCACCTAATCACAGAATAATAGACAGACGGCCTGAATTTTTATCATGGCTAGTTGTTTGCAGAAATATTAATCAGCTATAAAAAGTCAGAATCTTTAGGGAATTCAGGAGTTTCCCTAGTCAGTTAATTGACTCACTTAATTATATAAAAATCTCTTCAAGATTTATTTCTTAAACTTCTCCTTTGGGCTTTGAGTTGATACAGAAAGGATTGCTTTAGATACAGCGTGTTTCCACTGTCCAACAGAAAAGATACTTAAATAAATGATATTTTATTATGGTTTTTCTATTTATCAGAAAATTAAGCATAATAATGAGTTCCTTAAAATTGTACATCATAAAAATATTGCTTAAGTTTGGCAGGCAAAGGTAAGTTATGTTTTGAGAAATGGTGGGAATATTATATAATGATATAGACATTTTACTCCCTAGCAGTATAACAAAAAAATCCCCAAATGAAATTTTAAGCATGTATAATTCATCATAGAAACTAAAAGAATATTTTCTAGTGTCTCAAAGGTAAAAAATCTTCAGGAAGGTATGAGTGTCTGTTGAAAGAAACATGCACTAATACAAATAACTTACTTATTCCTTTTACTCAGACTTATATGCAGTACTTTTTCTTCAGCAAAGTCCTGTTTAAGAAATAAAAAAACTAAAGATTTGATTATCAGTAGGATGTCAGTGAGTAATTATTCAAAATTCTGAGTGTGAGGATGGCTGCTTATTCCCACTGGTCACCCTGGTGCCCTGTCTTTCACTTCCTCTTTCTACTCCACTTTTTTCTTTTCTTCAGAGGAGGAGACCTGCTGGAATTCTTTTAGTCAATGAAATGACAGCTCTTCTCTTGGGCTGTAGGCTGGCTGTCAGTTGACTAAGATCATTTTTAAAATTTGGTATTTGTAAGAATAGGATATGTTATCTTCTGGCCCAACACAGTTATTGCTAACAGAAACACAGAGCAAATGTTGCCACTTGACTTGGCTATCCCAGTAGTTCACAGAGGCCGCATGCACCACCACTGAAGGATAAGGGAGGGGTTCACTTTGCCTCCTTCTTCTTTGTTGGATGTTTGACAGGAAAGAGTGCTGTGGGAGTGCAGTCTTGTCTTCAATTGAATATCTACTGTAAAGTAATCCGGACTTAATGCAAAATTACAGAACAGTGGCTCAAAGTGGATTGTGCTGATTGAACTCAGTGAGTCACAAAATACACTAACATAGAAAAGAGACATTCAGGAAGTAAGGAGGTGAATTAAGATAAAACAAACATGGTGAGAGTATATGTGTGTGTGTGTGTGTGTGTGTAAAACTGTTAATGATAAATGTGTTAATAAAATACTACGAAATTGAAAGAAAAGGGTCTTATTCTCTGTTCTGATTATAAATTCGATGCTGTTCTCCTTTGATCATTTTAAATTATAAACAGTCAGCAATTTTAGTATTAACTATAGCAGGTTTGGAACAGAAATAAAATGCCATAAAATTAGATTTAGTAAAAATAAGTATCACAAAATTAATTTGTATGTCTTAGTTCATGATTCTCATCTTAATAGCTAATCAGGATGTAAAAATAATTGGAGAATTATATATCTAGTATATAAGTTACTTAATCATCTCTAAGAAGTATGTACCTCAGTTCACTTTTTTCTGTTTTAAAATCATTCTGAATTGCAAACAACTATAGAAGTATGAATAATAGTTTTGGCCAGATATAAACTAAGTATACAACTATATATGAAAATAATTTCTCACACACAATATGTCTATCTTTAAAATACATCTATATAATAATGGTAAATATATTACATATATATTTTACGGTTACAACAAACTACTGTCCACATAATTTTTCAAAAGTATGGGTAACTAAAAAAACACAGAGAATAATTCTAAGTGAAATGAATGAAATTAATCAGAAATTTACCAAATGGTAAGTTTATATAAGAGAGAACTAACATTAATCTAGTTTTTGTTCTCCAGTACATATAATTTCTTGCTGTAGGATTTTTCCAAACTGTATATGTATGCCAGTATACATGTATATACATTTATGTATTCATATAAATATATACACATATAAATATACATATATGTACATACATGCATCAAAATAGGTGTATAAATACATACATATATATGCACACATACTTTCTTTGACACACACACACATATATATACACACATATGTAAATACACACATATATATGCACATATAGACACACAAACATATTTTGATGTGGATTCATGTCACAGTCAGTCAGCCTGTACAACCGTTTCATCATCACCTGACTGTCCTTCATCCTTTTCTAAGACATTTCCCTATTTGCCACTAGTTATTGCCTTCCCATCGTTGGTAGTTACAAGAAATGTATGGGTTCTTCCTTTAAAATATACAAAAAAATGTACAGATGTACAAATATAACATTGTAATACCTAATTTAGGAATAAATAATTTCTCTTAAAGTACTAATTTGGATAATAGTATTGAGTCTTTAGAGCTTTATAAACAATTGACCACAATTTTTTTACATATTTTCTGCAATGTCTACATAAGGGCATTAATATAAGAATCTTTCTCCAGTGACGCCACATTATAGAGATTCCAGTGCAATGTGATTTCTAGATATTATCAAAATTATTTTCTATGTTTCATTTGTTTTTTTCACTGTCCAATAATATTTTATTCTGTCACTTAACCATGTTGTTAATGTCTTATCGAATGAATGATGCCTGTGTTCTTTACAGCATTGGTCTATTCATTATACAGAAAAACTCATGTCCCATACCTTGCATGAACATATTTCTATGATTTTTAATGACTTTCCAAAGTATAATTTTAGTTAATTATAATGTTTATATCATGTTTAGGAAACTAACTGCTTCCAAGTTTTTTTTCCTTTTTTTTAAATTGGATACTTTCTTATTTACATTTCAAATGTTATCCTTTTCCAAGTTTCCGGTTCATAACCCTTCATCCCATGCCCTTTCCCCCTTCTATGAGGATGTTTGTCCACCCATCCACCCACCACTTCCCGCCTCCCTGCCCTCACATTCCTTTACACTGCGGGATCTAGCCTTGGCAGGACAAAGGGCTTTTCCTCCCATTGTTGCCCAACAAAGCCATCTTTCCTTACATATGCAACTGGAGCTATGGGTCTGTCCTTGTGTACTCTTTAGACGGTGGTTTAATCCCTGGGGTCTGGTTGGTTGTTACTGTTGTTCTTATGGGGTGGCAAACCCCTTCAGCTCCTTCAATCCTTTCTCTAACTCCTCGAATGGGTACCTCGTTCTCACTTCAGTGGTTGGCTATGGGCATTCGCCTCTGTATTTGTCATGCTCTGGCTGAACCTCTCAAGAGATAGCTATATCAGGCTTCTGTCAGCATGCAATTCTTGGCATCAGTAATATTGTCTGGTTGCGTGACTGTATGTGTATGGGCTACATGCCCAGTTCGGACAGTCTCTGGATGACATTTCCTTCAGTCTCTGCTCCAAACTTTGTCTCTGTCTTTCCTCCTATTAATATTTTGTTTCCCTTTCTAAGAAGGACCAAAGCATCCACACTTTAGTCATCCTTCTTCTTGAGCTACATGTTGTCTGTGGATTGTATCATTGGGTAACTTTTGGGCTAAAATCCACAAATCACTGAGTGAATATTATGTGTGTGCGTTTTTGTGATTGGGTTCCCTCACTCAGAATGATATTTTCTAGTTCTATCCATTTGATGTGATTTCATGAAATCATTGTTTTTGATAGCTGAGTAGTACTCTAGTGTGTAGATGTATCACATTTTCTGTGTCCATTCCTCTGTTGAAGGGCATCTGGATTCTTTCAAGCTTCTGGCTATTATAAATAAGGCTGCTATGAACATTGTGGATCATGTGTCTTTGTTATATGTTGGATAATCTTTTGGGTATATACCCAGGAGAGGTATAGCTGGGTCTTCAGGTAGTACTTTGTCCAATTTTCTGAGAAATCTCACACTGATTTCCAGAGTGCTTGTACCAGCTTGCAATTTTGTTGATGGATTTTTCATTTAATCTCTTCCTTCAGCAACCTAAGTACAAAGGTTACAGGACTGTACTATGATTAAGATCTTGATGAGAAATGAGGCTTCATCTATTTTATTCAAATTCTGCTTATGACCTTTGCTTATTTCATTTTCATACTGTATTTTAAAAGATTTACAGTAGACTATAGACATGAGTTCAAAGATTTTCACCCTGTCCATCATTTTTTTTCTCCTTACATGGGCTTTCAAAGAACAGGTGTTTAAATGTGTTGAGTACAACTTATTGATATTTTATTTCATGAATTTCACTACCAGTCTCAAATCTAAATATCTCCATACCAACCATAACTTTCACACTTTCATATTTTATGAAATATTTTTAATTTTATAGGTTAGGCTGGAAATGTATTTTATTTGTAATTAACTGTGTCTAAAATATCATGGGTGTTTTTTTACGGTTTTTAATTTCTTGTCATGACTCCATTTTTAGGAAACTATCATTTCTTTGTATTAGCCTGTTACTCAGCAATTTATTCTGTTTTACTGACTGGGTTTCTGCATTTCCACCAAGGCCATGGTGTTTAGTTTAATAGAACAACATCTGTTAATATTATGCAGAATAAAGCATCCTAATTGTTAGAGTAAAAATTTCTTTCATCAACTAAGACATTATATATTTCCTTTCCAAACAAATAATTATACAAACCTTTACTACCTCTACAAAACTTAAGCTGAGACTTGACCAACTAGTACAGTATGATCAATCTGAGGTTAACTGAGATTCAGCTCTGCTGAGATTTACCCTCTATAAAGCACTTTCTATGTTGGTAGCTTCTAAAGCATGGGTAAATTTAATGAGGACACCTTTGGAATTTTCCTGTATACACTATCGTTTTGGGACATCTTAATATCTAATTAAAACATTTTATGTGAGTTGTAAGTGGTGATGTTGGTATCTCTGTATATTTCCAGCAACTTGGAAGTCTAAAACAAGATCATATATTTGGTGCACCCTATAATATGTGAAATGATTCTATCAACATAAAGCACAAAAATATAAATACCATGTAGCAAGTAAAAATTGTATCATTGTACTTATTTTCAGAATCATGAGGAAATTATAACTCACACAATGACATTGTAGAGTGTTGCTCATTTTATTTTTTTATCCATAGACAATTTACTATTTATTATAGAAGACTTTTGGTGTCTTTTTAAATTTTTTTTGTTTTTCTTGGATATCTTATGTATTTACATTTCAAATGTTATCCTCTTTTTCCCCTATTCCATACCTCTTTCCCTCTCTACCTGCTTCTATGAGGATGCTCCCACTCCCACCCACTAACTCCCATCTAAATACCCTGGCATTCCCCTATAGTGGGGAAACAAGCCTTTACATGACCAAGGGCTTTTCCTCCTATTGATGCCATCCTCTGTTACATATGTGACTGGAGCCAGGGATTTTTCCATGTGTACACATTAGTTGATGGTTTATCCCTGAGAACTCTGGTGGGGTCTGGTTGATTGATATTGTACTTCCTATGGGATTGCAAACCCCTTCAGCTCCCCAGTCCTTTCTCTAACTCTTTCATTGGGGTCCGCACGCTCAGTCCAATGGTTGGTTGAAACCATCCTCATCTGTATCAGTAAGGCTCTGGTTGAGTCTCTCAAGAGACAGTCATATCTGGCTCATGTCAGCAAGCAATTTTTGGCATTAGCAATAGAGACTCGGTTTGATGACTGCATATGGGACAGATCCCTAGGTGGGTCAGTCTCCGGATGACCTTTTCTTCAGACTCTGTTCCACTATTTGTCCCCATATTTCCTAATGTAAGTATTTTGATCTCCATTCTAAGAATTGCTGAAACATCCATATTTTGGTTTTCCTTCTTCTTGAGCTTCATACTAAGTATTAACTGTTTTTTGAGAATTCTAAGCTTTTGGGCTAATATCCAATTATCAGTGAGTACATACCATGTGTGTTTTTTCGTGACTAGGTTACCTCACTTACCACGATATTTACTAGTTCCTTCCATTTACCCAAGAACTTCATGTAGTCATTTTTAATAGCTCAGAAGTACACCATTGTCTAAATGTACCACATTTTCTTTATCCAATCTTCTATTGAAGGACATCCAGGTTCTTTCCAGCTTCTGGCTTTTATAAATAAGGCTGCTATGAACATAGTGAAGCATGTGTCCTTGTTATATATTGACACATCTTTTGGGTGTGTGCCAAGAGTAGTGTAACTGGATCCTCAGGTAGGACTATGTCCAATTTTCTGAGGAACCACCAGACTGATTTGCAGAGTGGTTGTACCAGATTGCTATCCCACCAACAATGGAGGAGTGTTTCTGTTTCTCTAAATCTTTGCCAACATCTACTGACACCTGAGTTTTTTTTTTTTAATTTAGCCATTCAGACTGATATGAGGTGGAATTTCATGTTTGTTTTGATTTGCATGATGACTAAAGTTGTTCAACATTCCTTTAGGTGTTTTGTGACCACTTGATATTCCTTAGTTGAGAATTCTTTGTTTAACTCTGTACCCTGTTTACAATAGGATTACTTAGTTCTATGGAGTCTAACTTCTTGAGATCTTTATGTATATATTGGATATTAGCCTCATATTAGATGTAATATTAGTAAAGATCTTTTCCTAGTCTGTTTATTGATGTTTTGTCCTGTTGACAGTGCCCCTTACATTACAGAAGCTTTGCAATTTTAGCAGGTACCATTTGTTAATTCTTGATTTACAGCATAATCTATTGGTGTTCTGTTCAGGAAATTTTCCACTGTGCCAATGTGTTTGAGGATCATCCCCGCTTTCTCTTCTATCAGTTTCAGTGTATCAGGTTATATTGAAAGGTCTTTGATCCACTTGGACTTGATAATTGTACAAGGAGATAAGAATGGGTCGATTTGGATGATTTTACATGCTGACCTCCAGTTGAATCAACAACACTATTTGTTGAAAATTCTGTCTTTTTTTCTATTACATAATTTTAGCTCTTTTGTCAAAGATCAAGTGACCAAAGGTGTTGGGGGTCCATTTTGAGTTTATAATTCTATTCCATTGATCTACCTGCCTGTCTCTGTACCAATACCATGCAGTTTTTATCATAATTGCTTTATACTACAACTTGAGCTCAAAGATGGTGATTCCACCAGAAGTTCTTTTATTGTTGAGAATAGTTTTCGCTATCCTGTGTATTTTGTTATTTCAAATAAATCTGCAAATTGCTCTTTCTAACTCTAAAAAAAAATGAGATGTAAGTTTGATGGGAATTGCATTTAATCTCTAGGTTGCTTTCAGCAAGATGGCCATTTTTACTATATTAATCCTGCCAATCCATGAGCGTGGGAGATCTTCGCATTTTCTGAGATTTTGAATTTCTTTCCTCAGAAATTTGAAGTTATTGTCATACAGATCTTCACTTGCTTGGTTAGAGTCACATCAAGGTATTTTATAGTAGTTGTGACTATTGTGAAGGGTGTCATTTCCCTAATTTCTTTCTCAGCCTGTTTATCCTTTGAGCAGAGAAAGGCTATTGATTTGTTTGAATTAATTTTATATCCAACAATTTTGCTGAAGTTATTATCATGTTTAGAAGTTCTCTGGTAGAATTTTGCAGTCACTTAAGTACACTATCATATCATCTGTAAATAGTGATATTTTGACTTTTTCCTTTACAATATGTATCTCTTTAACCTCTCATTGTTGCCTAAGTGCTCTGGTGTAGAGAGCTGCGATATGCCGCGCCTCAAGGATGGCGCTGGTTTCAGCCTTCCACTCTCCCAAGGGTGAGCACTCCTTGCAGTAAACAAGTCCTTATTTGGCTATGTCTGCCTGGCCCACTAGCTTCTGCATAGTGACAGCCTATCTACATGACCCACGTGGCTTGCTAGGACTGGCCAGTGCTAGCTATTTAAGTGTGGTGCAGGGCGTTCCCCGAAAAGAGAGACTCTGAAAAGAGAGAAGAGAGACAGTAAGAAGAGAGAGAGAGTCAGAAGGGAGAGAGTCAGAAGAAAGAGAGTCAGAGAGAGAGAGAGAGAGCCAAAAGAGAGAGAGAGTCAGAAGGTTGTATCAAGGTTCCTGAGTAAAACTGCTTGAAGAAGATCTCCTGTGGTCGTGTCTTCCTTGCTGTTCGAGGTTGGGCGCGGCACTCGGGCTAGAATTTCTTTCTTTTCTTTTTCTTTTTTTATTGGATATATTTTTTATTTAC